>NC_052059.1:47991358-48291358 GCF_903992535.2 Arvicola amphibius
ACTTTTACTTGAAATATGATAATTTGGAGAGACATTCATGACTTGAAAGATACGGAAAGGGTTGGATATTAAATTTTTCTTTTCTGATTTGGTTTGGGGGAGGAGAAATCTCACTTAGAGTCATGCAGATGTGATATTGAAAATGGATCAGTGAACGGCAGGATGTGTGGATGATGGAGAGAGGATGGTGGGTGGAGGAAAAACAGGTAGATGGATGGATGATGGATGAGTGGATGGATGATGGATGGATGGATGGATGGATGATGGATGGATGGATGGATGGATGGATGATGGACGTCTAGGTGGAGGGGTGGATGAATGATGCGTGGCTAGATGGATGGGAAGAAGGACGGTGTATCAGTGGATTAATGAATGAATAAACCAGAGAAGGAATGCAACCTAGTGACCCAGTCAATCAAGCAGCCAGAGCGGTCTTTCCAACTTCACTTCGCATCGTCTCCTCCCACTCAGAAAAGTGGCGCTGCTTTCAGTTTACACTCCACAGAGCTATATAAAAACAGGTTTTGATTACAAATTTGAAATGGGATACTATATTTCCTGTTGCTTGGGATATCTTTTCCACATTCTCTGAAAAGAGGAAGTAGTCTTGCTTGCTTGGTCCGTAGATGTGACTGAGACACTCCGGATTCTATGTCACCACCCAGGCCCTTCAGGGACAGGACACGGAACAGGGGCTTCCTATCCTTCATCAATGTTCAGGACCCTGTCCCTGCCCTCCCTATCAGTGTGAAGACTTGCGGGTCACTGTCACTCTCAAGGACCTCTCCCTTCTCTGGTGTCCAGTTGGGACAGGCTACCCAGAGACCACAAGCCCGATGACTCATCACCAGCTTCCACAGACAGAAAACACACATGGGTTAGTGACCGAAGCCCTGGTGTCTGGTCCCAGTGTAGGCCAAGGAAAGAGGAAACGTGTCAGACAAGAGGGTAAGAAAGGAAGCTGTGGCCAGTTACATGAAGAAGTGGCAGACGTGTCCCAAAAACTGCAGAGGTGACTTTGAAAGCCTCAGACCCTGGAGAGGGAAAGGTAGCAGGTACTCTGTGGCTAGACCTTCATGGTAACAACATGAAGGGTGGGTGCCTGGAAGATTCACTCAAGTCGTTGTACAGTGGCGACTGGGTTCTGAGAGCAAGATTTAGTAGAGAGCTTTATGAATGGGGCTAGGGTTTCTTTTCTCTTCTCCCCTCCTGCCCTCCTGTTCCTTCCCCTCCTCTATCTTTTATTTCCCCTTTTTCTTTCCCATCCTCTGCTCTTCCCTTCCCATCCTTTCCCTTTTCTCAAGACACAGTGTCATACAGCTCAGGCTGACTCTCACTCCCTCTGAAGCCAAGAATGACCATGCACTTCTGATCTTCCAGCCTCTACCTCCTGATTGCTGGGATCACAGCCATAAGCCACAACACCCAGCTTATGTAACATTAGGGATCAGTTCCAGACCAAGGCTTACATGCTAAGCACTCTACCAACTGAGCCCAAGTCCCAATCCTGACTCCTTCCTGCGTTGATGGTGATCAGTGGCTTTAGGATAAGGGGTCACATATGTACCACTCAGAAAAGGCTCCAGATCCATCCCATAGGCTCTTAGTAGTCACTGTGTGTGTATGTGGGTGACTGTGTTTACTGTGTGCGGGGGTGGGGGTGGGGGTGGGGGATGGGTGATGTACTTATTGTGGCCAGGAGCTGTGAGAACACTGTGGATATAGAGGTGAACAGGAAACTACCCTCCAGACAAGGACAGCTTCAATGCACACCACATAAGTTGTCAGAGACTGGTACAAATGTCACTGGGTCTCTAAGGCCAGAGTACCAATGCTACTAAGGGGAGGCTACAAAAACTTCACAGGTGACGTAGCTCAAGGATAGGGTTTCAAGAGTGGTTGGGATCAAGCCAACAGATCGGTGAGATACTTCCCACGCAGAAGACACGGAAGACACGGAAGACTGGCTGGTATGGGGAAATGAACAGCTCAAGGAATCAAAATTTAGCACAACTGTGGTATGAGCAATGCAAACAGGGTGCATGCAGAGCGGTCCTCTATCATGGCAGCTTGGCATTCGGCATTTTTCTCATGCAACCAGAAGTCACTGAAAGTGTAGGAGCAGGATGTTCAGCCACATGGATTTTCAGGCTGGGAACAGACTCAGCATTTTGTTTTGGAGAGAAGGATTCTGATCCCAGGCCAGAACTCTAGTGCCAAGCTCAGAAAGGCTCTAGCTGCAAGATTTGCAGACAGGTATTCTGGGTGTGGTCGAGGGCTATGAGCCAGGCTGTGGCACCGCTGATGTACATCAGGGCACTGTGGAAGCCCCCCAGGGACACAGACCTCAGTGCCTGCTGTCTTTGGGCATCTACCATGTCACAGCTATCCATACTGCTGGCTGCCAGGGAAGCTGGTGTCGTGGAGTGGTCCCCCAAGGGCTGTTCTACAGGAGCCCATTTCCTGCTTTCTTTCTCAGTGCTGGTATAGGCTGTGGGAGATTGGGGCAGAGGCAACAGAGGACTTGGCCAGGCGAGCAAGAACTAACCTGTCTCTAGCGGAGGTGCAGAGGATGAAGACGGGTTATTCACCAGGAATGGGGAACTCACGAAGAGCATTGCCTATGTGAAATGCATGGGTGGGCAGACAGATGTGTGCGTTTGCCCTACAGTTGGAACAGGATCCCCAGAGTGTCTGGGGGTACGCAGAATGAGAGGACTCTGGCATAGGGAATGGTCTGGGTACCGACAGACGCTCATGTCCCTCCTTCTCCCAGAGGCCTCTCCCAGAGCACGTGGCTGCTCCACTCCGCTTTGCCTGGCCCATGTTTTCTAGAGACAAAATTATTTTTCACAAGTACACGCTTTGCTAAATGAAGCGGTGGGAAGGCCGAGGTCTTGTTTTGTGTCCTCTGTCTCCCAATCCTAATCCAGCAAATGTCAGGATTTGTAGTTCTTAGTCAGTGGGGTGGGGGAGCATTTGGTCAGACACAGGGGGGCTTTAGAAGCTCTGCAGGGAAGATCAAGTACAGAGATGATCTATGACCCCTCTGGGAATGATGGGCAGCAGAGGGACTCGGATTAAAACAAGACACACGGAACCTCGATGGCTGCTGTTATAGGTCAGCCCACAGAAGGCTCCCCGGCCCAGGGTTATGACTGCTCCAGTGGAGAATATAAGCCCAAGGAAAGATTGTGTGAGGACGCAGGGAAGCTGGTGGCTGCGATGGTCACCTCACTGGCTACATAGCGACCTTAGAGCCTCCAGCATAGCATGGAGTCATGCTTCCTAAGGTCTCACTCCAAATTTCTCAGACTCACTGAGGCTTGGATTCCTGGCCCCAGAGCCATGGCTTTTACACTTGTCCTGGATGCAGCTTGAGTACCACACTTCTGGCAGCTTTGCAGGTCGAACAGGAACAGCGTTTTGAAAGATTCTGGAGTGAGGGGCTGCAGAACAGTCCCCCATACAGTCCATTTAGGGGTTGTGCTTCTTCGGGGTGTATCTTAGAAACCCCTTACCCGAAACTTGGTGAACATTCCTGCATCTGTCCACCCAGGCAACAGTTGCTTCCTTTTTCTTGGTTTTGCTTTGGTTTGTTCTCAGTGCTTCCTCTACCCAAAATGGTTCCTACGAACCCTGCTTGAAACAACAACACCATGCTATCAAGATGACCCGCTATCGGCTCAGGGTACTCTGACTTCAAGGCTAGTTTGGCCAGCTTTGCCCTTGATCCACAACACTGTCTTTCTCTGGACCATGATGCCTGACTCCCCACCTGTCTCCCCAAAGCATCCATCTCTGCTGTTCGTTGCGCAGGCCTCTCCTCTGCTTTACAGTCTCCTTCATTGCATGTACATCTTCCTCAATGAGCTCATGAATCCAGAGGAAGCCTTGGTGCCTGTGTCCTGCTTGATGAGTTACAAGGAACCTGTGGCTGGTGTCTGCTGTAGTACTGGAAGGGACAAGAAAGAAACTAAGACCAATCTGAGTCATCCCCACAATCTCGAGCAGCCCATGATGAGATCTATCTACAAAGGCCTGGGCAATGGGGGAAAGGGGACAGCTGCTGGACCCACTGGAAGCTGAGCTGACTTGGAACTAGAGTCAGTGGGTTCCTCAGCCTTTAAAATAGTTAGATTTACCAATCTCACCCAGGGAATTGCCACTCCCACGGCTATATCAGGAATGTTTTTTTTTCAGGCCAAAAAAAAAAAAGTGCTGCCTTTGGCAACTAAACCTGTGTCAGGAATTTTATCTCTGATCAATCCCTCTTGGTTAATTTTTAATTTGGGGGGGGGCTGATCTATTCCAGATTTTTCTTTCTATGGTGTTGAGCCTCCCCTCATGCTCTGCAGCTCTCCCCCCATTTTGGGGGGGGCTTCCTATTGGAGCTCCCTCCTCCAACACTGTCTGAGTCTTGTTCTTTGCCTTGGTCCACGCTAACAAAACCCCTGGTGTCTCTTAGGATTGTGCTACCTCCATGACCACTGGATAAATCTCAGAAGCTCAGAAGGTTCCAGACTTGTCTCTGTGAAGTTCTTCCCTTCGCTGCTTATTTATATCTGTCTGGTGACGACAGTGTCCCTCCAGACACTCCAGAATCTACCTTACCAGTACCCAGCTAAACTTCTTGCCTCACACCACTGGTGACTACTCTTCAGTCTTCTATAAGTCATTCACAATTACCATGCACACTCATTTCCAGAAAATGCTTGGAGAAAGAAGCCCCCCTCCCCCACAAGCCCAGGTCTTTGCTCTGTTCCTTTTCAAGACAGTGGTGGGCATGCCCACCCATTTCCCTGCCCCGGACACCATGATCCTGAGGGACCCAAGGTTTTGTTAGCAAGGGCCAAGACTCAGACAGGACTGGGGGAAAGAGCTCCAGTAGGGAGTTGCTGGGGAGCTGCAGGGTTGAAGCTGATGTTCTCCAATGTCCCCCACCCTAGGGGGAGCCTTGGTCTGCACACAGGCAATTCTCCATTTTTGGAGACACAGGTCACAAGAATGAACACTGAGGCCTCCCTTTCTACGTGTGCTCTCTCTGCTTCCCGCTACAAACAAATCCTCCAGCTCAGTCTTCCAACACACTGCACTATGCCCAACACTGACAGCCAGTGTTCTCCTTGCTAGGCCATCGCAAAGATTTAAAGAAGATAGATCTGTATTATTTAATGCACTCTGCATGGTGCATCGTATGTCGTAGATAATCGGTCTGTTTAGTTCTTCTGTGTATCAGGGAAACATTTATAGAAGACACAAGTGTGTGGAGCTGAAGGGACAGCTGAGCCCCATCCCTGGGCAATCAATCTGGCTGCACTCAGCCCAAATCCCAGCTCTGCAACTCAGGGCCTCAGCATGGTCTCTGGCAATTTGAGACTTACTTTACCTCCCCCTCCTCCTCCTTCTTCTCCTCTTCCTCTTTCTCCTTCTCCTTTTCCTACTTCCTCTTCCTCCTCCTCCTTCTTCTTCAAGATTTATTCATTTATTATGTATACAGTGTTCTGCCTGCAGGCCAGAAGAGGGCATCAGATCTTATTACAGATGGTTGTGAGCCTCCATGTGCTTGCTGGGAATCAAACTCAGGACCTCTGAAACCTCTGAAACCTCCGAGCCATCTCTCCAGCTCTTTCCTGTGCTTCTTACCATCTCTACATGGTTGCTTCTTCTTGGTTACATCACTTCATGACACATCAGAGAACTTGGTCCCTCAAGGACCTCAAGATGTCACAGACTACAGGAAACAATGAGGATTTTGCATTTTGCGTGGACACATGGAGGGAGAAAGGAAAGGGAAGGTTACAGGATGTAGTAGTCACCACCTCTCTGCTCTCCTCCCCTCCTCCTTCTTCTGGTTCCTTGCCCAGGTTCTCTGAGCCTCATCTTCTAACTGCAGTCACCAAATGAGACAGTTTCCATCCTGTCAGTTTTCTTCCTGGAAGGACTTCTGTTTCCATCCCCTTTTCATAATTGACACGTGTCTAAATAAAGATATCAGAGTTTTGAGACAGAGCAGCCAGTGTTGAAATCTTGGTGAGCTCGAAGCAAGCATTGGCTCAACAGAGGGAAGCCATACGCCCAGGGCAGAGCTGGTATGGTTGTACTCAAGCAGAGCAGGACTCATTAGGTCCCACATTAAGCAAAACAATCCCTGTCCCCAAAAGCAAACTGAGCCAGGGGTGGAGTGCGGGTGGGTTTTGTGGCTTGTGAAGAGGTGGATATTTGAGTTTCATTGGCTGCAAGCCTGGCATTCTGATGATGGCACTAGGTGACTTGTCTGTCTAGGATTGCTCAACTGACTTTCTCATCAACCGAAGAGACAGGTGAAGACAGTTAGTTTCTGTTATGGACAGGTGATTCCTGGCCTGGAAAAGGAAGGAAACCTTCAACAGATCTGAAACTTTTCAGGGAGAGGTGAGGCAGGGAGGCGCTTACATGATGCCCTGCCACAGAGAAGGCCAAGAAGCCAAGGCCCTGACAGTCACTTGAGGAATGCAGGAAGCAGGACATGCCACAGGTTACAAGAGACACCGTGGTCTCCAAAGTCTTATTCGTGTCTTGTTCCTTGACCAGGGAGCTGGGTTTTCATCCCAAATGGTCTTCATTGCCTCTTCCTCCTTCTCCTCCTGTTGGTAGCCTCATCAGCTTGCTACCACCCATCCTCAGGAAGACCTCCTAGACCTCCTCTCGCCTGGGTCAGATAAGTGTCCTGGGCCAACTCAAGAGGCCACACTGCCTGTGTTAGGGCTGTCCCCATGGAGCAAGGATTTTAGGTGAGAATAGGGTGGACTGGCCTCAACTCTTGAGTGCAAACTCTGTCTTTACAGAGAACAATTTCCTCAACCTCAGCAACTGTTGGGATTGTCTCTTCCCAATGACACTGTCCATTATTGGATATCTCTTGTTGCTGGAGGGTTCGTCCCCATTCTGTGCTGAATTCTCAGACACCTGGCATAGAACTGCCATGAAGCATACAGTGGCTCTTAGTGACAGGGGACCTCCCCTCCCAAAGGTTTTCTAATCTAAGTGTAACACAGTCACTTCCTTTCCTCCTTTCATAAAGGGAGTCTTCAAACGCATGGCCTCTCTTACTCTCTGTGTTGGAGAAATGATTCTGTCATTGCCTTGAAAGTCATGGCCAGCCGGAAACAAAACACTGTATGTGTGACATCACCTTCCTCCCCGAAGACAGGGCCTTTACTTGCCTGGAACTCACTCTGTAGACCAGGCTGGCCTTGAACTCAGAGATCTGCCTCCCAAGCTCCGGTAGGCACCATACACAGAATCTTTTGCCAAGGCCACCCCAACAAAGCAAAACCAGCAGAGCCCGCTTCCCACTTCACCTTCCACGTCTTCCTCAGCATGCAGCACTCCAGCATGCACAGCTCCTAGAACTTGTGCACCATCTCAGTGCCGTCGCCTAGTAACAATATGCTTAGCAACCAGTAAAGGAAGTGTGATCACACCTCCCAGCATTGTACATGGTGCACTGCAGACAATACAAACAGCTCCTGATTTCTCTCTGCGCGGCTACAGGAAGGTAACTTTCAGAGATGGCTAGCATTCCGCTCTTGAGATAGTGTTCATCATCCAGGGGCCTAAATTGGCTGCTGTTTGGCTTTTTACTTGGCATTGGGTAATATCTTTGTGGGGGCGGCTGGGTAGGTGGTTCTTGAAGGGCCGGATCTCTCTGCTTGCACTTGTTCTCAGGATGCCTGTGATGCAGGCAGGGCAGCTTGCAGAATCCTCTCTGCTCCCACGCAGCCCTCCCTGCACCAAGCCTGCATCACCTGCCCCCAACCACTGTGCTCCCCACATCCTCTTTGATTTGGAGGTTATTCTCCACACCTACTTGTCAGCCATTGCTCTCCCTGTGTTTAGGGTTTCTTTCAGAAATTCCTGTGCTGTTAAACACAGTCTCACTTCCCCATGATCTGAGATGTTCTCTCTCTCTCTCTCTCTCTCTCTCTCTCTCTCTCTCTCTCTCTCTCTCTCTCTCTCCCTCTCTCTCTCTCCTTCCATTTATATGTCTCCCAACCTTCAACCTCAAAACCAGATATCACACAAGATAGGCACAGGTGTGAAAGCTATTTGTACAGGCTCAGACTCTGGCTGGCCGTATTGTTTCCTAATACATGACCCTCAGGAGCCCCAGTGAACTCATAACAGTCCAGTTTTTAATCAGGACACCAAGAGACTATCTCTTTGCTCCAGCATCTGGTTGGAGTCTCAGGGCTCAGGGTCTTGCAGTAGCCACAGAGCCTAACTAGGCTGTACTGCGTGGTACCTGGGAGAGCAGGTTCAGCTCTCGACAGCTCTGCATTCCTTTCCTTTGCTTTGGAAACGGACCCTCCAGTGCAGGACTCATCCTGTTCACAGAAAAGCTGCTTGCAATGCTCAAAGACGATAAATGCACCGATGTCCTTTTTACATGCCAAGCCTCTTTGCAGATTTTTAAGAGAAGGATTTTCGTGGACAAATCTGGTCCTGTGTTTGCTGTGAGATGGAAGGAGATTCTGAGATATCTAAGGCTGCAACAGAGACAAGACAGTCACCCAGTCTCAATAGACCTCGTCTGGATCATCAAATTCTTCCAAGATGCTTTATCTCAAAGCTGTAAGAATAAATTACAGCAGCACTTACATCCTTTATTCCCTGGGGCCCCGTGATTCAGGTGGCCAGGTGACACCTAGTTCAAACTTTAATCTAAGGACGTTTCATAGGCCTCTCTTCATTCTGGCTTGGGAACAAAATAAACAAATGAGTCAGAGCATGGCCACGGTCTCGTAGAGGTGCTGAGGGAGCAGCCCCTGAGGTAAGCATTTGGGGTTTGTGTCACCGGTCCTTCCATGGCAATTTTGTGTTGAGTAGTAGCTGAGTGAAAGGTGATTTTGCAAATGGAGGCTTCTGGGAGCAAGAGGCGTTAAAGCACACTGACTGCATAGGTGTTTAGAGTAGGCCGGATAGAATTTGGGTGGTATTGAATCTTGAAGCTTGGGAGTCTGGCCAACAATGCACAGACATTCCAGAGGCCTGAGCACTTTCCCCCAACACTTACCTTAGGCAATTGGAAGATTTTTACCACAGAAGATCCCAGCAGGTAAGGGGGGAAATGCAGCAAGCATGCAAGGCTCTGTCTTTCACTGAATGGTACTTTTCGAAACCCTAAGACAGAGACCTGCATCTTCACGGAGGGACTTTGCCAGCCCTCACCTCTTGGTCCTGTAATCCCATCAGAGAAGTAAGCAGGGCTTCTTACTAAAATTCCTGCTCTTTGGTAAACAAACAGAAAACCAAAAACCTCTTAGTCCCTAGAGGTTAGATACAGCACAGAGGTCCCCCATTGACCATGTTAGAGCTAGCTCTTAGCACATATAGGTATTTGGTGAGGAACTGTAGGGAAGCAGATTTAGCAACCCTCTGCCCAGATAGCTAAAATAGTAAGTCATAACCAAAGGCAAAGTTAAGTCAGGAGAGACCCTAGTAACTGCCCAATCTACCAACCATTCACAGCTTAGGAAATAGTCTCAAGATGTAGGTGGAGGTTAATTGCGATTATTATTTTTTAAACTTTTTTTTTAACACTGAAAATAAAAACACCCCAGCAATACAACAGGAAAACATTTGGTCAAGGCTCTGCTATCACATGGAGACAGAATCTGCCTAGATCCCCCAAATCTGTTGACTACCACACCTCTTCTTATCCCAGTGAGACTCCAGGCAAGGTTGGAAATGGATCATCCTTTACAATCCCAGCATAGTCTTTGCCACTTCAGACATTAAATTGCCAACACTTCAAGAGCCACGGGATCATTTCAGACACATTATCTTCTGAATAAAACATAGGCAGAGCCTATGGGGAAAATGTTAATCATAAAATATCAGTAGTAAGCCGATCTCTCAAAACACACCTGCTGCAATGGGGTTAAAAACCACCCGCCCAGGACTGATGTGAAAGTAGAGCCTGTGTTTGGTTTCTGTAAGCCACATCCCACGTAGCAGGCAGGGAAACAGTGCTAATGGGGTGGGTAAAAGCAATTTGAATGCCATCCCCCGCACAGGCTCCTGTCTACAGCTTTTGTTCCCAGTGTCTCTTCAATAAACATGACTCAGTCTGATATTCGGGTTCCACTTCCTCTGGGCATGGAGCTAACTCTGTGGAGCCTATCCTGGGTGACTCAGGGCCCCCTGGGCAGGGCTGCCTGCCTCTTCTTTGGCCAGCCAGCCTAGCTCCCTTCTGCCACAGGATCTCTGCACTTCTTGGCTTCTCCAGTTTTCTATATGTTCCCTGAAGAACTAGGGTGGCCTCTTTCCCTACCCCATTGTGGATAGATCTTGGTGAGAAGCCAAAGTGCTTTTTACACCCACCCACTCCTCTGCATGAGGCATGGAAGGCCAAGTGAGGGTCACAATGGATTCCTATGAGAAACAAAAACAAATACTGAAGGGCTGGAGAAGATGGCTCAGCAGTTAAAAGCACTGACTGCTCTTCCAGAGGACCCAGGTTTGATTTCTAGTGCTTACACACACAGCAACTCAGAATCATCTGAAACTTCAGTTTCAGAGGATCTAATGTCTTTTTCTGGACTCCATAGATACCAGACAGTGGTGCACATATAAGCATGCAGGCATAAAACTCATACACATAAAATAGTAATAGTAATAATAATAATAATAATAGCCCAGGAGGTGGTTCCCCTTGCCTTTAACCCCAGCACTCGGGAGGCAGAGGCAGGCAGATCTCTGTGAGTTCAAGGCCAGCCTGGTCTACAGAGTTAGTTCCGGGACAGCTAGGGCTGTTACACAGAGAAACCCTGTCTTGAAAAACAAAACAAAACAAAACAAACAAACAAACAAAAAAGATAAAACAATATAAAGAACCCCCCCAAAACCAAGAGAAGCCTTCTAGTCTCTCTCTTCTCTTCTAAATGCCCAACAAGCCAAGCAAGTACTTCATTTGGGGGAGTCGTGGGATAGTGAGAGGTCCCACACGTATGAACCTGTGTTTTGCCATGAGTCAACCAGAGATTGGGGGAGACAGATCCGTGAGCAAAGCGATTGCCTTGCGAACATGAGGACCTGAGTTCAATTCTAAGTATCTATGTAAAGAAATCTGGGCTTGGTGGTGTGTACTTGCAATCTAAGCCCTGGGGAGATGGAGATGGGTGAATCCTTGGAGTTCTCAAGTTTCAAGCTACTGAGAAATCCTGTCTAAAAACAAATAAACAAAACAAAAAACAGGCAGATGGGGCCTAGGGAACAATACCTAAACTTATCCTCTCACTTCCACATACATGCGCGCGCGCACACACACACACACACACACACACACACACACACACACCAGCCATAACAGCAGCTTTTCTCTATCTGGCTGCACAATTTACTAAACCCACATGGGATGGCTATTGTAACAAGAACAGTAGTATTCTCTGCAAGAATAATTAAAGGCGATGAATGCAGAAGTGTGGGGTCTTCTCCCCAGGCCAGCTGAGGGCATAGTCACCCCCAGGATGGATGTAGAAGTGTGGGGGCTTCTCTCCAGGCCAGCTGAGGGCATAGTCACCCCCAGGATGGATGTAGAAGTGTGGGGGCTTCTCCCTAGGCCAGCTGAGGGTATAGTCACCCCCAAGATGGATGTAGAAGTATGGGGGCTTCTCCCTAGGCCAGCTGAGGGTATAGTCACCCCCAGGATGTAGAGAAGTGGAGAAACACATGTTCACAAGACTGCCTGCTAGCCTGGCCTCAGAATTAAAGAAGCTATAACTAAAAATATTTATTTAGCCAATTAAACATGTTTGCTATGTTATTTAAAAGGATTTATTTAGCATTTACTATGAGGGAGCACTGGAAATTGATAGAACAAGTGTTTCTTTGGTAGGGCCTATGATAGGTTGAATAAGATGCCTCCCATAGTCTTGGGCATTGGAACGTTTGTTTCCTAGTTGGTGATGCTGTTTGGGAGGTTTAGAAGGTGTGGTCTTAGTGAAGAAAGATGTCACTAGAGATGGGCTTTGAGAATTTAAAGACACAAGCCACTTCTAGCTTGAGGTCTCCACTTCGTGCTTGGGGTTCAAGATGTGAGCCCTCAGTTTCCTGCTCTTAATACCATGCCTTCACTTTGCATCGCGGACTCTATCCCTATGGAACTGTAAGCCCAAATAAACTCTTCTCTAAGTTGAGTACAGGGCTATTAGTGTTGGAGGCTGTGTGTCATGCGAGACTTTAGATCAAGGCAATTTGACAGAAGGGAGTGACTGTGGCAAACTGTGCCGAGCTCTTGACTTTGAGGGGAGGTACACCCTCTGTATGAGAACAGCCCTATTTTCCAGGGCATCTCAAGGGCAGTACTTGTAGCCTGACAGTCCTGGACATCACTTTCATTTAATTTTCTGTAGTGAAGAGCACAGGGGCTCTCTGTTCCATCCCACCTGGCTAGCTTAACTCCTGAAATAACCACACAGAAATTGTATTAATTAAATTACTGCTTGGCCCATAAGCTCTAGCCTCTTATTGGCTAACTCTCACATCTTGATTTAACCCATTTCTAGTAATCTGTACATCACCACGAGGCCTTGGCTTACTGAGAAAGATTCTAACCTACGGCCATCTCAGGCCGGAGATTCATGGTGTCTGCCACTCTGCCCTTCTTCCCAGAATTCTGTTCTGTCTTCCCCGCCTACCTGAGATCCACCCTATCAACTAGGCCAAGGCAGTTTCTTTAGTAACCAATGAAAAGTAAGTAACACAAATACAGAAGGACCTCCTACAATTTGCTCTCATGAGGTAGGAAGAGCTTGGCTTCCTAATCATTCCCTCACAGACTGGCCTGTGTGTATGGGCACACAGATCCCCAGCACTTTTATCCTCACATGTGCTCCCTCTCACGTGTTCATATATCCTTTGTGGGTACCTTGATCTTCTTGATCTCCTGAGTAATAGCAGATCAGTACTTGACCAGTTACAACACATTCTCAGGGTGGTACGAAGAGGTTCTGTGAAAAGGCAGGGTTTCCCACAGTTGAACTGCTGGGTGAACTTCTCAGCTGTGTGATTCACTGCTCAGCTGCTGGAAGGTGTTTATCCAGGGAGCGCAAGTGTGATCATTCTTTCTGGTCTCTTAGACCTGGCTGTGGGTGGTTGTGATTGTTAATGTTGATGCTCAGCTTGATTGAACTGAGAGTCACCTAGGAGATTAGTAAAGCATACCTCTGGGGATGTCTCTGAGCACATTTTCAAAAACATTACATCATGATGACTCTGACCTAACCAAAGGTTCAAATCCAATGATGGATTCAAAAATTTGAATAGAAATTGGTAAGACTATAAAAAGCAGGACCTCATTGGAGGCAGTGGATTGCTAGACATTTGCTTTTGAGGCAATATTGTGACCCCGACTTCTTCTGCTTCTTCCCTTCTGCTTCCTGGATACTATGGAGTGGGACACTTTCCTTCACTATGCCTTTTCTTCCAGAAGTTTCTTTTTTCCTTGCCATGGTTGTAAAAGTAATGGAACGAGATGGCCACAGACTCATTGCTCTGAGGCCATGAGCCAAAATAAGTCCTCCTTCTATGAACTGCTTCCTTGGGTATTTTTGAAATGTTGACCAAAAACGGCTAAAAGCAATGGAAAATAACGTAGCAAGAAAAGGCCTACTATGGACGAAGAAAGACTAAAGGCACTGCATGGCCACTTATTGTCAGATTACCTCTTAGTTACAGCTTTACAGACAACAGAAACCCAAAAAGCGGTTTTCTGGTCCCTGTACTCAAGGTGTAGAGAAGACCCAAGAAAAGGCTGCGTTAAAAGAAGATAAGAACAAGGGCCTCAAACATGGCCACACATACCTCTGTGTCTGCCCTTCTGCCTGTCTCTCATCCTGGGGCTCTTGAAAACATTGGCTTTATTCTTTCAAAACAATGTCTGCTGTGGCGACAACCCTGCCACACATATAAGACAATTCCTTTCCTTAAGCTCAAGTTTCAAAAGCGTTAGGTTTGGCTGGGATCAGGTGCCCACTTCTGAATGATCCCCATAGTCTGGAGGCGGGAGGAGGATGTTGGTTCCATTTAGTCTGGAGGCGGGAGGAGGAGGTTGGTTCCATTTAGTTAATATGTTCCATCCTGGGGGCAGAGTGGGATAAGGAAGCTGAAGAGATGGTCTCCCACAACGGGCAGCCTCCACTTCAGGTATGAAGGGTGTGCAAGAAGGGGAATTCCCACTAAGAAAGTGAGAGACATCCTCCCACCCTCTGAAGGGGTAGGAAGAAGCATGGCAGGTGAGCCCCTTGCAATAGTTTGCAAGCCCTGGTGGGTTGGGTAGTGGTTTAAGATTAGTAGCTACACATCTCTGTGACCGTGGCAAGGACTATCAAATGTGGGAAGTTATAGTATTGAAAGTGCCTGGAAATCGGTCATGTTATGAAATTGCTGACGACTAAAACCTTGCAGAAAGAACCAGGTAGAAGGTCGAGAGGTAGCCACCAGCAAGTCTTTCGTACAGGGCTCTGCAGCCCAGCACCCTTCTGGGCTGTCTCCCAGCAGCTGCTCTAGGAAAAAGGCAGGAGAGTTTGCCTTCCCAGCTGCAGAGGCCTGCTGCCGTGTTGTCCAGAGCAACGAGTGCCTTTGCTCATTGTTCTCTCTTCCTGGGCTTGAACCCAGGGGTCAGCATAAGTGAGGAGCCTGTCACAGAACCAATCCTGGTTTTCAAAGATGATATTTATATCACACAACTTATGTCCGAAATTGAAGAGCCACCTACCTTGTCCTCCAGCCTTTGTGTAGACGATGTTTTTAGATGGCTATTTTTGGGGGTCTGCCTTTTGACTCTCCCAACTGTGCTTTGTTCTTGTTCAAAGAGTCTTCACGCTTTAACCCTCTTCTGGTTGGTATAGGATAATGGCTTCCCAAAGATCTCCACACCTTAGACTCAGAATTTCGGGGGGAGTTTTATACACAGCAAAGGAAGCGGAGCAAGAGGGGCTAAGTTGAGGATTTTAAGGAGATGAGCGTTCTGGACAGGATATGTGGGTTTCCTTACAAAGGGAAATCAGGACTGATGGTTCCAGGAAGAGAAGGCAATGTCATGGAGAGATAGAGATGAAAAGACAGCAGCAGGGATGGGGTCAGGGGACCGTGCACAGAAGTATGCTGAGTCTCTAAAATCTTGAAAAGGAAAACATTCTTCCCCAGTCTGGCTAACATCTTTGTTTTAGGACTTCCAACTCCAAGGTCTATAAGATAAACACCTGCTGTTCTAAGTTACTGAATTTCATGGTAATATCTTATAGCATCAGTAGGAAACATCTGTCCGTCTTTCTGGAACACAAGTTGGCAGTATGGATCAGGAAATATAAAAGAATTCTAATGCCTTCTCACTGAGTCATTCAATTTGTATATCACTTATATATCAAGCTGTTTGTGTTATTGTGTGTGACACAAAATGTTGGGACTACCAACCTGGGGGCTGTGGGCGTTCTTCCTTACTGCAGCACAGTTTGAGACTATGTTCCTTAGGCTGATGGCCCGTCCCCTGGAGGATGTTTCTCTGAGCAGTGTGTTGTCATGGCACGTGGGGATGCATAATTGTATTAGAAAGTGGCTATGATGGCAGGACACATCTACTGATTCAGCAGAGGCTTACTGATCATGCCATATACCAGGCCAGAGGTGGGGATCAGAGTTAAGGATTTTTGTGGGATTATAGGAAGGTACACATGGTTGATTACAGGTATGGTAAGATTTCTTAGAAATATTGACCTTCCACTTGAATTTTGGAGGCGCAATAGGAGCAGAGGGTAGCTGCTGAGCTAAGTTAAAGAAGGCATTCCTTTCCCCATCTGCACACGAGTCAATAGCAGATGCAGTCCCTACTTGCCTCCTGATAACTCAAGGTTCCGGACCCTGGAGCAAATCAACCACCCCTGAATTACAGCTAATAGAGGGAAAAAAATAGACAAACCAAATATCCTCCAGTGGGTCACTGGTATATCCATACAAAGAAATACTACCTGGTCATAAAAACGTTTGAATCGTGAATGTACATCATAACTGAGGTGAATCTCAGCAGCATTGTAGGGAGTATAAAAAAGGTCAGTTTCCTCAGCCAGGCAGTTGTGGCGCGCGCCTTTAATCCCAGCACTCGGGAGGCAGAGGCAGGCGGATCTCTGTGAGTTCGAGGCCAGACTGGTCTACAAGAGCTAGTTCCAGGACAGGCCCCAAAGCTACAGAGAAACGCTGTCTCGAAAAAAAACAAAAAAACAAACAAACAAAAAAGGTCAGTTTCAAAAGTTGCATGCTGGATGGGTCCATTGATACAAATTTCTTTAAAAGACAATTCCAGCCAGGCCTTGGATGCCGAGACAGTGGGATGATCCAGCACAGAAGGTCAGCCTAGTATGCATAGAACCTAGCCAGCTTTAACAGTCATATTTACCCAGACTAGAGTCATCTAAGAAGAGAATCTCAACTGAAGTATTGCCAAGATGAGACTGGCTATGGGCAGACATGTCTGTAGGGGATTGTCTTAATTACTAATTGAAGCTGGAGGGCCTGGGCCCCTGGGGGTAGCCATTCCCTGGACAGGTGGTCCTCACTTGTAGAAGACCACTAGCTAAACGTGAGCCTGTGCAAACCACCAAGCACCATCCTCCATGGCTCCTGCTGTCTTTCCACAGTCGTGCAGTGAACTCCCTGGTTCAGGATGACGCTGTGTGGAATAAAGGAGAGGCCTGGCTCCGGGTTCCTGCCTCGAGTTCCTGAACTGTAACCTAGAAGCATAAATCCAATAAATCCTTCCCTAAGCTGCTTTTGGTCAGGATGTTTATCTCTCGTAGCAACAGAGGTGATACTAGGACATACGGTAAGACCCCGTCTCAAGAACCGAACCTAACAGGAAAACCTTGCGCAGATGCAAAACAAGTTTAAGGCTCTAGAGATGAAGAGGTTCATCATGTGATTGTGACTTTAAAAGGGCCACCTCCCACAGGGAAGTCCATTCACACTTGGTAGAAGAGTTGTCATTGTGAGAATGTACATGTAAGATGATAAACACAGGACCACACACATATGTGTAAATGAGCAAATTTGAATTGCACATGGTGAAAACAGGGGCTGGGGAGACGGCTCAGCCGAGAAAGTGCCTGCCACCTAAGTATGAGGACCCGAGTTTGAGTCCTCAGAATCCACGTAAGAAGCCAGGCACAGCACCATACACAGGCAGTGACAGGAGGATCCTTGGGTCTGGCTGGCCAGCCAGTCGAGGTGAATCAGTGAGCTTCAAGTTCAATAGGAGCCCTGCCTAAAAAAATAAATGGAGAGCAAAAGAGACAGACGGCTTACATCCATTTCCAACCTCAACACACTCCTCATGCACACGCATGTGCGTGCGCGCGCACACACACACACACACACACACACACACACACACACGCAGTGGAAATGGAGTAAAGACTAGTTTAGTCCCGGTATTACACCAGTGCCAGTTTTCCGGCTTTGCTAATGTACAGGGAGATGTCATAGGGAAAGAGGAAAGATTGGTCATGAGTAACAGGACTCTGCTAACTGTCCATCTTCCTGTGATCTGTAACCATTTCAAAAGAAAAAGAGAAAAGAAAAGCTACAGGCTAAAAATTTCTCCAACGCTTCTTTTGCTCCTAAAAATATTTTTAAACCCCGACTGTATACAGGTCCGTTTGAGTACCTCGTGGTCCTTCTGTGGCTTCCAGATGTTTGCTCGTGGCCACATGGGACAGGGAGGTGATACTAGCATCTGGCAGCAGAGGGGAGTGGAAGCTCACTTCCCCTGACTTCACAGTGTGTTGGACTACCTCATGCCCGCCCACCCCAACACCTACACCTGGGGTATCATTCTCGACTAAGGGAACAAGGAGATTGGATGTGCTTTGAGACATTGTTGATGCTGCCATGTGGTGTGAATCTAGCTTTCTGCCTTACAAACTCTTGACCAGTGAAGGAACACAGCTAGGAAACAGGCTAGAGAGAGACTCACTGGAGGGGACATCTGGGCAAGGAGATGGATGGCTAAGATTGAACAGGCGTTTGGTGTAGACAGAGTTTTATGTATTGAACGAGGAATCCCAGGTGAGATTACATCAGCTGTTCTGAATTATGACTGCAACACTCTAGCGTCATGTGACTTCCGAAAAGCTACTCAGTGTCTTTGGGGCTTGGTTTCCTTTCTGTATGTTAGTAGCGCTCATAGCAACCAGGCTGAGTAATTTCTTTCGATATTTGCTGCTTGTTCTGTATTTCAACTCTATGTCTGTGTGTGTATACGTTTATGATCATAACTTCTCAATCGGATTTCCTGCTTTAACATCACAGTTCCTCCGCACAGCCTCCGAGGAGCCCAAGAGATGGTTCCGCTAGGGTTTATAATGGTGCTTTCAACAGCACACGTCCCTTTGTCTCTGTTAGTTCAGGGCATCCTTTCTCTCAGGACACTTGAGTTCCACCAAGGTGGCTCAGGGATCAGGGTGCAGCTCGAGGTAGAGGGTTTAGCTGGCTGATCGCGGCACAGTTCTATGGTGCTCAGGCCAAATGAAGCTGTGGAGGGGAAAAATAGAAATTCTTTTAATATTTCTGCTAGTGTTTTCTTTGTATTTTTTGCATGTGTATGTGCATGTGTGCATGCATGCTCAATTGTGAACCTAGAGGGGTTTGAACTCTGGCCCTTAAATGTGAGTTTAAGAGTTTTCAAGCCTGAGCCATATTCTTGACCCACATTTTAATATATTTAGTGCATATTTATTTATTTATTTATTTATTGAATGTATGAGTGCTTTGCCTGTATATATGTATGTACACCAAATGCATACATGATGCTACAAAGTTTAGAAGAGGGAATCTGATCCCCTGGAACTGGAGTTACAGATGGTAGCAAACCAGCATGCCAGTGCTGGGAACTGAACCCAGGTCCTCTGGAAGAGCAACTAGTGCTCTTAACCTCAGAGCCATCTGCCCCGGCCTGATTTAGCATATTCCTATTATGTCATTGTATATGGATGTTAGTCATACTTGGTTCTTGCTTTCTTCACACCATGATCTTTCATTGAATCCATTGTGTCTGCTGGAGCTCTAATGTCTCAATGGTCTCTGTAACTTTGACCATGTATTTGAATTAAGCTCGGCATTTGTTAGCATGACAGTTTGTTCCTCAAAGCAGAAGGTGTCTATGACAAGCTGTCCCTAAACCATCATCAACTAGAGTTTCAGTGAGACGTTCCTTCACATATCTTTACGCCCCTACTTAGCCATTAGGACTATTGTCTTGAGCCTCATGTACGTCCTGTACGTCCCTCTCTGTGTAAATAGTTACAGATACACTGTTATTGTGCAGTTTGAAAGATTGACTCCTGGCCTTGCACAATTGGTGAAAACTCTACTGTTGAGTCCCTCAGCTCCTCTTCTTCCTTCTCTTCTTTTTTTTGAGACAGGGTCTCACTGTGTAGCCCTGACTGTGCTGGAACTCACTGTTTTAGACCAGACTGGCCTTGAGCTCACAGAGATCCAACTGCCTCTGCCTCCCAAGTATTGGGATTAAAGATGTGAGCCCAGGACCAGCATCCTAGTTGGCTGTTTATATCTCAAGGTTGGCTCTTGCCCGTGTGGATTATAATTGCAAACCAAGCCCAGGTATAGTTTTTGTTGCGTATGTGTTTTGATTGTGGAATCACCTTATGGTGTTTTGAGCCTCCCCCCCCCCCCCGCCCTGACATTTCTTTATACTTTAGTTATTTGGATTAGAATTTCTTCTGCAAGGCTTTGGGCTTCCAGTTTTCTTTCTTTTCATAGTTGGGTCCTAGCCAGAGGTCAGGTTTCCCTACTTCAGTGGGCTAGTGAGCAGTGTTGTTGGGCTGGATCTCCAGGCTAACACAGCTCTCTAGTCTCGGAATCTAAAGTCAGATGACGTCACTCTGTTTCAACACTGGTCACCGGTCCTGCTCCATGTAGCTTCACCTGTTTCCCTGTGACCGCGGCAGCCTTAGTGCTCACTCACTGCTCTGAATTTGAGTCCTTTGGTTCCTGATAGCTGGGAGTTTCCACTTTCTACTTGGGCGTGATGGAGACTTCTGGTTTCGTTTTACCCAGCATTTCGCGCTGTTGGGGAAAGGAGCATGACCTATGTACACATCAAGTCCCTTCCCTAGAGCCACCGAAAATCCCACGCGCCTACTTTTGTGTGTGAGCAAATGCTCACTTTTGTTAACTCAGGCAGCAGTTGCCAGTGAATCCACTCCATCAGGGGCTTCCTATCCTCCCAGCTCTTCATACACAGCAGGGCACTCACACCAGTATCTATCCCTCTAGGGCAGCTGTCCTCAACCTTCCTAGTGCTGTGACCCTTTAATGCAGTTCCTCATGTTGTGGTGACCCCCAACCACAAAATAATTTCATTGCTGCTTCATAACTGTAATTTCACTACGATTATGAATGGCAGTGTACATATCTGATACGCAGGGCATCTGATATGTGATCCTCCAAGATTGAGAACTGCTCCTCTAAGGACTACACATGAATTCACCGGCAAGGCTATGAAGGAAGGCAATGGATGTTCTCAGGAAAGCCCAGCTCTGTCAGAGGCCTATAGGACCCAACTCAACGTCTCTCCATTAGGCAGCAGGACCTGAGGTGGCGAAAGGCAGGAATTCCCTAGCACAATGCTCCAAACTGCCCTCAACTCTCCAGTGACGCCCTATATACTGAGAGGGGGGTGGGGAGGAGGAGGAAGAGAGGAGAGGAGAAAGATGGGGAAGAGAATAGAAGAAGAGAAAGAAGAAAGGGAGGAGGAGGAGTCTCCACACAACACTGCTCCTGATGTATTTGGATGAACGAAATGAAGTGTGAGGAACTAAAAGTACCTTTCTCCTGCCCTTTGGTCTAGATTTGGGGATTTTTTTCCCCCTCCCACCAGGATGGCAGCCAGGAAGAAGGGCTTTCAGTTATTCTCTAAACAAAATATATTAGACCTAGCCAGGTTGGGTGGCCCACATCTGTAATCCCAGCACTCAGAGGCTGGGGTCAGACAATGAGGAGTTCAAGATCGTCTTCAGCTACATAATGTAGCTGAGTTGGAAGCCAGCCTGCGCTCCATAAGATTCTGCCTCTCACAAAACTAAAAACAACAATAAAGATCCCATTGGTTCAGTGATAGAGATCCTAGAACTGGGCGGAGACATAGCTCTAGCTCTCCTTCTGATGTGTGTGCACGTGCATGTGCACACGTGTGCCCACGTTCACACACACATACACACACACACACACGCACACAGTCATCTATAATCTTGGTCATCTAAACACCCCCCTTTGGAACTTTTCTCATCCTTAAATCTATTTCGCCATTGCCTCAGCTCAGTATGTGAAGAGCATGCAATCTTCATGCTCTGAAGGGACAGCCAGGGTTTCTGCAGTGATGGGATTGGACAACTGGAGTTTCACTTGAGACTTCTTTTTGTTGATGTACATGGCTGCTAAATACCCAGCAGGCTGGTATGAATACAGGTCTCACCTTCATCCTCTGATGACTCTGAGAACCTATTTGTCACTCTGAAGGCAGGGCTAAGTTGAAGTCAGAGCCTCTGTCTGCACCTCCTGAGTCTACCTCTTCCCCCTGAGCTAACCTGCTCCTTCTCCACTTCCTGGATGTGACTCACAGGTAGCTCCTGTCAGCGGAGCAGGTGTGTGTCATTTCCTCGCTCTGAGAAGACCCAATGTTGTACTGTTTCCCACCCTCCACTAGTCTTACCCTTATAGGGCTTGGATGGTTGCCACAGACATCCTTCCAGGGATGCATAAACTATTGGCGGGCGGGCTTTTTCGTCCTCACTGGGAAGTTTGGGGGAAGCGGGAGCCAAGGTCAGGCCGCTCATCTTTTCCCCTCACTCTGCCATGCCCATCCCTCTTCCCTTTAGCAAACCAACCCCCTACTTATACCAGTCTCCTCGAACCAGTTCCCACCCTCATCAGGCTCCCAGTGTCCCCCTTACAGTAGCCTGGCCTTCACCTGAGAAGGGAGCCCAATCCCCCCATCATTACTGACTTCCTGTCGACAGACCTTCCCAGGATGAGAAGGTGTTGATGTTCTCCCCAGGAGAGGTCCAGAACCACTTGGTGAAAGGGAAATTGAGCTAGTGCTGCCCTGTCACTGTTCTGGGACATTGTCTTTTAAAAGTCTTTGTGACAAAGACAACTGTATGGCCAGAGTAGGCTGAGAATGCCCCCATGAAACCGGCTCCCCAGTGGGTCAGGTTCCTGTTCTGCTCAGGTGGAAAACTGGAAAAAGCCTGACTTCACTAGTCAAGCGAGGCCTCCTTAGGGCAAGGTGTAGGGGAGGGCCAGTTCACCCTGTCAGGCCATGGCACTCCTGTGGTCTTGGGTCTGGTGCTGAAGGAGCCTCCTGAGTCAACCGCAAAGGCTCTTGGGTGTTGTAGTTGAAGGAAAAGGCCCTGCAGACACCATATTGTGAGATTCCCTTGAAGGAATTGACCCATTTAGGTAGAGGGCAGCTGAAGGAGCCATAAACTGTTCTTCAACCACGAAAGGAGCCAATAGGTGGCGGTGAAATGGGTTTTGCTCCACATGCATCCCTTAAGGCAAACATAAGAAATGATAGAAAATTTATTTGGGGTGTCTCTTTTCCCTTTCCTTCCTCTCTTCTCTTCTCTTCTCTTCTCTTCTCTTCTCTTCTCTTCTCTTCTCTTCTCTTCTCTTCTCTTCTTTCCTTTCTCCCCCTCTTTACTCCCTCCCTCCCTCCCTCCCTTCTCTCTCTCTCTCTCTCTCTCTCTCTCTCTCTCTCTCTCTCTCTCTCCTCCTTTCTTTGCGGGGTGCTTATTTGTGTTTGTTTTTTTTAAGATTTTATTTATTTATTAATGTATACAACATTCTGCCTCCATGTATGCCTGCAAGCCAGAAGAGGGCACCAGATCTCATTACAGATGGTTGTGAGCCACCATGTGGTTGCTGGGAATTGAACTCAGGTCCTCTGGAAGAACAGTCAATGCTCTTAACCACTGAGCTATCTCTCCAGCCCTTTATTTGTGTTTGTATGTATGAATGTGAACATGTATGCACAAGTGTGTGGGGACCAGATAGAGGAAGCCTTCTTCAATTGCTCTCCTCCTTATCCTTTGAGACAGCATCTCTCACGAACCCAGGGCTTACCAACTCAGCTAGCTGGACGGGCCAGTGAGCTCAGGGGATCCTCCCATTGCCTTCTCATACCACTGACATTACAGGCACATGGTGCCAAGTCCAGTTTTTACATGGGTGCTGGAGGGCTGGACTCAGGTCCTTGAAAAGCAGGTACTGTACCCCCTGAGTCGACTCTTTAGATCTGCACTTGAGCTTTCTGAGGAAGCTTTTCTCATTCTTCGAGCAATGGGACAGACAACAAAGATGTAGAGGTAAGGAGTGTCTTATCTCTAAAAGAGTTCAAACAGAGGGTGAGCTGGGCTGGGCTGGGTCGTTGTTCCAGTGACCTGCACAGCTCTTTTCTGAGAGCCTCTGTGACTTGGATTGGAGTCGATCCTGGTCTCTTTCATCTCTGCTTGCTTCTGTAGCCAATCCCCTCTCTGCCTATCATAGACCTTCTCCTTTGAGTGATATAGACCCTGTTATATCCCTGGGCCTGCATCTGGTAGGGGGGAATGTGATGCCTTGGCTGAAGCCCCAGAAGTGTCTGCCCTGGACTGAGTGGATTCAGGTACTCCATGTCGTGTGTGTGTGTGTGTGTGTGTGTGTGTGTGTGTGTGTATTCTCATGGGTCATTTCACCACCCCCAGATCTGTGGGTTACAATTGCTCTCTCTAGAGCTACAGAAGAGGAAGTGAGGAAACAGTTAGGTCCCTGCAGGGCGGATTAGAGATCCTGGCGATTTGCCTCCAGCATGCTTGTGCATGTAGAGCATCCATTGATTGCATGTCTGCATTCTTCCAAAAGGGCTCTGGGCCTTCATACATTCTCCGCCCCACATACATCCAACTTGGCTTTGCATTCTCACTACAAACCTGCAACATCTGTATCATGTTTGTGCCATGGGGGAGGAAGTTGAGAACCAGGACAGTTGGCAGTGCCCTTGTGACATAGCCAAGAAGGGGTAGTGAGAGCTTGCTCCAAGGTCTTTCTGTCCATGCTGTGAGATGCCACCAAAAGATAAAACAAGATGCAGAGGATGGTCTCAGGAATAGATAGAGTCATGCAGTATGACACTCCTGGGTGAATGATGACCTACTCCTTGTATCCCAGGTCCGATGCTAAATACAACTTCAGAAAAGGGGTGTTCTGTTTTTTCTTAGCTTGCAAAAAGCCTGCAGGCTAGGGCTGAGGAGATCATTCTACTAGTAAAGTCCTACTGTGCAAACATGAGAACCTAGCCGGGCGGCGGTGGTGCATGCCTTTAATCCCAGCACTCGGGAGGCAGAGGCAGGCGGATCTCTGTGAGTTCGAGACCAGCCTGATCTACAAGAGCCAGTTCCAGGACAGGCTCCAAAGCTACAGAGAAACTCTGTCTCAAAAAACCAAACCAAACCAAACCAAAACAAAACATAAGAACCTGGATTTGGTCCCCAGAACCCAAATAAAAGAGCAGGGCTTGGTCAGTGTGCTTGCATTCCCAGCACTGGGGAGATGGAGACAGATGGATCCCCATGGTTTGCTGTCCAGCCAGCCCAGCCTACTTGGAGCGCTGCAGGCCAATGAGACACTCTATCTCCAAAACCAAATAAATGTGGATGGCTCCTGAGAATCAACACTTAAGGTTGACCTCTGGCCTCCACGCACGTGTTCAACACACGTGTAAGCACACTCACAACACCTAGGCACACACAAGAGCTTGTAGCCAGAAAAGGGGACATAACAGGTTTATAGTAAACAAAAAGCACCACAAAAGTAGAGAGAGCTCATTTTATTGGGGGCATAAAAAAAAGTTGCACGGCCAAAATGGCAACTGGGGTGGCTGTGCGCAAAAGGGATTTGTGTCGACAGAGATGCAGGGTATGAGCTGGTGAGATTGCACTCTGTGCTAGAGGGGTCAAGCAGAGAGTTATCATGAACTCTCCGGCTGTTGCAAAACAAGCCTTAGTGACTTTCTCTTTCTCTACTCTCCCACGATGGTCCCACGCCCAGGCAGATTCCAGCCCAGACTCGATGAAGGGCTTCACGATTCCTCCCATTGGCTGGTGTAGACAGCATCAGCTCTCCCTCCAGTTGGCTCTGGATCCTATGGATTCCGCCTTGGGATAACTCTCTTCGCCCACACCTTCTTTATCTTTAGTATTACCCGTACCCTGGGTAAAATTATTCTCACTAACATCAGTGAACAGGCTACCAAATAGTTGCCCTCAGGGTCTGTTCCTACAAATCTAACTATCCCCTGGCTAGCTCTGGGCACAGCCACCTTTGTAAACCTTGGGGCTTCCTTTGCACCTTGTCACAAACCCCAGACTTTTTCCTGTTGCTTCACTTCTCAGCTACCTCCTCCTCTCCACAAACCTTAAAGCCCCAGCCCAAGCCCCACCCTTCCCGTGAGACAAGATTAACTCTGCTGCTTGCATTGCTCATGTATCATGTTTGCACCTCTCTTGCATAAAGCACGCTGTGCCCTGTGGCATTATTTAGTGTGCATGTTCCTCTCTCTAAGTTCCTGATTCCTCCCCGGACTGTAATGTTTGTATCTTCTCTCTTGTTCTCCTACTGCGTGGGAACTTGGCTGTCTGTTAAGTTTATGGCAACCGCAATCCTAGCAGTAAACAGCTGAGAAAAGACTGGAGACAGGGAGACCCATAACATGTAGTTTAACCTTGATATCTTTTCTGTAGGATTTTATCCTTCCTTCCTTCCTTCCTTCCTTCCTTCCTTCCTTCCTTCCTTCCTTTCTCCCTCCCTCTTTCCCTCCCTCCCTCTCTCTTTTTTTTTCAGAATAACAACGACCTATCCAAGCCCTGCTCCTTTCCTAACAACATAAATTGGTCATATATTTTGCCTGGGTGAGGATGTGGAATAGCAGATAAGAAAAGAAAATCCAACTCTGCCATTTCTTAGGTCTGAGGTACTGAGTTACTTTAATCTCCCAGTGCCCCACTTTCTCCATATGCACCATGGCAGAAGAATAATAGTAGCAGGGTCTTCATTTTGTTTTGAGAGTTAAAAAGTAACATGTATGGCTGAAACATTAAAAGTATCTAGTAGATGCTCATTATCCAACTCCTGCAAGTTCTCCCTTCTAGAAGTCAAAATGTACACATCCAGGAAGGCTCCAGATAACCCTGATAATGAAGACTTTTTTTTCAGAACTTGTTAGTAATTTACCTTCCGGCCACATCTGAGGTCCTCAGCGGATGGAGATAGGAGATAACAAGGGACATCACACTAGCAGTTCCAAGGCAGAATCCAGACACTAAGGATCATGGGACCATCCACACTGAGACCTGAGAGGACTTTAGTCTGTCCTGGCTTGGCTGTCTTCTTCCCCAGTCATGCCACGATCCACCTCAGCTTCATGTTAAATGGGTCAGAAACTCCACTTCCTGTGATTGACAGGAAGCCAGAAACCCAAAGAAATGAACCATGGGTCTTTGTTCTTGAGTAGCACAGGTCACAGCCTAGAAGATGTCAGGGCTTCCATCCTAGGCCAGACACAAGAACTAGTTCAATTTTCTGAGAACAGACCCAAGGCTCAGCACCTCTACCTCCTTAGTGTCTTTGTCCCCCAGGAGGAGGGTAAGGCTTAACTGTCCAGGTCCTGAGTTTTGAGTTGACCCAGTTTGTCTCCTATGTACACAGCAGAATCTGAGCATGCTGGTCTTGCTGTGATGGCCCTGACTTTGCCTAACTAATTTGATGAGGTCTTTCCAATAGCCAGATCTTTGCTCCAAATTCTACCTGTCCCGCATGGCCTTGGGAGCACCAAGAGATGGTCAGACTCCCTGGGGCAGACCACACCCTCTTCCCTGCAACCTTGGAAGGAGGTAGGAGGCGCAGCTACATTGGATAGGAGGAGGAAATGGCAGCCAATGTCCAGAAGTGTCCCCTTCTCTGGTGTTTCTGCCCCTCGCAAAGGGCAGTTCTGAGCTGGGATCCTGCAGAAGCCTCCTCTCTCATTAGAGGCGTTTTTCAGCATGTCTATTTTGGAGCTACAGCTGGGTGCTTCTCAGAATAAATAGAGCTGTGATATGGGCTAAAAGAAGAAAGAAATCCTACTGTCTTTTTAGATTCCCGCACTCCCCAGTGCTTTCCAATCTTCCATTCTCCAAAGCCTTTCCCTGAGACCCCTACCTCTACCGACACCTCTTGCCTCGGGACTCTCGTATAAGCACAGGCAATGCTGTGTATCCTGTTCTGGTCAAGCTCTGTGCTGGGCGCAGGGGTCCTACAAGTTTCAAACTGCACAGATTTAATGTTGAGAGATAATGTCAAGAGTTCATATGAAGGTTGACTATCCCTTATCTAAAATGTTTGGAACCAGAAAGGCCTTAGAATTTCGCAATATTTTGGACTTGGGAATATTTACACAATGAGATATCGTGAAGGCAGGCCCTATGTCAAGTCTAAACATTATTTATGTCTCATGCACAACTCATACACATAGCCTCCAGGTGGTTTCATACCATATTGTAGGGTGCCTGAGTTCCAGAGGAGTCAGAAGTGGAATTTCCTATCTGTGTGTCATTTGTCTGAAGACATGACACACAGCATCTCTATCCATAGAGCATTGCAGGCTTTGGCTTTTCAGACTGGGGATACTCGGCATGTGTTAAGGACTTTCGCAACAAAGGGTACAAGTGCTGGTCTAGCTTCTTCCTGATGACATGAATGTCACAGCTAAGCTGACATCCCTGGGGATTGTTGTGTTCTGGCTCTCGGGTCTTCTAACCATCAGAGTTTCTCTGCCCTTACATTGTGTTTATCCCCAAACCACGTTGTATTGAAACCCCTGGGAAGGTATCTAGTGCTGGAGGGAACAGAAGGATAAATCTGATTTGTTCGAACAAAGCAGATTATGTCATCCAGTAAGGGATTGAGATGGCCCCCACAGTAAGGCACCTAGAAGACATGATCACTGAAGGACAAATAGGCAGAATGGTGTGTGGCCTCATTTGAGGCCAAGCCATCAGGGACCCCCTTGTGTGCCTCCCACTCATGTGGTAAGTGGGTTTGATGGTGCCCGGGAATCATGTAAGCCTCTGGATCAACTTTGACTGCAAGCCCTTGCTTCCTCTTCTCTGGCTGAGATGTGCAGACTTGCACTCAACCCTGATGAGCCTCTGGGTCAGCTTTACTGTAAGCCCTTGCTTCCTCCTTTTCTCTCTCCTACTGAGACGTGCACCAATGCAACCACCCCTTGCCCCTTCGCTGCTGCCTGACCTTGCAACTCAGCCCATAGGGTCCTTAGGAGATGGGTAGAGTGCAATCAGGTGATAATCCCGAGAGATGGAGACACCACCTCAAAGCCTTCCTGCCCAAGGCCGGGAGCAGTCGTCCTCACCTGCTCTGTGATCTCACATCTCATCCTGGGGGTCAGAACCACATAGCTCTTCTGCTGCCTGGAAGCATCTCTGAGAGGTGTTAGGGTGATGAGATGCCTGTGCTGAGTCTCCTCTCTTGGCTTGGTCACAGTCATGAAGACGGACCCATCCTTGGTTATGGTCCCAAATTAGTCAATAGAAGCCTCTGTGGGCAGCGGAGTAGCACAGCTGTCAGTATGGAGGAAGGCAGGGATTACTGAGCTCTGAATGGCATTATTGGTTCTCCCCACTTGTTGAAAGATTATAGGTGTGAATGCCAAGATCACACCTGGGAGGCAGGCCTGACATATTGCGGGCATATTGCGAGGGTTGGGAGGGTGGGTTTTGAACTCAGCTGGACTTGGGAGTATATCTCATTTCTCCTGTCTTAGCCCTGTGACTTTGGACTGGTTCTTTAGTGTCTCTTAAAGTCCATTTCTCTATAAGGGAGTGTGAACTCTATCAAAAAAAAATCTCATCTTTTTATTGTTTTTATTGTGCTATACATTTTTTCTCTGCTCTCCTTCCTTCCTCCCCTTTTCCCTTCTACCCTGACTCATGACCCCTGTGCTCCCAATTTACTCAGGAGATCTTGTCCTTTTCTCCTTCCTATTTAAATCCATGTATGTCTCTCTTAGGGTCTTTTTTGATGTCTAGGTTCTTTGAGGTTGTGGATTGTAGGCTATTTATTCTTTTCTTATGTCTAAAATCCACTTATGAATGAGTACATATTATATTTGTCTTTCTGGGTCTGAGTTACCTTACTCAGTATGGTTTTTTTTTTTTCTAGATGCATCCATTTGCCTGCAAATTTCAAGTTGTCATTATTTTTTTTACTGCTGAGTAACACTCCATTGTGTAAATGTACCACACATTTTCTTTATCCATTCTTTGATCAAGGGGCATCTAGGTTGTTTCCAGGTTCTGGCTTTTATGAACAATGCTGCTATGAACATAGCTGAGCACATGTCCTTGTGGTATGATTGAGCTTCCTTTGGGTATATACCCAAAAGTGGTATTGCTGGATCTTGAGACGGACGACATGCAAATTTGTGAAATTCTCATTCCTTAATTCAACACAACATTTAGTGAGCTTCCTCTGTACCAAGCTTGCGAAAGTCTGGTAAGATACCCTGTTCTGAGGTTGCCTGTGCATTCTGCTAAGATCAGAGATGGGATGTTGTATGGTTTCTACAAGAAAGTTTGCTTGTGTTGCTTAACACCACAGAAAATACTTGACGGTGGTGGCTGCTACAGTCAGCATTAGAAACACAACACGAATGAACTATGGCTTTAGAAAACATGCTTTCATCCGGCAAATCATTCCACTCCTCTTTCAAAGCTGTAGCTGCATTTCGGTTTTGTGGGGATGATATTAGTTGGGGTTTCCTGGGGGAAGAGACCGACAGGAGGTGTTGAAAGAGATTTATTATGAAGAGTTGGATCACACAATTACAGAGGCTGCTACAACCCCAGCTCTGTAGCCAGTATGCTGGATACCCAGGAGGGCTGGTGGGTAAACTCCAGTCTGAAAATGCCAGACTTAAAACTGAGGGAGAACCCTCACTTTAGCTTGGCTTGAAAGACAGGAAAATCCAGAGTTGCATTTTGGTTGGGTGATTTCCTCGGGGAGAATGCTCTTTTACTCTGGAAAGACTTGCTCTTTTGTTCCCTTCGGGTCTTTAGCTTCTTTCACGAGCCCACCTACTTTGAAGAGAGCTATCTTTTTTATGCACTTTGCTATTCAAATGCCAATGCCATCAAGAATGTACTGATAGATCCACTTAGATTAACTAGATGGCTGATACTTCATGGTTGATTTGCTCAAGGGGAAAAGAAAAAAAAAGACCATCTTGAGGAACAGTGGTCAGGGAAGTAGTAGCTGAGACTGTAGGACAGCTGGAGACCTCTGGGCAAAGCTGGACAGTAATCGGGTCCTGAAGGAGAGGAGACCCCACCCATGGTTCAGACAAAAGCTCTTCACTTCTGATTTAGAACTTGGTCTAATACAAACGGCAATCCTTTTTTTCTTTTTCTTGTCTTTCTGTGATTGGTTTAGTTAGTTTAATATGATTATTTACAATTGTATCTGTTTCCTGCAAATGATATAACTTCATTCTTTTTTGTTTTGTTTTGTTTTCATTGAGCTATATGTTTCTCCGCTTCCCTCCCTTCCCCCTCTCCCCACCCCTTCTACCCAGAAGTGACCCAAGAGCCCAGCTTTACTCCCACTTTGTAAAAAGGGGTCCTGAACCCAATGAATTGAGCCACTTTTATCAAAGTCCCATGGTTGGTCTAGGTGTGCAGTTCATTTGCTCGAGTGCTTACCCAGTAAAAGAAGGTCTGACTTCAATCGCCAGCACCATGTAAACAGGACATTGTGGTCCATACCTGTAATTCCAGAACCTGAGAGCCTGAGACAACTCACTTCAAGATGTGAGAATCTCAACTATAGGCCCTAAATGGTATCTGACAGGATTCTTTGCCTTCCCATTGATGGAGGATAGGGTTTTTGTTAATACATTTCAGATATTTTTAATCTGTTCCTCAGGATATTAGGTCTCACACAGAGGTGGGGTCTGACTCTTTGTGGGGCTCTAAAGCTAGCCAAAGAGATTTGTCATCAACTCTGCCACTGAAACATTCTGAAGGCTCCCCAGTGGTTGATGTTCTAATCAGCTTTTGCAGACGCGGCTGCTTTTCAGGAATTCTCATTCAGAAGTCCAAGGCCATCCTTTGCTACACAATATATTAGAGGCTAGCCTGGTCTACGTAAGACCCTGTCTTAAAAACAAATGAGCAAGCAAACAAACAAAACCAAAACAAAATTGAAAATGTGGTTACTTGTGAGCAGAACTAGAACTCAAGGCTTTCCCCATATTCCTTGCAGTTGGGTAAAGCTGGAGGGAGCAAACCCCCTGCCTCTGTCTGTAAGAACCTTGAACATTAAAAGCATGAGCTCAGAAATGCTCCCAGCAGCGGCAGCACAGACTGTTCTCTGGGACAGCAGGACGGTGGCAGCCTTAGCGGGATCCCTGCCAGGCCTCCCAGTTCTAAGCTTAGCCAAGAACCTAAGATGTCAGAGCCAGGATGCAGGTTGGAATGAGGAAAGGGAACCAACTGGCGAGTGACTGCTGTCCCTTCTCTGGCATCGGCTCTACTGACTGTCACCCAGTCATGCTCAAATAGCCAAGTCATTTGTTCCTATTAAAGATCCTGTAATGAGGCCAGCAAGAGTGGGGAGGTCTCAGAAACAGAGACCAGATCAAGACCTCTAGAGAGAAAGAATTCAGAGATGAAGCAAAGGAAGGAAACCGGAGAGGGTTCATTATAGACAGAAATATAAAGCTCAAATGGGAGGTGGGCTTCCCCAGAGAGCTGTAAACTCCAGGTTTCTGGACAGAGTCTGATATGAAAACTTTAATGGAAGAAGGGCTATTCATAGGAGGGAAGAAATATTCATGAGGAGGTGGTAGGCATGTGTAAAGGCAAAGGTAGGGAATTCCAAGAAAGGGTTGGGGATGTTCCCTGAATAGAGAGAGTCTCTTCCCACTTTGTGTCCTTCTATGGGAGTTTTTGGATGTGTCATGACATCAGGTGCATGATGGGAGCAGTGGATTCTGCAAGATGAAACAGCCAGTCCATGACCATTCCAGCTGGCTTTGGGTGGTCTTGTGTCTTTATTGTTTGAGAGGTCACATGATGTCCTGTGTGAAACAATGCTGAGGTCCTGCCAACCTCTAAGTACTTTGAATTGATCTTTTTTCCCCTGGTCTCTCTGTCTCTCTCTTTCTCCACACGTGCACGCGCGCGCGCGCCTGCATGCGCGCACGCACACAGACACACACATACATGTTTATAACATGCTTCAAAACCCTTTGCTCCGATTGGAAGGTGAAGGGTAGGTCACCTAGTGTTTTTAATGATGTTTCCCAAGGATCACACATGTTCTAGAGGGCAGCAGATTATATGATCTCTGAGACCCCTTCTAGTGCTGAATTCTATCGTGTTCTGACTTAGTCAGGTCTGGTCCAAGTGGGTAAACTGTCATCACTGCTCCGCAGAGTCTGAGAAGGGCAGGGGCAGATAACAAAATGAACGTTTGAAGTCATTAGGTGTTCAAGAGTGGAGGGCTGAAAGCCAGGACCCATGCAGGTATCTCATCTCCTGGAGCTGTGCTCTTTCTTCTGCCCCACAGGCTCTTCCCTCAGCAGGCCCTCCTTCCTCCTCACACCACGTGATCTAAAGTCATCCTTTCCTTACCTGGCACACAGCTATGCAACGAGACACTTGACAAGTGATGGCAATGTTGACAGCTAAGAACAGAACCCGAGAGTGGGAGGGGCGTCTGCTCAGCTAGTGCTGTGGAGGGGAAGGGATTTGGGGTTACCACCTTAGCTGAAGGATGAGCATGGAACAGAGTTCAGAATGTGATCAATATCTTATGGGAGCCAATGAATGAGCTGTGAGGCCACGGGGAAAGTTGTATGGCAACCAGAGTCCAGTGTGCTCCAAAATTCTAAGTACCCAAGACCCAAACCAGAGAGCAGTGACCTGCTGGCCGGGTTCACACCCAGCAAATGTGGGCTGGACCACTGACTTGGCCTTCCTGGGGTAGCTTTCAAAGTTCCTGGTTATCATACCTGGCTCTGATAGACCTTGCTCATTTTGAGAACTACAGAGTCTTGGAGATGGGAGGTAAATGTATGTGAATAGGAGGTGACCTTGGTATGGAAAGCTTTACGAATAGCCCAGACCTTCCCTGCAATGCTGTGCTAGAGCCATAGACCACTGACTGCAAAGCCAGAGTGAGGCTCATGGCTGGACTTCTGGAGGGAGAGCTAGAATCTGAAGGCAGATGTAGAAAAACTTCAACATGTAAGGAAGAACCATTGATACTAAAAATGGTCCAGCAGTGGACTGGGTGGGTTGTAGGTTTTCTTAACAACATAGAGACCTTATCAAGAAAATGTTTGTGGAATTGCTCCAGGGAAGGATCTGTTGTCATGACCGTGACCAATACTCCATATCAGAGACATCTGCTTGATACTTTCAGAGAAAGAGATCAGGGCTGAGACAAATGAAGAAATGGGGAGTGTATTTCACTACAGAGATAGCATGTGTTCCAGGGGTGCATGGGGCCTGCCTCCCAAGAAAGCAGAATACCCTGGGATTGTGAAGAAATCTTATAGGCAGCTTTAATGGCAGGAGGATTGCTAATGGATAATAAATGAAATATAAATATTAGTCTAGCTATTCTTCACAACAGTTTTGCGTTCGGTTTTGTTTTCTAATAACTGGCATCTCAGCCTGGGTCTTTGGAAGTTGTTTAATGTCTTTGTCCTCGGATTTACTGTCTTCTGAAAACTAACGGAGGAAGTGAAAATCCAGCTGGGATTCTCCACAGCAATCCTTCCCTGACCGTGGAGTTTGCCCAGTTGGTTGTTTCCCCCCTAACTGACGTCCCCGGTATCTGTCATCCTTTTCTGGAATAGGACCCATGACGGCATGCCCTCCTGTAAAAGGTCTTCCCGCCCCTCTGTCTTTTTCTCTCCTCTCACTTTCTACCCCCTCTGCTGTCACATTTCCCTTCCCATAAAGGACTCTCCCAGGGGCCATGATTTTAACTCCCAGGGTTCATTTGGGAAAGCCTCTGGCCTCGACAAGGGAACTTACCCTTGGATTTCATCAAGTTGGAACCACCTCACTGGGGATTCTTGAACCTCTGCAAATGGCTTAGAAAGGAGTGGTGCCTTCAGTTCTTTGAGGAACTTGACTTTAACTACTGTGAAATTCATGCCTGAGAGGTTGTTGGGAAATCATTCTTCTTAGCTAATCTTCTGGGGTTTTATATGAAACATGAGCAAGGGCCAGAGATGCGTCGTCCTACATAAGTGATCTTGGTCACTTTCTGGATGTCAACTGCAGTTGCAGTGTGTGTGCCTGCGTGTGTGTGTGTGTGTGTGTGTGTGTGTGTGTGTGTGTGTGCATGTGTGTGTGTGTGCACTAGCAAGCTCTCAGCCATCAAGGGAGAACTAGAACACAGTCCCTTTAGAGACCCTGAGCTCCTGGCTAGGGTCAGAACCTCACACTAGCTCCCACGTGTCACCCCTCCTCCTATATACACACCTTGTGTGCCAGAGGAGGTGGCCCACACCAGTCCCCTGAGCCCTCTGCTATGTTCTCGTCCTTTCCTGCCTCATGTCTGCGGTGAGCTGTAGAGAAGTGAGTTGCTTTTCTTTTTCTAACTTCCTGTACTCTTCAGAAACCTTAATGAAGAAGAGCTGAAGGCCCCTGTAGGCTAACACAGCCTGCTGTGGGAAGCTGGAGTCACGGTTTTTACAGGTAAAACCCAGGATTGTGACTTTTTCCCCTAACATGGCTGAACAGGGAATGCGAAGACTTGAGAGGGGGCTGGAAGTAGGGTGCCAGACCTTCATTATTTTCCTGTTTGGGTCAGTGTGTCTCAAGAGGTGGCCAAGGCAATCCCAGAGAAGTATCCACTGCTGAAACAATCCAACACAGAACAGGAAAACCGCTGTTCCAAATAACTGAGTTCATTCCTCTGTTTCTACTGTTTACACCCTCGTTGTAAACATGGAAATGTATTTGTACCACAGCTATGCATAACTTTGAGACCTTGTATTAGTTTAACTGAGTATGCCTATATTGTTGCTTGCTGGTTCCTTTTTAGATGGAGAAGAGTTGAGTCGGAATGAGGCTCTGTGTGCTGGTGGGAGGGAGGCACAATCATCATCATCGGTTTTTGTACCATTTTATCGTTTACTGTTTGGAGCATCTAAGGAAAAAAAGGGGGGGAAAGCAGGGCAGAGAAAGGAGCGAGGAGAGACCAGCCGGAATAAAAGAGAGAGAAGCAGGAGAGGCGGGGGGAGGAGGGAGGAAGGGCGGGAGAGGGAAAGAGAGAGGGAAGGACGGGAAGGAAGGAAGGGAGGGTAGGGAGGAGGAGGAGGGAGTGATGCGTAGAGGGGAAACGAGAGATGGACGGAAGGGACGGGAGGGATTTAGGGGGGCGTTTCCGGTGCGTATGTAGTGTTGGATTGCGTGAGGTAGGATTAATGCCTTCCTCATCCTTCTTTCCTTCCTTCCTTCCATCCTTCCTTCCTTCCTTCCCTCCTTCCTTCTTTCTATTTTCAGATAAATTACTGATCTCTCTCTCCACAACCATTCACAGGGTCTTGCTGCTCAAACTGTGGCCCCCAAGGGACTGGGAAGTAGATTCTTTTTGCCCTCCCCTGGCTACCTGGATCCCCACCTGGATGGTCCTAAGCCTGGCTCTAGGACCATATGACCATTTTCTTTCATGGCTCCTTTGCTACCTTCCATGCTGTGAAGGTTTCCAGTTGGACTTTCATGGCCTTTGACTTGAGTTTCTAAGCAGGAATGAGAATTCTGGCAGCGTTAGAGCAGAAGCCAGGAAGCTGCTCTAGAAGAGTTCTCGCAGGAAGGGGAAGGATGGGCTGCATCTGCACACGGGCCCTCCCTGCTTTGAATTCTCATAGCTGGAGTTTTAGAAGGCCAAATTTCCCCCAAATTTTCTGAGCTCTGAATAACTGAAACTACCTGTTTCTTTTCTTAGTACCCATTTCCCAATAGAAGGCTTGAGTAACAGGACACTAAAATAGAAAGCTACAAGGGCACTGGGAAATGAGGCCCTGAGATACCCAGGGAGGTCAGCGTTTATGAGTTGTAACCCACTGGGACTGCCACAGCTCAGCTGTAATCAATACCACACTGGCAAGGGGAGGTCTATGGCCTGGGAACTGGGGGTTCTGGGACCCCACTGATTGGCACACCATTTAGTCTCCTAAATTCAATTCTCACCAGGGAGACAAGGGCCATAACTGTGGCTCCTTACCCTTCCTGGGAAGGTGTTAGAATCACCTAGGGTGTCAAGGACTAGGAAACAGGTAGATGCTGGACCGAGGGGACAAAGTTTCATTAGTACAGAGTGAATAAATTCCAGAGATCTCACAAGCTGTGACTAGTCTTGCATCTTATACTTGATAGCTGCTGGGTGTGTATTTCACCTGCCACCCCTCACGCCTAAATGGTAACCATGTAAAAAAATGAATATGTCAGTTAGTTCAGCCATAATAAAAAAATAAGCAAAATGAATCAAAGCTGTGCACTGTGGCACATGCCTTCAGTTCCAGCTAGTCAAGGCGTAGACAGGGAGGAGGACCACTTATACCTAAGAGTTTGAGGTCTGCTGAGACACCTGTCTTAAAGACAGCAACTCTGTCTTAAAGCAATTGTCTTTGACAATCCCTAGACTATTACTGAAAAATACAGGGGGCTGCGCCCCACTGCCACAGGTCTTCTCTAAGGAGTGCAGGGTGAAGGCATGAGAGAGGTGTCCTCGTGGTACCTGTGTGCACAGGGACAGGGTGAAGAACAAGGACCCAGACATTAGTGGAGGGTACGGTACTGATCTAATGGGAACCGAGCTCACCATTAGAATACAGAGCCCCAGAAGACACTACCCAGAGTCTGGGAGTGGATCCTCCTCACTGAAAAATCAGACTCTGGCTCATTGCCATCTTTGCAGGATCTGGTGGCAAAGAAACAGGGTCCAGGCCCAGTCCAACTGCGCTGAAATCCTGGCCGTTTCTCCATCTGCATGAGATCCTTGGATAGTTAATTGTTCAGCTCCATGCATGAGATTGGTGGTGGTAGTGTGTGTGTGTGTGTGTGTGTGTGTGTGTGTGTGTGTGCGCGCGCGCGCGCGCGCGCATGCACATGTTGGGGGTGTTCCAGGGGAAGGTGGTAACAGTACTATAGGATTTTATTAGGATATAATGGGCCAGTCTTCTGGATGCACTGCTTGCCTGTGGGGGAGTACACTGAGAAGATTCTGTTAGCCATGGTGTTTTCAAAAATAACTCTTTCGGGAAGCACAGAGGCGTGGAAGGAGGGGATGGGTGTGTGCTCAACATCTCAGGGCTGGAGGGAAGAGAAGGCACAGGAGAGCAAAGCACTCCTGAGGCCTGACCAGACACTGATCTTCCAGGACAGTGTTTAGAGTTCAGTATGACATTCCATGGTTCCGGGTCTCTCTTACCAGGCTGCATCCATTGCCTGTCTACACTGTTTACCCCAAGCTTCAGTCTGGCTCAAATCCAGAGATGCTGTTTGCTGCCTAGCTGGGCTCTGTGCTAAGGAGACTGGCCTCTCTGTGCGGTCTGTGTGGAGAGTGCAGGAAGTCAGACTGTAAGGAAAGGGGCTCGAGGTAGAGGCACAGCTTTATGCATGTGGGACAGACGGTACATAGCTTTAAATACATCAATCCAATATAGCAGCCAGAGAGCTTAAAATCGTGTAGCGGCAAGGGCTTCTAAATGTGGGTGTGTTTATATGTAGTTACAAATCAGTATGCAAATTCCATTCTCTGTGGCTTAACATTTTTATATACATCCTTCCATGTACTACTACTCTTGTATTTTTAACATGCTTCATCTCTATGGTATTGATACTGCCGAGATTTCCTTCTGAGCCTTTTGTTCTGATTCTCACCATGTCCCTGTGGTAAGGAGCAAGCAACGAACATCCTCGTACAAACGGATCCACTTCCCTCACCTTAAACCCAGGGGCTGTCCTGGTTAGCTTTGTCAACCAGACACAACCTAGAATGATCTGGGAAGCAGCCCTCATTTGAGGACTAGCCTCGATTGGATTGGCCTGGGACTTGTCTGTGTGTGTGTGTGTGGGGGGGGGTTGTTTTAATGGTTAATTGATGTAGGAGGGGCCAGCACACTGTGGGCAGCACCATTCCCTAGGCAGGTGGTCCTAAGCGTTATAAGAAAGCTAGCTGGGTATGAGCCTACCTACCAGCCAGCAAGCAGCATCCCCCAGGGTGCCTGCCACACTTCTCAGGCAGTGAAGTTAGTTCCTTGGTTGGAGGTAATGCTGTGTGGAGCAGCAAGCTCCGCCTTCAAATGCCTGCCTTAACTTTCCACAATGACGGGCCGTGACCTGGAAAGTGTAAGGCGAATAGACCCCTCTGCCCCTGAAGTCAGTGTTTTGGTCAGTATTCTTATCACAGATACAGAAATGAAACTAGAACATGGGGTATGTTGCCCAAACCAGGTAAACAGGTGTGAGTTGTTTAAGTATTCAAAAAGCTTTTTCACCAGAAAGACAGTTCTGGGTAACTCTCCAACCCAACAACACGAGTTCCTTCCTCCCTCCCTCCCTCCCTCCCTCCCTTCCTCCCTCCCTCCCTCCTTCCCTCTCCTCCTTAGTTCCTTCCTCTCTGTAGCAGCAGGCAGCTTGTTTGACCTGGCCACTTAGCCCCAAAATAATCACACAGAAACTGTATTAATTAAATCACTGCTTGGCCCATTAACTCTAGCTTCTTATTGGCTAACTCTTACATATTAATTTAACCCATTTCTATTCATCTGTGTATCGCCATGTGGCTGTGACTTACCGGCTAAAGTTTCAGTGGCATGTCTGACTCTGGCGAGGCTCCATGGCTTCTGTCTGACTCCACCTCCTTTCTCCCAGCATTCCGTTTAGTTTTCCCCACCTACCTCTGTTCCCCTATAGCTCTGCTATAGGCCCAAAGTAGTTCCTTTATTAACCAATGATATTCACAGCATACAGAGGGGAATTCCACATCCCCCCCTTTTCTCCCCCCCCCCCCCATCACTTTTTTTTCCTACAGGTCTCGTGTCTCCTTTTGAGGAGCTTGTAGTTGGTTTCTTAATGTTATTTCCATTCGTGTTTTTAACCACAAGGGTTCTCTATCTATTTTTAATTTCCTAGGTCTTTTCGCACACAGATGCCATCCTGTTTGCTTGATGGGCATCTAGATTGCTGTTTTTATTCCACTCACATTGGAACGAAGGCTGATTGCTGTAGCGTACAGATGGGGACATCATGCTGTTTGATGGTCTTGGTGTCTGTTTATTTGATTCAGAGCTTTGGTGGAGACAGGCAGGTGGGAGCTTGTTCAAGAGGATGTTTTTGTTGTTTTTAAGGTGGTAAGGGATGGGGAGGGCAGTATCCGTGCTGAAAGTCTTGTGTTTATACTTTCCATTCTTATTTTTTTTCTTTAAGTACTTGGATTCTCTTTTTATTACCATGTTTTGTTCATTAAATCCTCACATAAGACTCCTTAAGTAAAATTCTTTGTGTTCCTCTTATTGCACACCTCACTCTGCTGGAAGCCTGCGCTCCTTTCAGGGATACATAATTAGCAAGAGATGAACTTATGGGGAGGATTTTTTTAAGCAACATTCTAGGAGTCATGTCAGAAAAGCAATGTGCAACTGAGCTACTCTTTGACACACAGACCCAGTTCAGAGGCGCGGACCCTAGAGTGGCGTCTAGGCTGTGTACGGACTATGTGTGCTGGGTTCAGAAGGGAAAATGAGTTCTCATCTAGCTTCTGCCTCGTAAGAAAGGGGACTCTAAGGTGGCTGGCCTCAATCAGTTTTCCTTATCCTCAAAGTGACAGAGACATCTGCCTTGGGAGACCTTCGCAAAAACAGTGAGATTGCAGACATCAGAAAAGGGAACCGTGTGCAGCCTAGGAGGCACCTCATCTAAGTATCTATCAACCAAAGAGGGAAAATATTTGAAAAAAATATGCCATTTGTTCTGAATATTTAGTTTCATTTTCTAACGTAATAGGATAAAATAAGCATTGTGTATTGATTGAGTGTATTAATTGCCTTGTATTAAGTATAGTCACCTAGAGAGGATTCAACATCTACAGGGAGATACGTATAGGTTAAGTACAGGGGTGCCATGCCATTTATAGGAGGGGTAAGAACATCCTTAGATATTGACATCTGCAATGTCTTAGAATGAGTTCCTTGAGGACCTTGAGGAATGCCTGCATGCAAAGATAAATATCCTCCCCTTCCCTCCTCCCGCCACTGTTTTAAATCTTGGCTGAAGGATTGGTTCATCTTTTACATGCAGTCCTATAACCACTTGAAATCGACACTACATCTTCGTGACTCTTCTCTCCTGAGCCTCAGGGATCTAGACCTTTGTCCCCTGTTTCAGAGGCCCTCTCACTCTAGAACACAGCCTTGTGGCCCTGAGTGGATAAGAACCCAGCTATAGCCACATAGGTACAAAGCCCGGGTACAGTGCGGGGACTTTTAGAGGTTTTCTACTTTAGTGCAACTGTGCACTAACTTCTGATAGACACATTACTGGGACGGCCAGTGATTTACCCCACAGTGAGTTTTAGCTTGCATTTCTAATCCACGGAGCTGCTAAGGCCAGTCTTCCCTATGCCACGAGGGGAAGACTTTACTTATTTAACTGTTTATGCAGGTTATTTCTATGTAGCCTAGGCTAGCCTCAACTTGATAATCCTCTTGCATCTGTTCTTGAGTTTATTATAGCTGTGTGCTACTATGCCCAGCTTAATTAATTAATTTATTTTTTAATCAGTAAGAAGGGTTTATCCTATTTCACAGGTTAAACTTGCCTTGTCCTGCAAGTCTGTGGGGAATTTGAGAGTCCTTTTGTGTGTGTGCTTGTGAGTGTACAGGTGTGTGTGTGCATGTGTGTGCGTGCTCACACACCTGTGTACACACCTAGGAAGGTGGGGTCTGAGATGGAAACTTGTCCACCTCAGGTGTGTTGTTTTCTGAGTATTGTCTACCTTGTGTTTTGAGACAGAATCTCTCATTGGTTGGAACTCACCAACTAGGCCAGAATATCTGGTTTGTCTATCTCTACCTTCTTAGCAATGGGATCACAGACCAAACACAGCTGGATTGTGCTTTGTTGTTGTTGTTGTTGTTTCTAACACAGGCTCTGGGCATCAAACTCTGATCCTCATGCACGCAAGGCAAGTACTGTATTGACTGATTTACCCTGCTCCTCCACCCCGCAAGAATCCTTTTTGGTGTGTCATTAAATTCATCTCTCTCAATCTCAACTCGATGCTTCTCCTTTGATAGCCATAAGCTCTCTATGTGGAGTTACAGCTAGAACAATAGTCTACCCCCACCAGATTCTTGTGGGCATTTGGTCAACAAGAGCACACACACACACACACACACACACACACACACACACATACACACACACACACACACACACCATTATCATCTGGCCTTCTCATTAACCTCTCAAGAAGATGGGGTGAGAACTCACTCAGTCAAATGCCCAAATAAAGCCCTGGTTGCTTACAGCTCCAGGCTTTTCTACCCAAGAACTTATTTATTTATTTATTTATTTATTTATTTATTTATTTATTCCACCTGTTTGAAAGTGGAGCAGTCAGGGAAGAGTTAAGTCTGGGCCAGAAGACGACAGAGAGTGTGGTTTCTGAACCGCCTTCCAGTGCAGAGAGCAGCAAGCTCCTCTGAGGGTCTGTGGCTTGGCCCCGTGTTTCCATGCACCTGGCATTTGTCTCTCCTGCAGTGCTGCGCAGAGAAACCACTGTGTGATCGAGGCTGGGTGTCAAAGGTCAGAGGTGGGCTGGCAGCCAGGAACCCTGAAAACTGTCTTCCTCGCCCCAACTCTTATACTCTGCAGACAGGGGAAGGTTGGACTGTACTCTCATGAGCCAGCGGCACCGATTTCTCCCCAGTTCTGCTTTCAAAGGGATCATACCAGTAGTTGAGATTGGCCATGAAGGAAATGGTCACACCAGAGAAATTGGCACATGCTGTGAAACAAAGCATCCCCGTGCCCAGCCAGCACCTCAGCGCTCAGCCAGGCTTTACCCTAACTGCTCCTGTTGCCTCTGAGGTCATTCTATGAGGGAAGGAGCCCACACCCCCCGGCCCACAGAGGAGGCTCTCTGCTGGACCCTGGACTAGACACAAACCACACCCAAACACCTGTTTTCCCAGAGAGATCCTTTATTAGGTGGGGAAGAGAAGTTCAAGTGGCTGCTTTCTGACTCAGCAGAAAACAGCAGCAGATGACTTTGCAGGGTCATTCCCCTCCCCCCCCACCCCCGAGGGTTTCTCTGTAGCTTTTGGAGCCTGTCCTGGAACTAGCTCGTGTAGACCAGTCTTGGCTCGAACTCACAGAGATCTGCCTGCCTCTGCCTCCCGAGTGCTGGGATTAAAGGCATGAGCCGCCACCACCCGGCCGCAGATGTAATTTTTAAGAGGAAAAGAAGGGTGGGGGTCTGTGTGAGAACGGGCTAGGGTGTGGTGGTAAAGGAGCTGGGGGGTGAGGGAGAAGGGGAAGGGGGAAGGGGCATTTTCCCCGGGGGACAAAGGACTGCCTCTGGGTAGAGAGGAGACGGACATGAACTTATGAAAATGGCAATTTATGAAGGTAAAGGGGGAAACCCTGTGTTAGAATGAGGTGTTTAATTTTAAGTGGGCATGTTAATTAGGTGAGCCAAAGGGGGCTTCTGATTGCTGGACCTTGATAGTCAGCCTCAGGAGGAAGAAGAGGCTAAATACTGGAATAGACCTTAGTGACTAGCTTTAGGAATGTAATCTAATGCTTTTTAGCATGGGAGGGGAAAAGGAGGAAGGGCAAGGCCTGCCACAACCTAATGCCCTAGTGGGCTACTGTCCCTTCAGTGAGTGACCCTACTACCAGGCATGTGCTTATTAAAAATAAAGCCCTCCCCCACCATATGAAGTTCAAATTCTTTAATAACATGTTGTCATCTCCTGGGCTTGTTTCTCAGTGACCCTTCTTCCACTCTTATCCCCAGTCCAGTGCGTCATTTTGTTTCCTTATCTTCTGGGTCATACTTTCCAGACTCCCAAAGTCCAGTGGGCAGGTCCTGCTCAGGCTTTGTGCAGCAGAACACTTAGGGATGCTTTGGGGTCCGTATCATGCTGTGACAGGCATGTGTGTGCGTGTGTCTATATATGTGTGTGTATCTGTATCTCTCTGTGTGGGTCTGTGTGTGTATGTCTGTGTGTATGTCTCTGTGTGTGTCTGTGTGTATGTGTATCTGTGTGTATACATCTGTGTCTGTGTGTCTAAGTATGTGTCTATATCTCTGTGTGTGTGTCTGTGTGTGTATCTGTGTGTAAGTCTGTGTCTGTCTGTGTGTATACGTCTGTGTCTGTGTGTGTCTGTGTGTCTATGTGTGTGTGTCTGTATCTCTGTGTGTGCGTCTTTGTGTGTGTATGTCTGTGTCTGTGTGTATCACACATGCTAAATTTTCTCTTTTCTTTTCTGCTTGTCTCCATATTATCAAGTCCTAGTAAGGCTCCAGAGATACAGAAAAGTGGAGAGAAGGAGGGGGAAGAGGGAGAGGAGAGGAGGGAAGAAGAGGAAAGAAAAGATGGTTAAAAAAAAGAAGAGTCGAAGGAGGGAAGGAGAGTAGGAAGGAGGAATGCCAGCCAAATAAGTAGATTGTGATTCTCAAAATTCATTATCCTTATAGCTATTATTATTGTGGTGTTTGTATGTTTCTGAGCATGTGTGTGCAGCTGCATGTGTTCATGTGGGAACACCCATGTAGAAGCCAGAGGCCAACCTCAACCTCAGATGCCATTCTACGGGGCCCTTGGTTTTTCTGAGGAAGGGTCTCTCACTGAACCTGGAGCTTGCTGACCAGGTTAGGCTGTGAGCCCCAGGGTCTTCCTATTTCTGCCTTCCCGGTGCTGGGATTTTAACTGTGTGTCCGGTATTGTATGTGGGTGTCCGGGATTGAGCTCAGATCCTCATGCTTGTGCCGCAAGCACCAATTGGGCTCGCTCCAGTCCCTGCATGGCACAGCTCGTGCTTTTCCCGCCTCTCTCTGGGTGCTGCAATCACGGCTGTGAGCGCTAGGGATTGTGGGAAGCAGCGGAACCCAGAGGTCAAACGGGAAGGAGATGAACCTGGTCAGCAACAAGAACCAAGCATTGAGCTAATGGGGAGACCAGAGGTTCCCTTATCAGGAAAGTAAGGTGCTGTCTCCACTGCTCTCCCTGCCCTCCAGAGAGCCAGCCCAAGCCAGCTGACCTGTAGGGGGGGCAGGTGCTGGTAATAGAAGACTCCAAGTGGGTAATGGGTGTGGGGGTGGGGAGTTGAAAATGTGGTAGAGCCTCAAATGCTTTTTGAATTGCCCTGAATTATAGCTGCTAGTAATCACAGCTTTCTTGGTTCATTCCCTGAAAAGAAGGGAAGAGATTAACCAAATGACAGACCAGGGGTCCTGGGGCTGTAGAACGCTGGCCCCGCAGGAACCCGGGGTCTGAAAGGACCAAAGTTAGTGTGTACAGCATGGAGCCCATCGGGCCCAGCCGTGCCCAGGAGCTCAAGAATGGCTCCCCAAGACTGCGAGGTCACTGCAATTAGTTAAAGTGCCTGTGCCCAGCAGGCCCCAAGATAGGAAAGGCCTGCCTTCCCCATTTTGTTGATGTGGAAACGGCCAGGGGAAGTGACTCAGAGACAGAGTGGAAACAAAGTGTCTCTCGTGACATTCTGACTTCTGCTGGTCTGAGTGGCTGGCGCTTGGACTGTCTCCCGTGGGGTTTCCTTCCATGGAACATGCTTCTTCTGTGTTCTCAGGTCAGGCAGGGGAACTTGTGTGGGCAGAGCCGGAACTGGGGGTTGGGGAGGCTTTCCAGGTAGGCAGATGGGCAGAAGAAGGCAAAGATGGTTATGAAGGCAGTCTTTGCGCTGCAGAAACTGAGAGAGCTGTGGAGGCCACATCATTTACCACTGATCTGAGTTTTGAAAACCTGGCCTTGCTCCTTGCTGTTAAACTAGGTTTCCAGTTCTTTCTTTGGCTAATTCCCAGGGAGAGAAGGAAAGGGAGGGAGGGAGGAAGGGAGGGAGGGAGGGAGGGAGAGAGAGAGAGAGAGAGAGAGAGAGAGAGAGAGAGAGAGAGAGAGAGAGAGAGAGATACAGACAGACAGAGAGAATACGTGCCAAGGACTGTATTGCAATGCTCTGATTCTTCTGTAGATAGAAAACATTAACTTCATGTCCCAGTAGAGGAAACAGGGGAGCTAGAAACATCACCTGGTTCAGATAGTATAACTGTAAGCTGCAGAGATCTCAGACCAAAATTACCAAAACATTACTGCTGGCTTTTCATAAATGAATGACCACTATAAATTACAGAGGAGAATGTGTAATGTGAGAATTAGAGGCTATTTTAAAAATTGATTACATTACACACCGGGAGTGGTAGCCGATTCCTGTGACCCCTAAACTCAGAATGCTAAGCAGGAGACTGTGCAGGTTTAAGGCTAGACTGGGCCATGTATAAGTTCCAGGACATGTCTCAAACAAACAAAGAAACAAACAAAAACATGGTGATACATACCCCTACTCCCGGCTCTCTTAGAGAGGTGGGGCGAGGAGGATCAAGAGTCTGAGGTTGGAAGCTCTGTGATGGAGTTGGGGTCCCCAGCATCCTTGAGAAAAACTGAGCAAGGCTGTATGGGTCTGTGATCACAGCATTGCAGGGGCAGAGACAAGTGTCCCAAGAGCTCACTAGACAGCTAACCTGTTTGACAATGTCCACCAGGCAGAGAGCTTTCCTTCCCTGTGATGTGTGTCCCTGGATCCCTAAACCTTCCCTGGGCTGGGAACACAGAGCTTGGTACTATGGCTAAGTCATCTAAAAGGAATTTAAATCCCACTTCAGTCCCGCCTCCTCTGGGCAGGTAGCTGGCTTGCCATTTGGGAAGAACATAATTGAGTTTCTTCCAGAAGATTATCAGGAACTTGGAGACTGAATAGCCCCTGGAGTACCCTTTGAAAGTTTGGACCACAAAGTCCTTATGGCCAATCAAAATGTTTCCTGTTTTAATCTGGGCCCATTTCCTTGTGTTTGTTTTTCTTTGCCTGTGGTCTGGGCAGTTCTGGGGCCTGGGAGGTGTGCTGAAGCTTAGGGCGGCTCAGAGCCAGGATTTCACTGGTGCCATGGTACAGACATGCCTTAGACAGCACTTGGAGGGCCGGGGACAGACCAGGACACAGGGTGGAGTGGTCACCAGGGCTGGGAGAGCCAAGAGGTCTGGAGAAAGGGGTGGGACTTTGGTCCAGAAGCTGAGGGTCAGAGGACTTTGCCATCATTGAAAGCCAGAAACAGGCTAAGGCTACAGACGAGAAATTGGAGCCATCAGGAGGCTCAGCAAGTTTCATCGCCCGCAAAGGGAGCCTCTGGTGGGATGGTCTCATCTTGTGCTGACTTGGAATTCAGTGATACACACTGGTAGCTTGAAATCAGCCATGGTGGGAATAGTTACACCATGGGGGGCGGGTAGATGGAAGATGAAAACTTTCTCCTGTAGAAAGCTACAGTGGGAATGAACTAAATACAGAAATGCAGTAGTCACACAAGAGTTTGGAATGTCCCTATTATCGGCAAGGGACGGCGACGGGGCAGCTTCGTTTTGTGTCCAGTTGCTAACAATGAACTTTCGCCACTTCTCTTCCTTCATCTTCTTGGGTCTTTTAGGAGGGACACAGGGTATTATTGTCTCCATGTTGGAGCTGGAGAAAAGTTAAGCTGTTTCAGAGGATCTTGGAAATTGGGGCAGGGACACAGGCAGAGCGAGCAGGAGAAACTGGAGAATCAAGGGTGAATCTCAGACCATGAGGACTGGCTTCCCTAAATTATACCTTCCAGTCACTCTGCTTCAGAAGAGTAATTCATTGGGTGATTCATTGCAGTTTGCTGTCTGCTGAGGGGAGTCCTGGCTACAGTCGTGTGTTAAGAGAGATATGGGCACCACCTTGTGGGTTGGGGGTCTTTTGACTCAAATCCTATGTTTTCCTTCTCGGTTCTTCTAGGACCAGTAGAAACAATGTCTCACAGGGGGCTCAGGATTGTTTCTGGGTTGACAAATGCTGGTTGGCACATTTGTGTTTATAGAGTGTCTGTCACCCTTGTAGTAGTACTGCCTCTGTGAGTGTGTGTGTGCACATGTGTGTGTATGTGTGTGATGTTAGGGACTGAATCCAGATCCTTGAACATGCTGGACAAGAACTCCAGCCCTCAAGTTCACTTCTTAACAGGCCTGAATTCTTGACCACCATTTTAAACCTTCTCAGATATATTTCCCCACCTGTCAAATGAGCATCTTTGTTCCTGCCCATCTGTCAGGATTGGTAGGGAAAGTGTGTGTGTGTGTGTGTGTGTGTGTGTGTGTGTGTGAAGATTTTTCTAGAATCCATAGCCATTCTGGCAGTCCCTACTGCAAATGTATTTTCTCAGGGACAAAATGCAGAACTGAGAGACCCACAGGAGCCTAAAGGTAAAAGCAGATTGTGGGTGACCAGAATGACTTTGCTAAAATATTTCTGTCAGAGCTCTGTGGGCCACAAGCCTGCTGGGCCAGGGGAAGCTGCTAAAGATCAGATAGCCACATCCTCTGGGCTTACAGGCAATGTATGACTTGTCAGCTGGTGTGGGTACTGGTCGGTAAGAGGTAAACTATTCATATTTGGTCATGGTCAGGATGGGGGACAAGATGTTCACTGAGCTAGACACTGTTTGGTCAAGTTGGGAGATGGGTGTGGTTCTCAGGTTCATCATGCTGCGGTTTCCCATTGGTATACATATATATATATGATTTTTAAGAGTAGTTTTAGGCTTACAGCTAAATTGCAGGAAGTGTAGAGATTCCCATAATGCCGCCCATTGCCACATGCACAGCTTCTTCCATTACCAGCATCTCACACCAAGGTGGGATGGTCGTTCCGGCCGGTGAAGATCTGCTGGTGCCGCTGCGGCCTTCTCTGCAGTTTAAGTTTCAGTGGGGTATCTAGGGCGGCCCTTCTGAAGCTGTGGCCCTTTGGATGAGGATGCTAGTTAGATTGAAAAGACACCCCGTGGGATACCAAAGACTCGGACATGCCCTGCTCTCTTCATGATGAGTACATGGGGTTGTCTGTTGTGTGCCAGGTTTCCTGTTGGTCTCGCGAGGATCCAGCCGCTGGCCTTCACTGTTAGCACTAGGATTTCTGTTTCTATTGGCTCATGCTCCTCTAACGAAACAGGCTGGCTTCCAAACAAAAAGCATTTGGGGGCTAAAATGCAAGGTTGAGGTGCCGGCATGGTCAGGTTTGGGTGAGGCCCTCTTCCTGGGTACACATGGTTGACCTCTTGCTGTGGCAAAAAGAGGGTGATAAAGCTCCCTCGGGTTCCTTTTGAGAGAACCCTAATCCTACTCACTGGGGCTCGACAGCCCAACATTCCTACCTCCTCATAGCAGCGTCTTGGGGGTTAGAATTTGAGCATATGAACATAAAAGTTGTTGCAAGCATTCAGTGCCCTGCAGGGAAGGTCAGGTCCCTGGGGTCAAGTGTCATAGGTCACTCCACTTCCCCGCTCAGATGCTTGTCTTAGAATCTTCCTTGTGACAAATTCCTTGAACAAATTATAACGTACAAATAGATGTCTGTCAGACCTAACAGATCCTGAAGCCGGCAGGCCCATGCTACTTGCTGAATTCTATGCAGTTACTTCTTTGTGTTCCCAACTAGGACTATGCTGTTTAGGGACAAAGCATGTTCCTCTTCTCAGTCCTAAAGCAGCGTTGCCACCATCCCTTCTGGATCCCCTCAGGCCTTCCCTCTTTGGTATTCTCACTCACCTCCAGCCGCCAGCTCTGCATCATTGCCGAAAGGCTTTCTGACCTCTCCCTTGTGCAGAACTGACTGGAAATGCCGGGGACACTGAGCCTAAGAAGTGGGAATAGATGCTCCCAGATACCCCTCTTTCCGAGTGAGATATGTTCCATCCGGGACCCTCCAGTTCCGAGCAGGTTGAAACTGGGCTTCCTCAAAGGCACCCTCAGTGCCCAGCTCTCTCTTTGTCTGTCCTCCCTTCCGAGTTATGCGCTCATACTCCCAGGGGTGCTTCCTGCAGAAACCCCTCAACTAACTTCTGGATTCCTTCTAGATCAAGGAGAGTTCAGATGGATTGTTACTGCAGAGCAGGGTCCAGAATGCATAGATAAAAAGGGGTGTGCAAATATAGATCGACTTCTAGAACATAGACACAAGTTCTCCTCTCTGTCAGTATTGTCCCAAGCTGTAGCTGCCCTTGTGAGTGCTGAGCCTTCTGCTCCCCGTTTCTGCCTGCCCTGACCTAAGAGGCATGTCTTGTTTCTTCCCACATCCTATGACACCTCCTTTGTCCCTTCCTAAATGAATCTCCTTTTTTGTTGTTGTTGTGTGTGTGAATGTTATATGTACACTCTTGTGGGGGTCTGTACACATCTACATGTCGGGTGTGTGTGTGAGTGTGTATGTGTGTGTGTGTGTGCTCGCGCGCGCAAGTAGAGGTCAGAGGTAAACTTTGAATGTCTTCCTCATTCACTCTCCATCTTATTCCTGGAGACAAGATCTTCTGTTCGAGAGCTCATGGTTCAACTAGAATGGCCAGCAAGCTCCAGGGCCCTGCCTGCTTCTCTCCCTCTGCCCCCAGTGCTGGGGTTATGGGAGCACACCACCAGGCCTGGCTTTTATGAGGGTGCTGGGACTCTTAACTCAGACGCTCGTATTTGTGCAGCAACCATTTGATTGACTGAGCCACTTTCCCAACCTCTTATTTTGTTTTAAAGGTGTATTTCCTTAGGGTTAATGACTGCTCAACTCTTTCTTGGTATCATGCTCAATATAAATAAATAAATATAAATAAATAAATAAATAAATAACCATAGGCCATGTTTTGCTTCTAATACACTTGATTCTGTATTTGTAATACTGCCAGCTCTATCGTGCGTCCCCTACCCCCACCCCGCCCCATTCCTGGTCTACGGTGTTCCCCCTAAAACCACACTCATGTGAGAAGGCACACCTTTTGTCTCTATGTCTCAGTACTAGGGCCTAGCTCATTCAGGAACAAGCTGGATGGTTTTTGTTTTGAGACAAGGCTCTGTAGCCCAGGCTGGCCTCACATTTATGGCAATCTCTCTTCCTCGGCTTCCCAAGTGCTGAAATGACAGGTGGGAGCCATTGTGCCCAACTTCAGAGTGATTGTTTTAGAAAAATTTTGGAAATTAAGAACACCAAGTCCTCATCACAGACACACTCAATGCCAGCACTGGGGACAGAGCTTGGAAGTATGCAGGGGACCCCTGGATGAGCCTCAGCAAATGTCGCCAATGCAGTTACAACTTTCCTCCTTTGCTTTAAAATCTTACTGATGTCACTTTGTTTGTGTGTGTGTGTTTGTGTGTGTGTGTGTGTAGTCACGCCCATGTGCATATGCAGGCTCACATGTCACAGTACGACTGCTTTCTGAAGTAAGTTCTCTCATGCCGCCTTGTGGGATTGAGGATGGAGCATGTGGCATGGCTTCTGATCAGCAGAGTAAGTCCTTGATAGTTCCGTGGCCTGCAGAGGGTAGGGTAAGCGCAGCAGAGATTTGGGGTGAATTACTGTTTAGAAGGATTCTTACAGTTGACAAGGATTCATAGTTTACTTCTGTGTCAAGCCAAGCTGTTGTCAGTACTGGCTGCATCATGCTAGCCCCATCTGTCATGCAAAACAACTTTCCACACTAAATAGTGGGGAGTGGGGGCTTCCCCCCTTGCTGGACCTTCCTGTGATGAGTTCCTATGAGATCCAAGCATCCTACATGAAAATCCTGGCTTGTATTAAGGTTGTTGGCAGACCAGGCAGCTAATGGCCTGGTCGTGATCTGGGCACTCTGCTGTCTTCTTTGTTCAGTCTCTTGGGACCACCTAGTCCCAAGTTCTGTTTCTTCTCAGATTTTCCTCCCCGTTCCTGTTCCCCTCCTCCCATTCGTCAGTGTCTCCCTCCCTATCTTTTCTGCTGTGCTGTGTCATGCTGCAGCCGCCTTCTCTGACAGCTGCCGCATGTGCTAAGTGTAGGCCTCTTGCCTGGCAGCCAGTGTCAGAGGAGAACAGGGCGGGAGACAGGTCCCCTAGAAGACAGAGCCTCGAGTCTGGGTTTTATACCTGGATATTTGGCAACTGACTCCTCCACCCCACAGCCTACCCAGTTGAGGCAGCTGGGGGCCTTTTCAGGGAATTTTCGGGACCAAGAGAACAGGCTGTTGCCTCAGTCACGGAGCTTAGGGGTGTGCCAGCCTGGGAGACGAGGCCTGTGGCTTTCAGGAGTTCACTCTGGCGCTGTCTCTGTTGTCTCTGCAGGACTGCAATGTGCCGGCCCTAGCTGCTGCCTGAGAGGATGTCCGGGGTGTCTGAGCCCCTGAGTCGAGTAAAAGTGGGCACTTTACGCCGGCCCGAGGGCCCCCCGGAGCCCATGGTGGTGGTCCCAGTGGATGTGGAGAAGGAAGACGTGCGCATCCTCAAGGTCTGTTTCTACAGCAACAGCTTCAATCCAGGGAAGAACTTCAAGCTGGTCAAATGTACAGTGCAGACGGAGATCCAGGTAAGTGTGGAGGATGCGCTTTCCTGAGCTGGTCTGGCCCTCCTACATCCCGGGCAGGGAAGCAGCCCTTCTTGAGCCCAGCAGGCTCTTCCAGCACTCTCTCGGCAGGGGCAGGTTGGCATCAGGAGAGATGTTTTCAGCTTGCTGTGCCAGCCTCCTCCAGCTGTACACCCTCCACTTTTCTAGGCAGGATCACAATGTACTGGTTTTAACCTGCATTTATTGAACACTTAACTGTACGAGTCCAGGTTGTCGGCCTCTCAACATACGTGATATGGAATTCTCCCATGAGTGGACACAATGAGAACACACTGATCCTCTTCCAGAACAGTCCTTCATCATAATGAGAAGGGAGGAGAAATTGGTCCTTGGAAGATTCCCTCAGAGGGCTCACAATTTGAAACAAAGGAACTTGGGAACTTTGGGGAGGTCTCCCTGGGTCCAAGGGAACTAAATTGGCTCTGTGTCATCAGCTCTTCTAAAGTCTCACAAGTCAGTCTCCATGAACTTCACTCATGGCTCCTTTCAATAGTGCTGTGGCGGTCCTGGCTGCTGGGGTCACTGTGCTGTCTCTCACAGAGCATGCCACACTTCACACACCAGAGTGGAATGTATTGATGAGCATTCCATCCCTTCCAGTGAGCACCCTTGCTGGGGTTCTGTGGACTCCTGTGTCCTGTGGCTGATCTGAGTTTCTGATGAGAAAGTGTGAGCTCGTATGATAGGAAGCCCTGCCCACCATACAGGAGGGACTTTTCCTCCCTCCTTGGCTGACACTAGAGTCTCACTTGGGGGTACCATTTCTGTACATAGCTGTTGCCAGCCACTGCTAGCTCAACTCATCTATTTATCATCCAAAAGTTAATATGATTTCCAAGGGGAGGAAATGGTGGATGATGGCAAGAAGGCTGTCTCAGTGAATAAGCAGGCTTCACATGCAGCATGAGATATGCTTAGAGATGGCCAAAGGAAAGGTGGCCACAGAAATGGGAGTGTAGAACACTCACCCGGGCAATCTGGAGGTGGGCTGGAGCTAGGGAATAGCATAGAGTTGCTGTTGGTTTGGTTCTAGGCAGGGTCTCACTGCATAGCCCAGGCTGGCTTCACACTCACTCTGTAGCCCAGACTATTCTTGAATTCATGATCCCTGTACCTCAGCCTCTCAAATGCTAGTATTACACATGTACAGGATCCCACACATAGTTTTGAAGCAGGGAAGTTCTTCCTGGGGGTTGTGTGACGGCTTTTCAGGTACTTATTTATTGATTTTTATTGATTTTTATTGAGCTTTACATTTTTCTCTGCTTCCCTTCCTGCCTCCCAGCTTCCCCTTCAACCCTCTCCCAAGGTCCCCATGCTCCCAATTTACTCAGGAGATCTTGTCTTTTTCTACTTTCTACTTCCCATGTAGATTAGATCTATGTAAGTCTCTCTTAGTGTCCTCATTGTTGTCTAAATTCTCTGGGATTGTGGTTTGTAGGCTGGTTTTCTTTGCTTTATGTTTAAAAACCACCTATGAGTGAGTACATGTGATGATTGTCTTTCTGTGTCTGGGTTACCTCACTCAAAATAATGTTTTCTATCTCCATCCATTTTCCAGCAAAATTCAAGCTGTCATTATTTTTTTTCTGCTGTGTAGTTCTCCATTGTGTACATTTTCCTTATCCATTCTTTGGTTTAGGAACATTTAGGTTGTTTCCAAGTTCTGGCTATGACAAACAAAGATGCTATGAACGGAGTTGAGCACATGTCCTTGTGGCACAATTGAGCATCCTTTGGATATATACCCAATAGTGGTATTACTGGGTCTTGAGGAAGGCTGTTTCCTCATTTTCTGAGAAATCGCCACACTGACATCCAAAGGGGTTGTACCAGCTTGCATTCCCCCCAGCAATGCAGAAGTGTTCCCTTTTCCCCACAACCTCTCCAGCATAAGTTGTAATCAGTGTTTTTGATCTGGGCCATTCTTACAGGTGTGAGATGGAATCTCAGAGTTGTTTTGATTTGCATTTCTCTGATGACTAAGGAGGTTGAACGTTTCCTTAAGATAAGCTCTGCAGGTATTTAAGGGCAGAGTGTACAGCAGGCCTATGGGAAGGGCAGTAGACCCAAGCACAAGAACAGCTAAGTATCTGGAGGGACACAGGGACAGTGGGGGATAACTCTCTTCTGGGAACTTATATCCAAGCCTTTTGACTTTTTCTGCTCACAATGCTTTCTATGGGCAAACATCACCTTCTAATGTCATTTTGTCATTACAATCTGTGACTTTAAAGCCCCTTGAACTTCAGTCAAGTGAAGCTTCATTTGGGTTGCTTGTGTGGGCTTGGACCTGAGTACGTAATGAATCTGTGTGCAGATTCTCCTAATGGGAGCCTGCCCAGCTATTGCTCCGCTGGAAGGACTAGAGATGATAGCTGAGGAGTACCTAACACATAGTAGGTCCCAGAACCGGAACTGTTGGTCATATGATAGGTGAGGAATATCTAGCACATAGTAGGTCCCTGGACCCAGAACTGTTGGTTGTCTGATAGGTGAGGAGTACCTAGCACATAGTAGGTCCCAGAACCAGAACTGTTGGTTATATGATAGGTAAGGAGTATCTAACACATAGTAGGTCCCTGGACCCAGAACTGTTGGTTATATGATAGGTAAGGAGTACCTAGCACATAGTAGGTCTCTGGACCCAGAACTGTTGGTTATATGATAGATGAGAAGTATCTAGCACATAGTAGGTCCCTGGAAGCAGGGCTGTTGGTTGTATGATAGGTGAGTAGTACCTAGCACATAGTAGGTCCCTGAACCCAGAACTGTTGGTCTATGATATGTGAGAAGTATCTAGCACATAGTAGGTCCCTGGAAGCAGGACTGTTGATTGTCTGTCCTGTCATTGCCCTGCACAGCTATCTCTGAGAGCTGCTAATTTCCAAGAGGGGGGAGAAACATCTGTTTTTTATTTATCTACTCATATGTCTTATTTTCAAATTGAGACAATGACTACATTTGTACTTTAAGACAGCACACAGTGTTCTGCAAGGAGTATGCCCCAGGGTTGGGGGTGTGGCATAAGAGATTACTTACCTGGCATAAGAGATACTGGTTTCTATCTCTAGTACTACAAAATGAAGGAAGAGAGGGAAGGAAGGAGGGAAGGAGGGGAGAGAGAAGGAGGGAGGGAAGAAAGACAAAAGGGGATAGAAGCAAAGGGCATCTAAAAGCAGGTGGGCTTAGCCGGGCGGCGGTGGCGCACGCCTTTAATCCCAGCACTCGGGAGGCAGAGGCAGGCGGATCTCTGTGAGTTAGAGACCAGCCTGGTCTACAAGAGCTAGTTCCAGGACAGGCTCCAAAGCTACAGAGAAACCCTGTCTCGAAAAACAAAAAAAACAAAAAAAAAACAAAACAAAAAAACAAAAACAAACAAACAAAAAAAAGCAGGTGGGCTTGGAGAAGAGATTTATGCTCAAAGATGCTTGGGAAATGCTTGGTTAAACAGTGTCCATGACTGGATTGTGGCTCTGTGGTAGGGCACTTTCCTATAACGGGGAGACCCTAGGTTCTATCCTGAGAGCATATCCACCCCGAGCCCTACCCTGCACATTACAAGAACTTTCTTCTACAGCAAGACTTCTCAGAACCCTCAGTGGGCTGTTTTGCCTGATGAATTACTAAGACAGGGCTACAATGTGGCATTTTTCATTCGCCTAAAGAAATCCTCCTTTTGAATGTAGGGCCTGTTAATTTTGTGGCAAGCCTAAGGCATGTTTCCCCCACACCGTGACCCCTAAACTCTGTACCAGAGCAGAAGAGACTGAGAGAGGAAGAGTGTGGGAGATGGGCTGTGGGGGTGGGGAGCTATCGTGGGAGGCAAATGTGGGCTTGGACGAACAGAGTGTTCTTAGGAACAGATAAGTCAATAGATATGTGGCCAGCAGGAAGGTGAAGTCAACAGAAACTGATCACTAATTAAATGTGGGGAGGGAGTGAAAGGGAGGAGACAAAGATGGACTCAAACTCTGGCTTGGGCAGCAGAATGGGTGTTGGCATCATGCGCTGGGATGAGAGAGGAAGCACATCCTGAGATTTCAGCCTCGTGTGCTGTGTTTGGAATCCTTTGGAAACACCCCTATGGAGGAGGCGGGCCTGCAGCTCATAAATACAGCACCTAGACAAGAGGGTCTGGGTACCTCCAGGCACTGGGTGGCATTCCAGAATACCTGGCCATCTATGAAGAAGGAGCCAAGCAGGAGAAGGGTGTCAGAAGCCAGATTTCAAAGAGCTGAGGGAAAAAGGGTAGCAAAGAAAAGAGAAATCAACAGAGGCAGGGGAGCCCAGGACAGGAATGGTTGGCAGTGTGGGATGATACTAAAGAAAGTCTTCAGATAAAGCCAATAATAGACTCACTGTCTTCAGGACTGCGTATCATTGATGACAGTTTTTCTTCTGGGCAGTTTCAGCACAGGAGGCCTTGGGCACACGGAGAGAGAATTAGCCAATATAGCAGAGCAGTTCTGAACATGAAAGGAAGGGAAGAGGGAAGACAGTAACACCGTTACCAGCAAAGGGGTATCATACAGTCTTAAACTGAGAAGGTACATGGCAGGTTTGAGGCCCTGAGTGCCCCTAAATGGACAGTTAAACCCATGTTAATAACTTTATTTTAACCCCACCTCGTGGGGAACATTGATATAATGTATGATGTGAAATTACTTTTTAAAAGGATGAGGTAGGTTACAGGGTGGAGATGGGAGGGAGGCAAGTGGGGCTGTAGGCAGAGGTCTGTGGAGAGATGGTAACGGCATCACCGTGGATATGATAATACTGATGTTGGTAGGAATGATGGCAATGGTGATGGTGATGATGGTTACGATGGGGTATTAATATTGGCGATGGTGGCAGTAGTGATGATGGGGCTGATGATGGTAGTAGGATTGGTGATGATGCGGTGGTGATCCTGGTAACGGTGGTGGTGGTGGCGATAGTCAGAATGGTGTTAGCAGTGATCGTGGTGATAGTGGTACCAATAGTAGTGATAGCAGTGACTGTGATGGTGACGATGGCGATGATGATGGTGGTGACATCGGTAGCGGTGATGAATGCGGTAATAGAAGCTAGCGTTTTTTTGATTGATAGAAGCTAACCCCCACATCAATGTTATCTCACTGACTTCTCAAAAGGCCCCTCTGAAGCACACATACTGTTATTATCGTGACTTTCTATTTAAGGCAACGCGGCGCAGAGGAGTTAAGTAAATTGTTAGCTAAGTGGTGGGTTTTTGTTTTCAAACCCAGATAATCCACCTCCAGAGTGTACACTCTTAACCAGTTCAGTCTACAGAAAGAACGGACTGCAACTCGGAGAACAGAGGGGTTGGAAGGGAGAGGCTCCGGCGATGGATCAGAAACGCTAGAACACGGAGGAAGCATGAAGGGCTGCAGCCAGCCTCAGGTAGACAGGACTCCATTCCCTGAGATGAACGCTGCAGGAAACGGGCTGGGGAGTGGGGCATCCTCCACCCAGTTTTGTCTCTTTGAGTGTAGTTGAGGGACCTTCCTAGTTTCAATTGGCAACAGTGAAAATGCCATTAGTAGCTGATTCTGGAAAGAGATTCTTGGTAAAGAATTTGGACTGGTCAGGTCGTAGTTGGTAACTGAATGGAACCCTGACTGTGGATCAGACCACACAGAAAAGCATCCTGAATATTCTGTCTTCCATCCCACAAATATTGTTGGGTGCCTCCAGTGCCTGGCACCTGCACATGGGATACTGGCACTCTCCAAACCCCCTGGGGTGGGGGAGAATTCCCTGTTCTTGTAGGGCTTCCTGAGCACAGCTATGATATTGACTCATGCCCATGAATGAATCTTTAAAACACAATGCAAAAGTGGTTGGATAGATAGAAACAGAACCTGGGCAAGCATGCAATGCAGAGGACTGCCTTGGTCCAGGTACCAAGGACCAATTTTTCTCAGTGCCAATTTGAGTACATAGTCCCCAGGGTGTGTGGGGATGGGGCCCAGGCCCAGCATCCTTGCCTTGGATTCTCCTGAAGTTACTGGTCTCTTCCTCCCCTGATTTCTAGCCCTATGCTCTCCTCTCCCATGATGTGGTCTTGACTTCAGAGAATTTTTCTGTTTCACTCTATGTCTCGTCACCATCCTCCCAGTTCTCAAAATGCTGCCAGCCCTTTCCGACTTGCCAAGCACATCTCCCTCTGTAAGAACAGTGCCGCAGCTCCAACCCTCTCTCTTAGCTGTGTGTGATGATGGAGCAGACGCAGCAGAGACTTGCTCCGCACAATGCAAGTTGGTGTTGGGGTTCCACAGCATCCTTACTGCCGCAGACTGCAAATTTAAAGATTTTTTTTTTAAAATTTTTATTTATATTTTACATACATTGGCGTTTTGCCTGCACCTTTGTGAGAGGGAGTCGGATCCCCTGGAACTAGAGTCACAGCTGTGAGCTGCCATTTGGGTGCTGGGAATTGAACCCCGGTCCTGTGGGAGAATAGTCAGTGCTCTTACCTACTGGGCCATCTCCAGCCCCAGCGATTTCAAGTTTTTAATCTAGATTCTCATCTTCCTTCTGTATAAATGTGAATGCCTCACCACCTTCTCTCTGTGTGGAAACAAAGCTATGGCAAAGCAGGCATGGCAGTACTCTTCTATGACCCCAGCTCTCCAGAGGCGGAGGCAGGAGGATGGTGAGTTCCAGGCCAGCCTGGGCTGCACAGTGAGACCCTATCTTTAGAACAGAACAAGTCTGAAAATAATCGCCGGCCTTGGCGCCTAAGTCTTCGCAGAGAGCGGGTAGCTGCTACTGAGACCTTCAGTGCTTGGATGAAGTGTGTTCTATCCTTCCCCAAAGGGAATCCCCACTTCCCTTTGCTTTGATAATCACAGAAAATTGTGTTCATTGGGAGCTGACTCTCTGTGGCAGGTGGAGGCCATGGAGGCTTATGTCATTATATTTCCCTTTAACGTGATAATTTGCTAGTCTGGAAAAGAGATTAAGACAACACCTTGCGCAGGGCGGTGGTGGCGCACGCCTTTAATCCCAGCACTCAGGAGGCAGAGGCAGGCGGATCTCTGACTTCGAGGCCAGCCTGGTCTACAAGAGCTAGTTCCAGGACAGGCTCTAGAAACTACAGGGAAACCCTGTCTCGAAAAAAACAAACAAACAAACAAAAAAGACAACACCTTGCAAACGAGTAACAAGGATGTCAGCTGCTGGGAACATTTTTTTCTCTCTTCCCTCTCGTACTCCTTGCCTTTCTTTCTTCTCTTACCCCATTCCCAACTCATTTGCAGGTGGTGTGACCATAGGTCCTGGGTTGTATCTCAGTGTGTATGCACAGTTCAGGATTGATAAGCAGTGTCCTGCTAATGCCAATCCAGCCATGAACTGGAGGATACATTTTATGATCATCCAGGTCTAAGTGTCATATTCCTCTCTGATCAGCAGCACACTGAAGGGCTAGCTCAACTTGTCTTCTCCTTCTGGCTGACGCTTGCTGATCCATTCTGTGCCCAGCTCTGCCCATCCTTTGATCTTCTTCTCGTGTGGGAATGCACTAAGGAAAGTTAGGCTTGTGCCTGGGATACCATGTATCTCAAGAATCGCCAGAGCCCATATGTTGATAAAATGTATCTCAAAAGTTACAAGAGCCCGGCACCATCTCCATCCTAGATCTGTTTTTCAGCCCCTCCCAGGTACAAATAAGTGGTCAAGATTTATTCCTACCAGGTTTAGCATCTGATAACTGTAATCTCAGCATTTGGAAAGCTGAGGCAGGAGGATTGTTGTGAATTTGATACCAGCCTGAGCTACTTAATAAGTTTTGGCCTACCAGGGCTACAAAGCTAAACTCTGTCTTAAAGTGGGACAGGGCTGGAGAGATGGCGCAGTAGTTAGAGCGCTTCTTCTTGCAGAGGACCAGGTTCTATTCCCAGAACCCACATGGCACCTCACAGGTCTGCAACACAACTTGTAAGGGATCTGACTTCCTCTTCTGCCTCTGTGGGCACCAGCCACTCCTGAAGTACACATCCATGCATTCAAGACAAGCACTCAGACCACATAAAATAAATACATCTTTTAAAAAAAATTAAAAAGGAGAGAAGGAAAGAATTCATCTCAGTTTTGTCTTGAACTGGAACTTTCTGGACCCTTCCCCACCCTGTCCAGATGTATCCTTTCCACCCACAGTGAGCTCTCCAGGTGGCAGGGGCTCTTTGGGTGCTTCTTGCCTGGCAGGTAAGGAGGGCAGAGTCAGTTCCCCAAAGCAGCCTGCTCTGCACCCACTTCCGCTCACTACCATCACCTGTGAACCCCCACAAGCCTCCCAGAATCCCCAGAAAGAGGAGATTCAGGTATTGTGACACAGGGTCCTGCTCTATACTTATGACGACACTTATCCCAGGAGCTTCATGTTTAGACCTGTTATCTAACTAAACACAGGGTGTTATGGGTGAATGTTTACACATCCCTTGATGCATATCTTTAAGATCTAATCCCTAATATGATCGATATGAAGACAAGGACCTTTAGGAAATGCTAGCACTGAATGTTGGTGTGTGTCTCCAAAATACCTATGCTGAAACCTAATGCTTAATCTGACAACATGGAACGGAGAGGTCTCTGGGAAGGTGGTTAAATCATCAATGGCATTAGAAGTGCTTAAGAAGCAGCTGAGGGCCGAGTGACCTGGTTCAGCAGTGAAGGTTGCATAGTGATCTTGCTGAAGATTAAAATTTGGTTCCTAGCACCCATATCAGGTGACTCACAACTGCCTATACTCCAGTCCCAGGGTATCTGACAACCTCTTCTGGCCTCCTCGGGCACTACACATAATTAAAAATAAAACTTTAGACATCATATTGAAAAAGATATTGAAGAGACTACTCTGCTGTGTGAAGATGGAGCACAGATCCCATCTTGACTGAGGTTCTTGTTGCCTAAGCGTTCCTTTCTTCCCTTCTTCAGAGGCTACGAGGGCAATGCCTTAAGGTTGGAGGCATGACAGGAAGAAGGGAGAAGCTAATCCTAGGAGAAGGCTTGGCTCACATCAGGTTGGCTCCCCACATAAGAGCAGCCCATGAAGCATGCAGGAAAGAGCCAGTCAGGAAACCACAGAACAGTATCACACTGTGACATAAAAAGAGGCACATTCATACACACTTCCTCTTTCTCTGTACCCCTTCTCATTTCCTGTGTGTGTTACCAGCCCCTAGTACATGCGGGCACTCACTGCAGTGAGGACAAAGAAGATGGGAGGCCTGCTGGGTAGAGACCAGCTAGAGCTCATCTGTGTGCATAGACTCATGCCGTCTGCAAATGAGGAGTCAGGTGTCTGTGCGGTTGTTCTATTTTTGATCTGATGGTTTCATGGTTGGATGCCCTCCTTAGAGCTCTTATCACCTTGGAATGAATGCTTTTGGAGTGTTAAGTTATGCAAACTTGAGTATTTTGCTCTGCAGTGACTCTTTGAAAATTAGCTGTTGTACAGACCAAGGACCTGGAACTTACATAGTTGTTGTCTTTGTCTCCTAACCCTGCCTTAACAGATTACTAGAAACCAATGATTAAAATGACAGACATTGTTCTCTCATGGCTCTAAGGCTGGAAGTCCCAAGGGCAGGTTCAGAGCTTCACGTCCTCTTCTCTTCCAGTGTCTGATGACTCTTGGTATGGTAGCATCTCCCCCATTCCACCTCTCTATGCATACTGCCCTCTCTTTCATAGCTCTTATAAAGAAACCCTTGATTAAGAGACACGCAGAGAGTCCAGAACGACTTGCTTAACTTAATTATATCTATATAGACCCCTCTTTTCAAATGCAGTCTAAGTTTGAGAAAATGGGCATGTCTTCCTGGAATGTTCAATGCCCTATTAGCCATCTGTTTGGATCACTGGTGTTCCATTCAGACATGTGCAGCGAAGGCACACAGATGTTCAGAGATTAATATAAGCATGTTTCCTATACATGTGATCTTGATACTAAGCTTGTGGTGCTGAGTTGAGTGGTACCCAGATTTTCAATGTGATTTACAGTCTTCCATAATGTTCTCCTGCTCACCTGCCTACTCTCCATCTTCACGGGGTGTCCAGATCTTAGGCAGATCCTCAAAGCTCATCGCCATCTCTTGACTCTCTTCTTCTAGAAACTAGTTAGAATTCTACTGTGTCATTGTCACAGTGACTAGGACACGAAACTTGGATTTCAGTGGGGATGTGGCCATCGGTATTAAACAGCCACACATAGCAAACAATCGCTTGCCCTGTTCTAGTTGGGGTTACTATTGCTATGGTGAAACACCACGAGCAAAAGCAAGTTGAGAAGGAAAGGTTTATTTGGCTAATACTTTCGTTCACATCATACATAGTCCATCACCAAAGGAAGTCAGGACAGGAACTCACACAGGGCGGAAACCTGGAGGCAGGAGCAGATGCAGAGGCTGTGGAGGGGTGCTGCTTACTGGTTTGCTCCTCATAGCTTGCTCAGTCTGCTTTCTTATCGAATTCAGGACCACTAGCCCAGGGATGGCCCCACCCTTCGTGGTCTGGGCTCTCCCACATCAGTCACTAGTCTAAGCATGCTCTACAGGCTTGCTTACAGTCCAGTTTTAGGGAAGATATTCTCTGAATTTAAGCTCCTTCCTTTCCAATGACTCTAGCTTGTGTCAAGTTGACATAGAACCAGCCAGCACGTACCCCGAATGTCAGCTGTTGACACTCACTGATACAGATCATCAAGCCCTATAGCAAAAGTGAATACTCTAGGTACATCCTCCATAGCAAATAGCTCTCTTCACCCCTTAATTCTGAAGCATTTTATATGACCCATCACCCAGGCCAACTTCACAGTGAATTATAAAATCATAACTTTAAAAGATACCTTAGTAGGGGGAACATTTTTTTTGTAAAAAAAAAAAATATATTAACCTGCCTGGTACTTTCCTGTCTGTCTTTTCTTATTCTTTCTTCCTCCTGAAGCTCATCTCAGCGTTAAGAGCTCTTCCTTGTGACATATTAACAAATCAGAAGTTGAATAGACTGGGTCTATATTTAACAGAGTATTTTTATTTTTGAAGACAACCCTTATGTTCTAAGTCAATTAAAGAAAAGATAAGTCTCTTGTTACTGCCTCAGCCTTTTTTTTTTTCTTTTTTCTTTTTTTGGTTTTTCGAGACAGGGTTTCTCTGCAGCTTTTTTGGAGCCTGTCCTGGAACTAGCTCTTGTAGACCAGGCTGGCCTCGAACTCACAGAGATCCGCCTGCCTCTACCTCCCGAGTGCTGGGATTAAAGGCGTGCGCCACCACCTTCCGGCTCTGCCTCAGCCTTTTAACTCTTTTTCTTGGCGTTCTACCTTCCATCCCCATGTAGAGCATAAGAGGAAAGGATGACACTGCAGTGTTGAGCTTGAGTCTTAGGCCCTAAAACTCTCCCAGGACTTTGCTCCCAGCAGAATGAAGTCATTTTCCTGCGCACTCTTTCTTCCAGAGGGCAGGTGTGGCCAGATCAACTCTGGGTGTGGCCTGATCATCCTGGGGCTGATTTTATTATCCATCATCTTCCCTCTGTCTGTGCTAACATCCACACCTGCTCATGCTATTTTATCATTGCTTATTGTCCCATTATGGTAATTACTATTCACTGGGTGCCTAATGTATCCTAAGCATCGTCTGAGATCTTTATGTACCTGGAATCGACATAAGGCAGGTCACATGTCAGAAATATTAGTCTGCCATCTAAAAAGAGCTGGAAATAGATTTAAATCTGCACTTTTGTCTCTGGAGGGTTGTCACTAGAAGGTTGTTTTTGAGACAGGACATATCTCTTGGAATCCTCAACCAATCCCCAGTTAGAACTCAAAGATGGTCTATGTTCATCTGATCCAAGGTAAGCCAGTTGTTCCAGTTCTAATTTGTCAGCATCTTTATTAGATTCTGAGGAGTCTTCTCATGAAATACCACACTTAGGGTGGCTGTGGAGTGCAGAAAGATGTTATCTCATAGTTCTGAGGTCTCGAAAGCCAACATCAAGGTGTTGGTAGGGCTATGCCCCCTCCGTAGTTGGTGAAGGAATCCTTCCTTGTCTCTTCCCCAGGCCTGGTGATCTGCCCTTGGTGTTCTTGGGCTTACAGATCCTTTACTCAAATCTTGTTTCTTCAAGGCCTGTCATTTGCATTCTTGTGTGCATGTCTCTCTTAGTGACTTAATGTCCCCCTTTATAAGAATGCCGGTCAGATGGGAGTGGGATTACCAAATGAACTCATTTTAATTTGACTAGTCTCCAAAGATTCTATTTCCCAACAAGGTTGTGCCTCCAGCATGCCTTTCTGGAAAAACAAAATTCAATTCATAACAATATACTGCTGGATATACATTTGAAGTTCTTTGGAGTCCATAGAGGAACCAAAAGCCCTGCCAATCCAGGGGAGTAAGGAATAACTTCCCAGAGACCCTCATCATGCTTCCTAGCAATCCAGGGGAGGAACCCAAAATTCTCTCAGCTCTGGGGAATCAGGGGCATGCAGGATAGAGGTCTGCATGGAATGATATGGAGAAGGACTCTCCTCAAGCATGTCAGGGAGGGAAGAACATGGAAATGAACCAAAGGAGCAGATGGGACCAGGCTATCTTGGTGGAGGATGGTGGGGACCAGGCTATCTTGGTGGAGGATGATGGGGATCAAGTTATCTTGGTGTAGGAGGGTGGGGACCAAGCTATCTTGGTGGTGGGTGGTGGGAGAGTCCCAGCTATCACATTGGGTTTTGTTGTTGCTATTTAAAATAACCTGGCCAAAAATATGAAAAAGCTTAAACTTTAGGAAAATTTGGATATTTATTAAACTAATTGACGTTGAGGACATAACGAAAACAGAGAGGTCGCTGAGATGGTTCTGGGAAGAAGAGGGAGGGGGGGTGTCTGATACTTGGATGATCTTTGTGGGATTGTTTAGTAGTGGGAGGATTACATCATTCTGCAATCTCAAACTTGGGGGAATGGGGGGGATGAGTCAGTAGGCCAAATGCTTGCCACACAGTCACGAGGACTGGAGTTCAGATTCCTAGCACCTACATAAAAACTGGTAGTTATGATAGCCCACCTGTGATTCCTGAGCTTTAGAGGCAGAAACACAGCATCCCAGAGCAAGCAGGCTAGATAGACTAGTAAGGTCTGAGAGTTCAGGGTTCAAGCGAGAGACCTTGCCTCAACATGTGAGGTGGAGAGGGATTGTGGAAAACGCCTGGCATCAACCTCTGATTCCACATATATGTACACCCATGGGGGCATGCATACACGCATGCATGCCACACATAAACCCACGAGCACTAGAAAGCAGATATACACAACCTGTGCTAGTTATGATGTCACTGATGATGTCATCTTATGGGACCTTTCTCCTGAATGTGATCTGTCACCAGAGGAAAAGTCCTCATGTGATGCCTGACTGTAAACCCTCTGGGGGTGTGGGGACAAACTATCCAGACACATTCCTCCTTTGTTTCTGACCTGCAAGTGGCAAAGTCAGAGAACAGAGAAGGAGGGGATGGCCATCTGGAGTCTTCACACTATTTAATAATTTGAATAAAGCAACATGAACCAAGAAGGAAAGAAAACTCTAGGAATACGGATGTGTGCAAGGAAGTACCAGAAGTCTCTTAGAATCTAGGCTGCAATCAAAGGCAGCTAGAAAGCCTGCCCTTCAGCACCTGGAAGTCCTCATATGGGAAGAAGGCAAAGTCTTCCTGGAGCAAAAGGAATCCTGGACTTCTTTCTCTAAAAGCCAGCACTTGTTCAAAACTCAGGTTCCATATGGCAACTGAGTTGAGTAGGGAAACATCATGTACTGTCATTTTTAAGGGATGCTTTATTGATAGAAAAGGAAATATTGACTCACTAAAGGCAGCTGATGAACTGGGGGCCTGGGACCACCACTGCTGCTCCTGCTGTTTGTATGTGTGAGAGAGCACAGGGGAGGTAGGGCCTGTGGTGGCGCAGGGCACATGAGCTCCCTAGCCAGAAGCTTTTTCATCCTCCGGCCTGTGCGCATATGCTTCTCTACGGCTGAGGGTTGTGTGCTCTCTGGAGCCATTGCACCATAGCTCTTCATAGTGTACACGTGGCAGATGGCGGCTGGGGCTCTGAATGCAGAACTGTGTGCAGCTCGATAGGCAAGGGTAGAGGAACACAAGGGGACAGTGTGGCCTGGGGAGTTTGTCATCCTGTTGGATGATCTGTCCTGTCAGAACTAGACTCACAGCCTAGTTTTTGTTTGTTTGTTTTGTGTGTATGCATATGTATATGTATGTATATTTGTATATATATATATAAATGTATGTATTGCATATATACATACATATATACATATATATGTGTGTGTGTGTATATATATATATATATATATACACACACACACACACACAATCTTACTTTTTGTGATAATTGCATCAATTCCTTGTTCCCTTTCCTCCTCCTAAATCCTCCCATGGACCCCACTTTGCTCTCTTTAAAATTCATGACCTCTTTTTTTAATTGTTATTGTTGTTGGTGATGGTGTGTGTGTGTGTGTGTGTGTGTGTTACTAAATATATAAATACATACTTACTAAGTGCATATAGTGTTACTTGTGTATATGTTCTCAGGACTGACTATTCTATAGTGGATAACCAGTTGGTGTGCTCTTCCTGCTGCTCCTAGCATTCCTTAGTGGCCTGTAGTTTCTTATCTAGAATTGAGGCTATGTGAGATTCCCCCTTTTATTTTATCATGTCTGTTGGTGTCATCTTTGCTCAGGTCGTGTTTATGCAGCCATGTCCATGAGACTCCATGAATGTAACCTCTGACATTCCCAGGAGACACAGTCTCAGCAAATCCCTGTTCCTCTGGCTCTCACAATCTTTTCGGCCCTTCTTCCACAATGGTCCCTGAGACCTGGGTACAGGATTTGTGTTGGAAATGTATCAGTTGGGACTGGGCACCACAGCACTTCATTTTATTGGTTGTAGTTTCTGTAATGGCCTCCATTTGTTGCAAAGAGGATTTCCTTGATAACGGGCAAAAGCTACCCTTACCTGTGGGTATAAGGATACATATAGTGTATAGTGTAGTTAGGGCTTATACTAGTTAGTAAAGTGTTGATTACAGAGTCTCCTCCAAGATCCATGACTTTACTAGCCTCAGGTAGCTGACTAGGTTTCTAGTATCAGCTGTGATTTTTCTCTTATTGTGCTGACTTTAATTAAGTCCAATCAGAGAGCTGTTGGTTTCCACCAAGGATTTTGTGCACCCTCAAGGTTAGAGAGTCATGCTGGTTATTACTGTGGTTCACAGGCACCAGCTGAGTAAGATTATTGGTTGTTTTCCTGCTTTGAAAGTTTGCACTCTGCCTTCTGGTACCATAAAAGCTAGTCCTCAGGAAGAAGGCTTTCAGTTCGGATCCAGCTCGGGTCCTCTGAGCCCTGTTTCCGAAGAGCATGGTCACACCCTAGTTTGTGTGATACCATGTTGATGCTCTTTCTATGCAGTTATGAGCATCAAATTAATTTCCCCAGGCTGTGTCTGAAGGATGGACATGGTTTGCAGTGAAGTCCTCACACGGTGTGTTTCCACAGTTACACAGCTAACAGACTTCACAGGCTAAGGGCCCGCTTCACCAGAAACCCCCTACCTCAGCTCTTGAGCCACCCACACTTTTACTACAAATTGGTGTGTTCCCACTTCCTCTTCAAGTTCAATAATTTACTAGAACAACAAGTCAAAGAACTGGGAAAAGGGCCATGCTTAAAACTGTAGCTTTATCCTAAAGGGTACACATTAACCCCAGTCAATGAAGAAGCACACAGAACTTCTGAGAGACCCCCCAAACAGGAAGCCTCTGTGAACTCAGGATCCATCAACTGCTAGGCATACCAATGTGCACGACCAGCTCTCCCAGGTGAGTGTCCTGGATCAGCGACATATTAGGGCTTCCGACAGAAGGCATGGTTGATGACGGGTGGGCTCTTTGGCCACATTGTTCAATTTGGTCTTCCTTTCTCCTCCCTCCTTCAAGATCAAACTAACTCTCAGAATCAAAGACACAATTTCCAAGAACATGGTTGGTCTTCACATTCTGAAAAGCCAGTACATGGTTGGCCAGTGCCCCAACCCCACCCCACCCACCCACCTCTGAAACTATGTTAGAACCCAGCATGAATAACAAAGTCAATCCTATCACCTGGAACCAAAGACCAACCAAATCCTCTATAATTCAACCTCAGTAATCAGGCTGGTCACATGGGTGGAGCGTGGGAATGCTATTCAATGAGGCTGTCTGTCCCCAGCAGCATCCACATCTACCCTCAGGAAGGAATGTCTCAATCTTGCCTCATGTGGGCACTTCAGGATGACCGTGTGTAGTTGTTAGGAATGCCCAACATCCTTCAGACATTTTTTTTTTCTGGTCCTAAGTGATGTTTCAGACTTACCGTGTGCTGCGTGTTTTCCTCCCAGCCCTGGTACCACCTGTTTCTACACCCTGGGCCCTTTCCCTGAAGGATGGTGCTTGGGAACTAAACTTTGGGTTTGGTTTGAAATGCGACTTGGCATTCATTGCTCATTAAGCCTTTTAGGAAAGACAATTCAAACCACAACATTCCCCGCCTCTTACCCACACAGGCCACCATTTCCAAATAATCCCTGATTGTGTGGTCCTCCCTAGCTTTCCCCTCCCCACAGTTTGAATACTTTCCCTAGAAGTTCCCATTATTTTCGATACATGTCTCCCTTTGCTCAGCTCCCCTGGAAGTGACTGATCCCACCATCACTGAGTTATCTCTGTCCCTGGACTGCCTGATAGGGCCCAGCTCCCAGTTTCAGGCTTAACCCTTAGCCCCTACCAACACTTATAAGAGAAAGAAAGGGGTAAAGGGAAGGAGGGGGTAAAAAGATAGAAGGATAAAACAAAATTTTGTTTTTATAATCTAGTTTAAACCAGACCCTGTAAGAGATTACTGCATTAAAATAATGCCTTTTTTTTTTTAAAAAAAAAAAGTGTTAACCTTGAACCAAACACTGTCCAAAGAGTTTTAGCTCATTGTAATAAAACCACTTCACTCTGGCCCTAGTACTTCCTCCTTGTTCTAGATGCAAACATCTGAATCTGGAGATGTGCGTAGACAAAATTCCCAGAGAAGTAATGTACAAATGAAGGGAAAGAGGCGGAGAGAACCTACTGTTTAAACCTGTCTTTATTATTCACTCTCAGTCCCTAAGCCTCCTCTCCACCCCCCGGCAGTTTCTTATACAGCCCAAGATCCTTGGCCCAGTAATTCTACTCTTGTGGAATAATTGAAAGCAAATACCAGTGTATCATTTATACACAGAAACTTGCAAACTTTCACAACAGTTTAAAAAAAATACAGAAATTCCTTAGGTTTCTAGAAACAGAGGACTAACTGAACATATTGTTGATATAAAATAAACTGTTTGTTGATACCTTAGACCATCACTCATCTCCAAAAAGGAACAATGAAGCTGGGGACATAGGTCACTGATAGAACTCTTGCCTGCCATGTACAAGGCCCTAGGTAACAAAATAAAAGAGAAGAAACGTTGGCAGAGTGTGATCATACATACATACATACATACATATCTGTAATCCTAGCACTTAGGGGCTGAGGCAGGCAGATTTCTAGGTCAATATCATTCTGGGCTATATAATACATTGTCTCAAAAAATAAATAAGCAAAAATTAAAAGAAACTGCATACTGATATATCCACAGTGTGGGCGAATCTTAGACATTATGCTAAGTGAAAGAAGTTAGACAGAAAAAATACCAAACATCAAATAATTCCATTTATATGAAATTGTAGGGTAGGCAAAACTCACTGAAACTAGGAGAGAGGATGGTGGCTGATGTGGGAGTGGGAGTTAGCCGTTAAGGGCTGACCCAGACAGAGAGCTGTCTAAAGATGTGGAGACGTGTATCTTAATTAGTGTGTGGGTCATGTGAGTGTATTTATATGTCAGTATTGTATGGCTAAAATGTATAGATTTTAAGATTATATGTGTGTTTATATATTATATTTGTGTGTGTGTGTGTGTGTGTGTGTGTGTGTGTACATACATATTTCCTTAAAGAAGAACTGTGGAGAAAGAACAGTTGTGGATCATGCTTGGGGAGTGAGTCACAACATCTGGTCTTTGCTGAAGCTGGGCTGGTGCTCAGGAGGGCTCTTATAACTCCTGCACTTTGCACATCTTAGAGACTTTTCAGTTTCACATTTCTTAGGGTTCCTAGCTATTACAAAATGAGGTGCTAGCTTAATATTGGTAATGGGGGTGGGGCTTCTGGATTCCAGTGCCAGAGAAGGGAACTTCAGGTGGAACTCAGTGGCCATATGAGGTGTTCTGGGTAAAACATCAAGGTGACCACGTGGGCGGAGATGAGCGGGAGGCCAGGAAGAGAAGCTGGTGGAGATGACGACAGCCGCCCGCGTCACAGCTTTGCCCTGATGTGCTCATCCATGGCTCTCTGAAGCCATGGGAGATGTGATTTCAGAGCTGATGTTCAGTTGCTGGCCCGTGCTCTGCTCCCCTGCGCCCCAACCCCATGCATCTCAGAGACCGGTAGCGAGTTTCTCTGATAGACATTATCTTAGTAGGAAAGGAGTTTTGTGGTTGAGGGTCTTCTAGTTCACAGTCCATGGAGTTCAAAAGAATTGGAAGGAGGCAGCTGGACCGAGACTCCAGGGTGTCCAAGTTGTTGCATAAATTGGACATTCTTTGAAACTAACATTACTTAAATATTAGTCTTGACATTTTCAGAGAAAAAGAAACACACTTTCTTCTAATTCCAATAAAGGAATTAATTGAGCTTTGCTTACTAAATTGGGCAACTTCTTGGGAGGCATGTTTTAAAAAAAACATACAGTCTAAACAATGAAGTCTCCCTCCTCTCTCTTGACAGACTGCAGCCTCCAGGCTGGGATAGGCTGGTGTAGGCCAGAGTAGGCTGGTGTAGGTTGGTGTAGGCTGGGGTAGGCTGGGGTAGATTTGGGTAGGTTGATGTAGGCTGAGGTGGGCTGGGGTAGGCTGTTGTAGGCTTCTGTAAGATGGGATGAGATGGGTAGGCTGTGTAGGCTGAGATAGGCTAGGGTAGTTTGTGGTAGGCTGGGGTAGACTAGGGTATGCTGTGTAATCATGCATTTCAGACTCAAGGCTCACATGGGTCAGTGCCTGTGAGGTTTTAAATCTGTGCCCAGGGAACTCTGCCCTGCCAGGAATAGGTTCAACTCATTCATTGGATGTGGACCCATGTGAGAGATGTGGGCACCAACCACTAAGTGGGCTAGTCAGGGCCTTACTGATGGGCTTCCAGGCAGCCCTGCAATGGATCTTCATGCTCTCTATCTGGGCCAGAAAGTGGTGGCACTGAATTGTGAGGTATGGAATCTTCTGGAACTGTGGGTACAAGAACAAAAAGAGTCCTCCCCAAAAGAAAACATAACAAGAAGGCTAGTGCCTTTCTGTCAGCTTTCCTGAGATCGTGCTTTTGTGTGGGCAATGTGCCACTCAGCTCCTTAAAGTCGTTCTCCTTCTCTCTCCTCTAGCTCTGCCATGCCCTGAGTCAGCTTGGCAAAGCAGAACACTCAGGTTCAAAGGTCCAGGGCTCACAATACCAGCTTAGCTCCAGCACCGGGTTTCTTTGCCAGCTATAATGCAGTGGTGACATGCGCTTCCTTATGTCACGTGGACTCAGTGAAGTCATATGTGGGAAAGACCTAGCCATGCCTGGCCCTGTACTGCATCCTGCTGGCTAGACTGGAAACCGTCCAGAAGGGGCTGGTCACGGGGCACATGCTCAGCTGGCGTTAATTGTTTTGATCTGTGCTCTCAGCCTCTGCATCTTCTTCTGCTATCTCCACCCACTTCTTTCTATGTCTGTCTCACTTTGCCAAATTGTTCATTCATCGGCTAGAACACAGTGTGTACCAAGGCTTGCGCTAACTGCTAGAGAACCTGAAATGGAAAATACCTGCGACAGATTGCCACACGGGGTTAGAGGATGTGCATGGGGAGCCTGTGAGGGCCCAGCGGGAGGTACCCCGACTCTTAGCCCTCTTGTCTCCTCCCTAGGAGATCATCACCTCCATTCTGTTGAGTGGGCGAATAGGGCCCAACATCCAGCTGGCTGAATGCTATGGGCTGAGGCTGAAGCACATGAAATCGGATGAGATCCACTGGCTGCACCCACAGATGACGGTGGGCGAGGTGCAGGACAAGTATGAATGTCTACACGTGGAAGCTGAGTGGAGGTAGGAATGGCGCCCTCCCTTAGAGCATTCCCAAAGCTCAAAATCTCCTAGAAAATTGGAGTGGCTTCCTAGTCTTAGTTGTCCTGATGCGAGTGTTCACAAGATCTAACCTGGATTCATAGCGAATCCCCATCCTGGGACAGTACCTAAGCACAGTCCCAGACCAGATGCTGTTGGTGCTATGGTGAAGAGGAGCAGAGGGAGGGAAGGGAGAAGAGCCCAGGTCAAGGGCTGGCTTTTGAGCTAAGTAGGCTAGTATCCATTGGGGAGAAGAGATAGCATTCAGTGCTAGCTAGCTACGAGCCCCAGGGCCTGCTGGCCACCTCCCTGGCATGCTTCTCTCCCCAGTCAAAAGCAGGAAAAGAAGAAACTGCTCCAGATCCATGGGCAGAAGCCTCGTGGATGCCCTTGCATGCTGAGGGGTAGAGTAGTTTTGGCCCCTCTTGGAAGTCTGGCTCTCCTGTGTCTACCAGAGTCTGTGTTGTTACAGGTATGACCTTCAGATCCGCTACTTGCCAGAAGACTTCATGGAGAGCCTGAAAGAAGACAGGACCACACTGCTGTACTTTTACCAACAGGTGAAAAGCACCCCGGTGTCCCAGAACACTTTAAATGCTGAGCGCATCCATTCTCTGCAGGGGAGGTGGCAAGATAAAACCCAGCCCTGTTGAAGGCTTCCTCCCGAGGCTGTTTCTTATGCCCCCAGCTCCTCTTGAGCTTCTGTGTGACCAGGTACCTGGCTAGTGAAGCAGGAAAAAGCAGGTTGGTGCATGAAGTGTGCCTTCCAGCCCACTGGTATTTTTTTTTTTTTTTTTTTTTTTTTTTGCCAGCAGCCACCCTGGTATTCCCAGGGGCTTCATTTGCATGAGTTTGTTTTCTCCTCTTTAAGTCTAGAATAATAATAATAATAATAATAATAATAATAATACAACATCTGCTTTAGAGAGCTGTCGTGAGGACCAAGTGATGTCCACGGCAGGATGCTGGTGAATTGGCCTGAGGAAGAACCAGTCACGCCTTGTAGTTCTTACCAATTCTCATGGTGTAAATGCTCTTGTCGTGGCCTCTTTCGAGCTATCACGTGGCGCCTGCCAGCTCACAGAAATTTCTCAAGTGTGCTAGCTGGCTCTCTTGAGCTGTCTGAGCCTCCTTCACACACGTGGGACTACACAAGGGCCCAACAGAGCACCTGCACAGAGGATGCTCCAAGCAGCGGGGATGGAGCAGGCACCACCAGCTGCTTTCTGCTCTTAGCCTGCACCTCCCTTCTTGTTGGCCAGACATCAAGCCAGGCTTTTCTTGAGCTCTGAGTGACATCTATAACCACTTAACAACATAGGCTTAGATAAGTTATCAACTCCTCCCCCAAATCTTCCTCCCTCTCTCCCTCCCTTCCTTCCTTCACTTATCTCTCTTGCTTACTATGCACCTTTCTTCTCTTTTATTTATTTATTTTTTCTTACAATACTAAATGCTTTAGGACACCACACCTGCTAGGCAACTGTTCTTTTACTAAGCTGAATCCTCAGCCATACCCCACCACCACCACCACCACATCATCTCCTTTTTATTTTATTTGGTTTTTGAGACAGGGTCTGTCTATGTAACCTGACTGTCCTGGAGCTCCCTGTGTAGACCAAGCTGGCCTGGAACTCATAGAGTCATCTGCCTCTGTCTCCCAAGTACTGGGATTAAAAACACATGCCACCGTGCTGGTTCTCATTAAGTTGATCGAGCTGGCCTTGACAAGCTTCCATAGCCCAAAGAGACCTTGAGCTTGCATTCCTCCTGCTTCAGCATCCAGAGTGTTTGAGATTACGGGCCTGAACCACTAGGCCTGGCTTCAGTTTTATTGTCTCCAAAATGGCAGTGGGATATGGGGAAGGAGACACTAGTCCATGGTAGCAAACTGTCTTAGTTGCTTTTTCATTGCTGTAAGGAGGCACCATGACCAAGGCAATTTATAGAAGAGTTTAGCAGTCTTACAGTTTCAGAAGGTGAGGCCAAGACCGTTATGGTGTGGAACATGACATCAGGCAGGCAGACATGGTACTGGGGCAGTAGCTGATACTTGGAACCTTAGCAGAGAGGGGGATGGTCTGGGCTTTTGAAACATCAAAACCTGCCTCCAGTGATACCTCCCCCTCTACCACCCCCCCACTAGACTGCACCTCCAAACCCATCCCAAACAGGTCCTCCAACTGGAGACCAAGTCTTCAAATTTATAAGCCTGGGGGGGGGGGCGGGGCATTCCCATTCAAACCACCAACATATACATGAGAGACAGCCCAGGAGGCATCCGTATGTTTACCTCCCCGGGGCTTGTGCTCTGGGAAGGAACACTGAGGGCCTGAGTCTGACCCGTGGCCTTTCTCCCATCAGCTCCGGAATGACTACATGCAACGCTATGCCAGCAAGGTCAGCGAAGGCATGGCTCTGCAGCTCGGCTGTCTGGAGCTCAGGTAGGTAACTGCGAGCCCTCTTCAGGGAGAGCACAGTGCCAGCTTTGGACTCCTTGGCCTATCCCTCCTCTAGGAAGTGAAAGTGGGTGTATGAGAAACAGGAAGAGGAGACGAGGCTAACATTCTGAAGGCCTCACCATCTGGCCTTCACGGTAGACATGGGAGAAGGGCAACTTCTGCTTGGTCTGGTCCCCTCCCCTGTCTTGGCCTGACCCTGCCCTTACCTCTGAGCTGCCTGTCTCTCCCACCTGCCCATCACTGCTGCTATCGCTCAGTGATTCAGATGTGCTTCTGGGACGGTAGCCTGGGTCTAGAACACCTCCCAAAGGTGGGGATCTCAGTTTGGGCTGCCTATTGTTGCATCTCAAGCTCCAAGAGATAGGTACTCAGTCTGAACATTATGCCAACGTGCCATCTACCCATGACTTCTAGTTCACAGTGTATGGAGGTGGCATGTCTACATGGTTAATTATAATCAGAGGCAGAACGAACATGCCCCAAACAGTCTTCTACCAGGAGACATTGACGAGGAAGAAGAAACTTGAACTGTTCCCAGAAGGAAGTGAAAGATAATAGGTGGGGTTAGGGTGGGGGGACTGGGGCATTTCCAGACCCAGGGATCCATGGACGCAAAAGCTTTGGGTGGAGAACCACAAGGTATGAGCTAGTGGAAGCAATGGCTATTATGATGGCAGGCTGATGATGTCATTAGAATGACATCATTAGCATGAGCCAGAGGGACAATCTAAGAAGCCAGACTTTACTCTTAGCTGTTGGGTCCCATTGCTATTTGAGGCAGAAGAGGATCCCATGGCTAAGCCTGCGCTTTTAGCCTGTTCTTGACCAAGGCCACAATGCCTTCAGTTTGACCACTCATCTGTCACTCTATCTCCCTCCCCTGCTCTGCACCCCCATCTGTGTAATAGTGGCTTCAGCATCTGACGGCATGCCCATTGTGGTTACCTGGGAGGTAGATACACTAGGGGCCCGCCCTTGGCCCTGTGGTTTACAAGACCTGTGTGGGACCTTTGGAGGTGGTTTAGATGTAGTTAGCCTCATTGGAATTGCCAGAAGACTTCCAGGACTGTTGCCAGGAAAACCCTGACCAAGTGTTACTTCCAGTTGTCCCAATTCTGGGGGAATTCTGCCCCTACCCTTGACTTCTAAGTTAACTGAAGATAGAATTCAGCTGTCACTTCTGTGGGACTGGGGCCTTGGAGAGAGGGTGATGGGCTCTGGGGAGAGACTGTGAAAACAGAAGGTGAAGGTTCCTCATTGATTTGAGCAGCTAAGATCATTGGCCTCTTAGGGACTTCTCATAGCCTTACAATTAGTGGCAGCTGGTACCAACAAGCAAGGACCCATCAGCATCACCATAAGCGTCTGTCATCTTAGGTGCTCATAGCTGGCCCACCAGGGATGTCATGAAGTTTGTTACATGTGCCCCTGTTTATCTTCTGGGTCTGCCGAAGTCCTGGAGCCTGCACGGCATACTACAGGATTCCTCTTGGAAATGAGACAATTTGGAAAAGCAGTTCTATTGAACTTTGTCTTCATGGGGCCCGTGCTAGATTGTGGTTCACTTTGAGATTCCAGTAAGCCCCCGTTCAGATCTGCTGGCAAATTACTTCATATTCTCACTCTCTCCAACCATCTCCAAACTGGTATTGGTTATAGCCCAAATGACAAGCATGGCACTCAAGGGCTAGACAACCAGAGAGGTATCTGAGTTGGCCTCTGAAGACAGGCCCATCGAGAGTGCACGGTGTTCTGGAGTCTGTTCCCTCGTCACCTTAGGGTTATCCCCAAACCTTTGTTACATGACCCAACCCCCTGCCATGTGTGCCCTAAGCCTCATAGAGAGTCAGGCTCTGACTCAGGGCTAGGGATGTGATGTTCCAGAGTGGGTGTGGAAAGCATCTATGTAAACCTGGTAGACTCTGGGCCCAGTGATTGTCAGATGGAAAGGTAGAATACAGGGTTTCCATGGTGATGTGGCGAGTGGGTCTTTACAATCAGATTACCACCGTTTCTCACTAAGAGAAGGGCACAGTTTTGAAAATCAGACAATAAGACAGAACCTTATAGAAGTGTGGTTCTTTGCTGAAAATCATGAATAGTAGTGCCTTATTCTACTAAGATCAAGGGTTGCATAAGCTGCCTACAGATAAATGACATCACCAGGAAAAAAGAACATATCCTTTCCTGGCTTAAAGACATATGATATGAGCATAGGGCAGGAGACTGGTGACACCAGACCTCAGGGGACTGGGTTCCTGTTGAAAAGAATTGGGTTGATTGGGAAGAACAAGACTTTGAAGTTAGGTACCTAGACAGTTTTCATTTCGTGCTTCTCTTAACAAGTTACTTAATCCCTCTGTGCCTTGATTTCTTCATCTTTAAAGCAAGAATGATGTTAGCAATAGCGCCTTGGAGAGCTGTTGTTGGGAAGCCTGAGGTAGTTAATAGATTCAGAGCCCTTAGAACAAAGACAGGGACAGATGTTCATTCATTGACCGTATATGGGGTCTGGGATCTGGAAAGTCCTGAAGAGAGGGAGAGGGACCAGGAGGAGGTCACAGGCCCTGACATGTACCCGAAGGGTGAGCACAATGGGAGAAAACTATGAGGGGGAGCAAGCAGCCTACCTCCATCTCTGTGCCAAGTGGGCAGCTAGAGCCTTTTCTTGTTACTCTTAATTGCCTTGTGGTCCAGGATCTCATGTATGCCAGGCCAGCGCTCTAGCACCGCAGCAGACCCCTCAGCCCCAGTTCACTCACCTCTGTTGTTATTTAGAGGAGTCTAGGTTCACAGCAAAAGTGAGCAGAAGGCACAGGGCTTTCTCATGGATCGTGAGCCCTGAACATAACACAACTTTCCCTATCACAAGTATTCCTCAAGAGCGGCATGATTCCTATGGTCGGCGACCACCCACAGATGCCCCAGGGTCACCCAAAGCCCACAGCTCACATCACGCTTCACCTCGGTGTCGCACATCCTGTGAGTGTGGACAAGGGCATGTGCCCGCTACTGAAATGACAGGCAGGAGTTTGACTGCTCTGAACATCATGCTTGCCTCTCCCTCCCTGGCCACCCCTCATCTCTTTATTGCCACATGACTGAAATGAGAGCTAATTGACATTTATTTATTTTTTTATAGATGCCCAATGCATCACATTGTGTAAATATCCTACTACAAATAAAAATATGAAGTTCATGGGCCATCCGCTAGAAATTGGTCAGAAAGAACAAGTGACTTATCTTCTTTGACCCGAGGCTACCAGGAATACTTATACTTGTGCCGGGTACCTCCCACACCCAGCGTAACAACAGAATTTTTCTGAACCAAAGAATCATGGTGCATGTGTCACCCAGGATTTTTTTAGGTAGTGACTGACATGTTAAGATTAGGATTAGAGAAAGAATACTCACCTTGCTTTGATTCAGGAAGAATCTGACCTTGTGGTTAACCTATAAATGTTGATAGCAAGTTAACATTTTTTTAGTGCCAAGTGGATTTTGCATGTCTTTATTTTCTTTAGTCCTGGGAAATGAGGGTGGATCTGTCATAAATCTGCACATAGACTACTGCCATCTAGTGTTTGCTTCTCAGAATTGCAGGCTCATCCTGGGGAGAATCAGCCAGCACTAGAGGCACTCCAAGCAGCTTTTTATTCAGTAATTAATGTTCCTCGACAGCCACCCAAACAGAAGGATCTCAGCAGAGAGTCCCTGGGGAAAGCAGGGTCTCTGCCCTCCAGGACCTCTGAATGATGCATGATGGCTCCACACATTGGAAACACTGTTTGGACTGAAGCACAGTCAAGTTAGATACTTCTGTCTATGGTGATTCATAGACCAGTTTACAGGACTGTTAGGATGGAAGGAGTGAGCCGTGAAAACTCAAGGCAGGAGACTGGGGCTATCTGAGCCTCCTTTTCCTAATTCAGTACTGTCCTATTCGCCACGTTCCGAAACGTTCTAAAAATTCTTCTGGTTTTGGGTTTCTTTCCAGAATGTACTTACCCTTTTGCTTAGCAAAATGTTATCACGTTTCATTTTGACACAGTAGCTCAGGTCACCTTCAGGCTCACTAAGTATCTGAGGACAACCTTAAATTCCTGATCCTTGTCCCTCTACTTCCAGAGTGCTGGGATAACAGGGGTATAGTGCACCACACCCAGTTCAAAACTCCTTAAGAACACTGTGTAAGTATTTTGTGTACATAACTCTTTTATCACAAATCTCAAATCCCATTCATTCTTCCCTCAAGGGCTGGTCCCCCAAGTGACCTTAAGGGACCACCTATACTTGTTCTGGGAGGACAGTCTCTTCAGAGGGTTCATCCCTCTATCTGGCATACTCTTTCATTCCCCTCTTCAGCCTGAGAAAGGCTCCATTTCTAAGTTGTGGTTTTGATTGACACAGGGATCATAGGCATTCATCAACATATATGATTTTTTATGGTCAGAATGCCTCAAATCCTCTCCTGTTGCATTTGAAACATTAAATCGTTATTAGCTTCAGTCACCCCACTGTGCAGCAGGACACAGAGCATATTTCTCTAATCACACTTTAACATTACAAGGTAGTCAGGGATGGGGAGGTAAATGCTTCCATATTTGGGTGACTTCTTTAAACTGCGTGAGTTGGTGCTACCTGCCTAGCTTTATCTGCAGAGGGAATCTTAAAGCAGGTCTAGGAAGCATCTGTTTAAGGAAATGATCACCCTCACTCCATGATGAGTCAGCCCACGAGTCTCTCCATCTTGAAGCCTTTTCTAGCCACCTCCCTTGGCTCATGCATTGTCCCTCAAGTTAGACAGTGACATCCGTCAGACCCTTGACTTGAGGTTGGCTCTTTCTTCACTGGCAAGGAAAAGCTTCAATGACTTGGTGTCTTAGTTTTTTGTATCCTTTGCAATCTCAAATCCCATCCCTAGTGGCATACCTCATCCAACTAAGCCACAGCTCCTAATCCTTCCCAAACAGTTCTATCAACTGGAGACCATTCAAACATATGAGCCCATGGGGACCACTCTCATTCAAAACACCACACTCCTCTCCCCGGCCCCTATAGGCTTGTGTGCATTTAATCTAACTTCAAAAGTCCCCATAATCTATCACAGTCTCAACACAGTTTTAAAAGTCCAGAGTCTTCGGAGACTCAAGGCAATCTCTTAACTGTAACCACATATAAAATAAAAAAAGCAAATCATATACTTCTGACATATAAGGGAACTGAATCTACCTTACCATTCCAAAAGGAAGGAAAGGGGGCACAGGGAGAAAATACTGGAGCAAAGCAACACCGAAAACTAGAAGGGGAAATCCCAAATCCCATTGCTCCGAGTCTAATGTCAGAGGGCTCAGATGGCTTTACCCCTCTGGATGTGCTGACTACAACATGCTCTCTTGGGTTGCTTCCACTCCCTGTATGTCGCTCTCTCCCTGAGAGAGTCTCAGAGCTCTCCAATCTCCTACGTGTTGGGATCTCCAGAGCAATCCAGGCTTCACTTTCATAACTTCATGCAGTGGCCTCCATGCAGGAACTCCCAGGCGGCACACCTGACCTCAGTGGCTTTCCTTAACCATGAAGGGAGATTCCATGGCCCGTTTACACATGTATCCTTCATGACTCTGGATCCAGGACAATGTGGGCAGCACTTCCAGCTTTGATTTCCCATGTGGATAGAGCCCTGGCTCCTTGAATCACATTTACAAAAGATTTTCTTTGTTGTTGCTTTTTAGTAGCAGAAAAGTTCCCCGACCTTTTCTTTTTATGAGTTGGAAGCTGAACAGTGCGGGGTCTTGCTCGAGAGCATCCTCTCTTTATTTTGGTTCATGTCAGGCCTCTCCTTATCTCTTTTAGGACAAGCCTTGACTCCAATATTAAATTTCCTAGTCCTTTTTTTCTCTTTAAACTATATGTGTGTATTTCTTTTTGTCAGGCTTGCTCCTTTTCATTGTAGACCAGCATGCAAGTGCTTACTAATAGCCATGTGACAGAGTCAATATTAGGCTATCATGGAATCTCCTCTACCAAGAAGACTAATCCAATAATTTTCAATTTAACCTCAGGTCAATTTAACCCTAGGTCAAGGGAAGAAAGCGGTCTCATTTTTTTTGGTCAAGCTATCACAAGAGTGGTCTCTAGCTGCATCCCCAATATTGTTCTCCTCTGACACCTCTTGTGCTGGTGGTCCTCCATAGGACAATGCTCTCAGCACTATGTATTGTCTTCCAAGCTCCTACTAGGATGGCCTGGGAAGTTTTACTTAAAGCATTAAACTGCTTTCCTAGTTCAAACTCCTAAATTCTTCCACATTCCTTAAAAAAAAAAAAGCATAGTTGGACCTGTCATAACAATATCCCACTCCTGGTACCAACTTAGTTTGACTTAGTTATTTTTTTTTTTTTTTTTTTTTTTTTTTTGGTTTTTCGAGACAGGGTTTCCCTGTAGTTTCTAGAGCCTGTCGCACGACTTAGTTATTTTTTTAATTGCTTCTGTAATGAAACACCATGCTCAAGGCAACTTATAAAAGAAAGCATTTGATTTGGGTTTACAGTTTCAGAGGGCTTATAGCTAAGTCCATGATGGCAGAATGAAGGAACAGCTGAGAACTCACATCTTGATCCACAATCACAAGGCAGAGGGAACACTGGGAATGTTGAGAGTCTTTGGAAACCTCAAAACCTGCCCCCAGTGACGCACCTCCTCCAACAAAACCACACCTCCCAATCCTCCCCAAACAGTTCCACCAACTGGGGGCTAAGTATTCAAACATATGGGCCTATGGGTATCTCGGATAGAACTAAAATCCTCTTTGTTGGTTCCTTGACAGTCAATATCTGTACTGTTAGAACACAGCTCTGTGATGCAAGTCAGTGTGTGCATTATCTAGGGCACATGTTGTAGCTCACTTAGTCCTCTGGGGAGTGTGAACAACCACACAATCTAGAACAGTCCTGGGAGGGCTTGCTCTGGGGTTTTCTAGGAATGTGATAGGAAGCAGGTGGCACTAGCTTGGGAAACTTTTAAAGCTTCCATGATTGACCTCAGAGAACTTAACCACAGGGACACTTCGGTGGAGGGTGGAGTCACCCTGGACAGGCCCGTTATATCTCATAGTTGAAGCTCCTCCTGCTACCCAGCCATCCTGTGATTTCTGAGCCTTCAGATCTGCCCTACATAGGTGCACCCCCTTTCCAGGCACTGCTCTATCTAAACCCTAAGAGAGAAGTGGGGGAGGGGATGGGCCATGGTTCTTCATTTCCTAAGTGCTCATTTAGGGACACTTAGGTCTGGGTGATTTCTTGTCACCATGAGGTCTCCATGTGTGTAAACTGTAGCACACATCTCTAGATGCTGCCAGCACCACGTGGAGCAATCAAAAGCACCTCCAGATATAGACAAGTGTTTCAGGCTGGGGGAGGGAGGGGATAGTGTCAAGTTGCCCCCATTGAGGGCACTTAGGCCCAGGCAAGGAATTTGTTTGGTAAATTAAGCATATACAACACAACTACAGGTTTCAGTTTAATTTAGTTGTTTAGTTTAGTTTAGTTTTAAGGCAGGGACTCACTCTGTACCCCAGCCTTACCTGGAACACACTGTATGGTTCAGGTTAGCCTCAGACTTTCAATCCTCCTGCTACATGCTAAGATTCCAGGTATCACCTTATTTCTTTGTTTCATTTCCTGGCTTCCATTCATTTGATATGGTTTAAGACTTTCTACCGGGCTGGAGAGATGGCTCAGCGGTTAAGAGCATTGTCTGCTCTTCCAAAGGTCCTGAGTTCAATTCCCAGCAACCACATGGTGGCTCACAACCATCTGTAATGAGGTCTGGTGCCCTCTTCTGGCCTGCAGGCACACACAGAGACAGAACATTGTATACATAATAAATAAATAAATATTAAAAAAGACTTTCTACCTCTTCTCTCAGCTTGGAAGAAGGTAGGGTGGAGGTTTATTCCACTGTTGTTAACTAGAATTCAGTGGTATTCCCCAGGCAATCATGACTTGTCCTGGCCACACCACACTCAGTCAAATGCACCCCTTCTTGATTGAATAAGAAAAATAAGAGTTTTAATTTTCTGCTCTACTCCATTCCACCCTGTGCATTTTAAACATGGCTGGTGTGAGGCTCCTGCCACACTGAGCCTCTCTCACCATGGGCTCGTTCCCCTCACTCTTTTTCACTCTCTGTCACTTTTATTCTTCTGTGTCAAACCGTGAAAACAAATGCATGTAATGGCCCTGTGTGTGTGTGTGTGTGTGTGTGTGTGTGTGTGTGTGTGTATTTGTGTGTGTGTGTGTAAGGTGGAAGGGAACTGTAAATGACCACTCGGTGAAGTTCCTAGAAAAGCATTCCCTTCATATATCTGACATCAAAGAAAGGGGTGGATCTTAGTGTTCATCACCCCAGAGGATCACTAAGGGGAAAGAATAGGGCAATCCTTGAAGTCCATATGTAATGGTGGGCAGAGTTCCTCTGAAGAGCATGACCTTGGGAGGTTTACATAGCCCCTGGTCTTATGATACCCACTACCTTAACTTTTTCCATGTGAACAAATAATGCTAATTTACTATGGAATGCTAAGAACATACAGGAAAGGAAAAGAAAAGTTCCCTAAAAGTAACTGAAATTCACTTAACCAGGGATGGCCTCATCAAGAGGCAATTCTTATTCAGATTTTTCCAATGCATTTGGTTTCCTAAAATTACTATTAATATTCATCAAGAGGTAACCATTTCTATGGCTTTACAGTGTGTTTGAGAGTATATTCCAAGTTACTGAGTCTTAAAACCTGTTAAGGATCGAGCAACCCATGTTGGACATTGGGGGTGGGGTGCGTTTCTCCTATGATTCATGGTGTAGTGTTCTTTCTTTACCCAGGGTATGGGAATACGTGGGGTCCTGAGTTTTTACAGAGCCTTGTTTATGTTTGCCAAGAAACACTGTAGGATCTGGAGAGACGTCTCAGGAGTTGGGAGTGCTTACTGTTCTATCAAAGAACTGAAATTCAGCCCTTTGCACCCATACCGAGTCCCCCACGAAGACCTGGAACTCTAGCTTAAAGGACTCTGCCACCTTATTCTGGCCTTCCCAGGCAGCAGAGGGCATGCATGCATGCATGTGCCAGCACACACAGAGACACAGACCCTAAATAGTCTAGATAAATAAAGTGGAAGCTAAGCTAGAGCATGTCTATGTCCCAATGAGCTGGGGCCGCTGTTTCGTGTTCCCGCATACCTGTCTGCTCGCAGTGTTAGTGCAGAAGGACGGCCAGGTACCTGTGACCATCTGCGCTAAAGGGACCCTGAGGAACTGTAATGGAAGATCAAGAGTAGGACAGTGTCTACAATAGCTGATGATTGGTTACTAGTCACAGTGACCTTGACGGTGTAGGAAGTTCGGTGTACTTGGGGGCACTGTCTATTCCACCTCATGTTAAAACCACAATTGCTACAAATAAGCTATTATTGTAATTTAGACTATTATATTCCACATTATTGTTTATAGTGTAGTCCTCGTTACCTCATATAGTCATAATACATAGTATATATAGTCATATAGCATGTATTATTATATAGATGCATGACTTAAAGATGGGAAATATTTTATATTACCTAGCAATAGAATTATTTTTTTTCTTGTGAATTCTAAACTTTTATATGTACTACAGTTAATTATCTGGATGGAAATGCAAACACACACACCCACGTTGGGAGATGATGTCCCTGGACTGAAAGCTGCTGTTGATTATTGCTTTTAGACATTTCATATGTACACATGTGTGTGTGTGGTGGGGATAAGAGGTCAACTTATTGGAGCCAGTTCTCTCCTTCTATCCCGTGTGTCCTCAGGCTTGGTGGCGAGTGCCATTGCCCTCAGAGCCCAAGGCTTGTTTGTTTCTACTGATAGAGCTATTTTCTCTCTTGGTTGTACAACTGTGAAACTCAAGCCCCAAAGCAAAGGCTAGAGTCTCCCAGGAATGAAATTCACTGGCTTCCTCTTTCCTGACAATTTCATAAATATCTGGTTTTATTGCTCTTTGAATCTGCCCCCCACTCTCACCCCCGTGGTCCTGATATCTGGTAGAGAAAGTTGCTTACGGGCCAAAACGTGGGCACTGGATGCCCTACTCTGAGGGCTTCCCCCTCCAGCTACCTGCCTCCAGGCTATCTCTGTCTCTCCCCAGGAGATTCTTCAAGGACATGCCTCACAATGCATTGGACAAGAAGTCCAACTTTGAACTCCTGGAGTAAGTTCGATGTTGGGCATGGCCTCTCCCACCCCTCCCCCAGTTTCCTGCTGTCCTGTCCACCTGTCCATCTCCCCAGCCCAGGGCCCTAGGGCTCAGTTCCCTGGACTCCAAGCCTTCTTGCCTCCGTTTGGTTGGCCAGATGTCTAGTGTGTCTGTCGAACGCAGCTTCTGTTTTTCCTTCTTTCAGAAAAGAAGTGGGTTTGGACCTGTTTTTCCCGAAGCAGATGCAGGAAAACTTAAAGGTGAGGGAAGCAGAGGGCAAGGAGCCTGGTGAGCCCTGATCAGTGTGTGTTCTGGGATAAGAGCCATAGTGACGGGAGAAGAGAACCTATGGCCTTAGGCTACCAGACATAAGACAGCTGATGTGTGCGTGGTAGGCTCTCCAGGAATCAGGATGAGATACACCTGGCTCAAGACTGCCTCGGAGGCTTGATTCATTTTATGACCTGGGTCATAAGATTCCATGTCTCCTGCCTTCCATCCCAGGGTGAGGGTGAACTTTTGTAGAGACAGTTGTGGGCTTTAGGGAACACATCTGGGGCTTCTGTCACGGTGGGGACCCTGCAAGCCTTGCTGCAGCAACGGGCAGCCTCTCCCTAAGTCCTAAGGCAGGAACCTGAACTGACTCAGCACTGCCCAACCCCTTCCCAGCCGAAGCAGTTCCGGAAGATGATCCAGCAGACCTTCCAGCAGTATGCCTCACTCCGGGAGGAAGAATGCGTCATGAAGTTCTTCAATACCCTGGCAGGCTTTGCCAACATCGACCAAGAGACCTATCGCTGCGAGCTCATTGTAATGGCCTTTTCTTCTTAACCTCACGCTTCCTGACCTCCAAGCCTCTGGGATAGGACTCCAGGGGGCCAATGTGGGGGGAGAGAGGAAAGTGGGCGGGGAGAGAAAAGTGATGGGAAGAGGCGAACTGTATGATGGGGTTTACGATGGAGGGACCGGAGAGATGGTGGTATTGAGTCTACCTTAATATGACTTTCTTAAAGTTTATGAAAATGGGTGGGTGGTACAGGAAACAGACCCCTTTTTCCTATTATTCCAGCAAGGATGGAACATTACCGTGGACCTGGTCATAGGCCCTAGAGGCATCCGTCAGCTGACAAGTCAAGATACAAAGGTAGAGAGGGCCCAAGAGCAAGTCTCACCTAGCTCCAGCCCAGAGATCTTTTCCTCTTCCGTGCCCGCTCTCCACCCCTCATCCTTCCTCATCCCCATCTTGACGCTTGGTCAGATCCTGGGGTTGAATGGCCCTGGGTTTCTCCCTCCTCTTTCACAGCCTACGTGCCTGGCTGAGTTCAAGCAGATCAAGTCCATCAGGTGTCTCCCATTGGAAGAGGGCCAGGCAGTCTTGCAACTGGGCATCGAGGGCGCCCCCCAGGTGAGCTTCTCCGGGGGACCTGGAGGTTCTGCGGGTGAAATTTATTCAATCTGGCCTCTCCGAGTCCAACAGGGACTAAGGGTTCTCTGTTGAAGGGTCTCTGTACCTTTGCCTGGCAAGATAAAGGCACCTACTACCAAGCCCAATAATTTAAGTTCAATCCCCTGGTCCTGGCCCATATAGTTAGTGGAAGGAGAGAAATGACTTCTGTGGCTTTTCCTCTGACCTCCATGTTCACACAGTGACAACATGGCAGCCTCTCTTCTCCACCCCCTAATAAAGAAGTCAGTATAATCCAAACTAAAACTCCACCCAGCATGCAAACAAGGTTCTATGATAATGACACGATTTAAGGAAATAAGAAACTTATGTCTTTATCGGGAAAGAAGTAGAAAAAGCTTTAGGTTTAGGCGAGTGAAAATAAGGAACACAGCAGAAGCCGAACATTTAGCAAATAAGCAATGGTTTAGACATCAAGACCCAAGGGACCTGGGGCTTTTTTGTAGGTAGAAATACGGGAGAGACCTCAGACCACCAAACACTTGTCCCTCTCCATTCACCAGCCTGTGCTGAGCCCCTAATCCTACCCACTTCTTAGTTTCTGCCCATACAAACTGAGCACCCCCAAACACAAGGCATTGTGCTGCCTGCTCAGAGATCAGATGAAGCTGGACCCAGAACTAGCCTTGCAGTTAAGAGCCCTGGGTAGCCAGCAGGAGGGATGGCCAGTGTGCCCCCTGGTGGCTATCTCTAACAACACACACACACACACACACACACACACACACACACACACCAGTACTCCGGAAAGATGTGGGCGGAATCCCACTGAGGTAGGGTCAGGTCCTGTCACCTCTTCTTCCTCCTTGTGGAATGGGCTGTAAGCGGAGGCTCTGCTTTCTCACCGGTGGCTGGCCTCTTCTCCACAGTCCCTGTCCATCAAAACCTCGTCCGTGGCAGAGGCTGAAAACATGGCTGACCTCATAGACGGCTACTGCAGGCTGCAGGGAGAACACAAAGGCTCTCTTATTATGAACACCAAGAAAGGTAGGTTTCTCTCTGGACATAGAATAGCCCAGCAGAAGGCTGCGGAGGGAAGGGCAGGCGTTGGCCCTTAAGTGGAAGCAAAGATTTTGGGAGTGTCGGGAGGTGCTACCGACCGAGTCAGTTCTCGGTGGTCAGCAGCCGGAAGTAACTTCTGGAGGTGCTGTGTCTGTCGTGGCTGGCATATCGGAGCCTTGGCTAGCTTATGACTGTTCCGTTCTGTGTGACCCTGATTGGGGACCGCTCAGGAAATGGGCAAGGCTGGAGCATGTGATACTGGCAGGAGGAAGTTTAGGAGGAGGGTTCTAGTTCCTGCCCAAGTTGTTTCCACTACGGTGCTGACGGACAGCCCTGGAAGCAGCACCCCATCCGCCATCCATTCAGGCCCATACGTCCCTGGTTCCCAGCCACCCTTCCTCTATTTTTCTCCTAGATGGTGAGAAAAGAAACAGCCTGCCTCAGATCCCCATGCTGTGAGTATGAGAGAGTTGCCAGGGTAGAGACCTAAGCTCAGACCCTAGGTTAGGGCTGAAAGAGCATGGTGAAGCCCCCACCTCCCTTGTTTCTGAGAGAATGCTGGAGTCTCTGCACTCCAGTGTGGTGTGTCTTCCTTCCCCATACACAAGCGTGGGGCTAGTCCCTGTTCCACCTGGCGCTGTCTTGAGATGTCAGCTTCTGTCTTTCCTTCCACTCTTGCCCTTTGGAGTCCTGGGCTATACTTCCAACTCACTGACAACCAGGTTGGCTGCTTTTCAAGATCCAGCCAGTGCCGGGTGGGTGGACAGAGGCAGAGTGAGGCTGCCTAAGGGGAATGTTGCAGGGCTCTGAGGTCAACCACTCCTGCCCTTTGACCTTCTCCTACAGAAACCTGGAGGCTCGGCGGTCCCAACTCTCAGAGAGTTGTAGCATAGGTAAGCATGCTCTTTGTAACCTCGGCCTCTGCCCCTTCCTCATGCTTCCTCATCGCCTCTGCTTCCTCTCCTGATGTTACCAAGCCTTCTTTGCAAGTCACAGGGAACCACCTTCCCAATCATTTCTCAATGATGGCTCAAAATACCATCAATGGCTGGCCTCGAACTTAGAGAGCCACCTGCCTCTACCTCCCGAGTGTTGGTATGAAAGGCATGAGCTACCACTGCCTAGCAGAACAGTTCATACCAAAGTACTGTGTTGATCTTGGTCAGCTCTCATGGTATAAACATAATACAATAGAGTGAATGACTCAAAACCAGTTATTTATTTCTCTCAGCTCTGGAGGGCTGGAAGGTCTGGTCTCTGTGTAGATTCTGTCTGGTGGGGGCTCTCTTCTGTGTGTGCCTCCTTACTGTGTGGTCACGTGGTAGAGAGAGCAAACTCTAGCGTGTCTTCTTCTTCTAAGAGCACTAATTTGTAATAGGAATCCCCTCCTCATAACGTCACCTAACTCTCTTCACTTCCCAGAGACCCACACCAGCCATCGTACCATAGGATAGGGCTGCAGCATATGGATTTGGGAGAGGTGAAAACATCAAGTTAATAATAAGGTCCAAGGGGTACTGCATTATTGAAACTGGCAAAAATGAGAGAGTGGGCATGGCTTCTAACTGAGGTGTCGTCCTTGACTCCTGGTACAGGAACCTGGCCTCTCCTGCATGGTCCGCCTTCACTCACTGCTTTGTCTGTCCTGGCTTCCAAGTAGGAGTCATGGCTTAGTTCCTGGCTGTGCTCAGTAAGGGCACTGGGCCCATGGGCCGGGCCCCTTTCTGTCGTTACAGAATCAGATATCTATGCAGAGATTCCCGATGAGACGCTGCGAAGGCCAGGAGGTAGGTTCAAGGTTCTTAAAGAGAGTAGTTACCCTACCACCACTGTGACCATAGTTGGGACCCCGAGGTGACATCACAAGGACTTCTGGGATGAACCCTCATTCTCATCTGCATGTGCTCTGACAGAGAGGACCCGAGGGACCCTTGGTTTGAAAGCTGAGATTCTCTGCAGATCGGCCTAACGTGGACCTGTGTAGCTCAGTGAGGGCCTTAAAAATGTGGGCCCAGGGACCAGGGACCAGGAACCAGGGTGATACATATCCCTGGATCTGAGACAATGGGACAATTTGGATGTCATTTTCCAGTCAAGCCCTTGGATCTTTGCTGTTGCACACTCAGGTTCTCTCTGGGGAGGCTAGCTAGACTCAGGATTCTGGGATCCCCCACCCCCATTTTCTCCCTCTGTGCAGGTCCACAGTATGGTGTTGCCCGTGAAGATGTGGTTCTTAATCGTATTCTTGGTGAAGGCTTCTTTGGGGAGGTCTATGCAGGGGTCTACACGAATCACGTGAGTCCCGGGCTCTTTCCTGGCATCCCTCTTCTGTCTGTCTGAAGGGTGAGAGAGGTTAAAGGTGACTGACACACAGTGGGTCCTCTTTCACAGCTGACTAATACACAGTGGGTCCTCATTCACAGCTGACTAATACACAGTGGGTCCTCATTCACAGCTGACACACAGTGAGTCCTCTTTCACAGATGACGCACAGTGGGTCCTCATTCACAGCTGACACACAGTAGGTCCTTATTCACAGCTGACTAATACACAGTGGTCCTCATCCACATGGCCCAGGACTGTATCTGGAGCACCCAGGGAGTGAAGAGTCATTCTCAAGATTGGAGAGCAGCATTCTAGGGGTGGAAACAGTGGGCTCTGAGGTTGGCAGGAGAATGCAGAAGGGGAAGTAGGGTCAGATGCAGTTAGAGCAGGGCCTGCGTGGCTCCAGCAGGACTTGGTGTCCAGGTCGCTCAAGCCTGGGTGAGCCTTGCCTATGTGGTTATACTTCGGCAGGCTGGAGAAGGCAGGGCCCAAGGAGAGCAGTGTGGTTGAAATCCAACAGTGAGGACAGAGAAGGAGGCCCTGGTTTCTTCTGAAGGAGCCCCTGTGTGTTCTGTCGTATGCTGGCCTTGGGCAGATCACGTGACTGTGTATCCTCATCTGTACACAGGAACTGAGCTTTCTGCTCTCTGAAGCCCTTTCTAGCTCTAACACAGAATGATCCAGAAGGAAGGGAAAAAGGAGGAGAACTTGGCTAGAGATACAAAAATGGGGTGTGAGATAGACAAGGGTGAGGTGCCATGGAAGGGCTACACCATCTGCCTTCCCTAGGGTGGTGCCACATTGGTCATGCTGAGGATAGGGAAATGACACTCCCTCTAAACATGGCAGAGTCCTTGGACATATGCTCCTATTGCAGAAAGGAGAAAAAATTAATGTGGCCGTCAAGACCTGCAAGAAAGACTGCACCCAGGACAACAAGGAGAAGTTCATGAGTGAGGCAGGTAGGCGTCCCCTGGGGAGGGCCCCTGAGATGCTCCAGCCCTCCAGGGATGAGGGGCCCGGGAGGCTGGGAAGGAGAGGGTGTGAGCAGTAACAGGAACCCACCTCCCCTCCTGATCGTAAGAGAATTCTTGGCCCATATTCTGCAGCAGGGGTAGGAAACTGCCTTTCTCTCATATGGCAGGGACGGGTATGTAGCTCGATGGTAGAGCACTTGCCTGGCATGCATGAGGCCTGGTTTGATCCTCAGCTCTGAGGAAGGAAAACCAAACACTTTCTGTATGACCTTTGACCTGCTCCACCTCCCCTTGCCCCATGCAGTGATCATGAAGAAGCTTGACCACCCTCACATCGTGAAGCTCATGGGCATCATTGAAGAGGAGCCCACGTGGATCATCATGGAACTGTATCCTTATGGGGAGGTGAGCTCAGAGGGTGGAGGAGGAACCCCATGTGACAACCAGGCTTCAGTCAAGCAGGGCAGGGGAGACATTGTCACAGCTTCCTGCCTTCCATATTTAGCTGCTAGGTAGAGGAAATTGCCAAAACGTATTGCCACCTTTGACTTTGCCCCCTAATGGAAAGGAGGGGTCAGTGGCTCCTGGCAGCCCGGAGCCTTGGTGCCATGCTGGGGTAGAATGGGTGGTTCTGATGACGGGTCTCTTTTCCTGCAGCTGGGCCACTACCTGGAGCGAAATAAGAACTCCCTGAAGGTACCCACTCTGGTCCTGTACTCCCTACAAGTGTGCAAAGCCATGGCCTATCTGGAGAGCATCAACTGTGTACACAGGTAGGGACCGCGAGAGACAGCGTGGCCTGTGCCGGGCAACCGAGCATACTCAGCACTAAACACATGGGTCTTAGTGCTTCATGGAACACTTCCTCACCTATCCTAGGGTACTGAGATGAAATCCAAAGTCGGAGGTCCCACCTGAGCTTTGTGCCCTCTTGCTCAGAGCTCCTTCCTCTCCTCTCCTTCACCCACTGGGTGACACATGGCTTAGGAGGAAGGAAGGGGGCTGGAGAAATGTCTGGAACATCAGAGAGTCTGTCACTCTCCACCCTCATTCTACAATACCCCCGCCCCCTCCACCCCCCAGCCGCTTGAACTATGACTGTAGTTGGCTCCTCCCCACTCACCACCTGTCTTTGTTCTTGTTCCCTTGATACCATGAGACCCCAAGGAGACTCAACACCCCAAGGTGTTTGCTATGCCACTGTCAAGGCCTGTGTGATTTTGAGTCTGATTCTGTGTCAGGCCATGTAGGAGATCCAAACAAACATTCCCTCGTGCGTTCAGTGAGTCCCATGGAGCATCCACTCGGTACCAGCCTGTGTTCTAGAGCATAGGAGAAAGCCATGGTCAAGAGAAACAAGAATGCTTGCCTTTGGAAAACTCACATTCCAGAGCATGAGAGTCAAATGTGAGATGCACATGGCCCCGGGGCTGAGGCTGTGTGCTCATAGGGTCATTTCCTTTAAGCTGGGTGTTTTAAAAACCATCTTTTCTGTAGCAGAAGCAGCAGGAAGTGGCATGGCCTGTGAGAAGCAAGTGGGGCCTTTGGGGTCGGTGGTGACACTTAAGGTGGCCCGTGTCAACAGGCACTTTTCAAGGAGAGCCAGATACCTGGGAGTTTCAGGAGTCATGTTTCTCTTCCTGTCTGAAACCTGCTGGGATGTTCCTTCCAGCTGATGCCTGGTTCTCCTCACTTGTACCAGGGTCCCAAGGCAGTGCCTCATGCCAATCTTCAATCCTTCTTTCAGGGACATTGCTGTCCGGAACATCTTGGTGGCCTCCCCTGAGTGTGTGAAGCTGGGGGACTTTGGGCTCTCCCGGTACATCGAGGATGAGGACTATTACAAAGGTGAGCGCTTCCCAGGTTCCAGGACAGTTCGTAGAATTCAGAATCCCAGAGCCAGGAAGCCTGAGGTTCAGGAAGCCTAGGTGAGTGGTCTTGGGAGAGCAGGAATACAATTACAGATCTTTCATCCTTAAATAATCCCTGCAAACCCCTTTGTCCACACAAAGCCTCTGTGACTCGCCTCCCCATCAAATGGATGTCCCCGGAGTCCATCAACTTCCGCCGCTTCACCACCGCCAGTGACGTCTGGATGTTCGGTGAGTGGTGATTCAGGGGGACCCAGAGAAGTGATGGTTCTCCTGTCTGTGACCTGGGCAGGAGGACAGCACAGGGAACAAAGGTCCCAGGGGCACCGAGAAGTCCCAAGGGTAGAGTGTCAGTGGAGAGCAGAAGAAACAGGACTGAGGCCTGGTTGGGACAAACTGGGCTTATCTCCCTTGTGGCAAGCAAGTACTACACCTGCCATGCCTAAGGACTATGTGGGAAAGGCTTCGAGGGATATTCAAAGAAAACCGGCCAGTTACTTTTGATGAAGATGTCCGAGGAGAAAGAGGGTCCCGGCTGGGTCTGATGGACAGGGTGCACTGTATATGATCCACTGGCCCTGCCGCTGTTTGTGGGACACTCATTGTCCCTCCCATCTTCCCCCTGAGGAAATTAAGACTCAGCTGAGTCAGGGGTGTGCCCAAGATCACACAGGCAACATGTGTCTGTACTAAGTTTATAACTTCACTGTGAGACAGTTCTGACAATCCAGATATGCCCTCCTCTGGATCCCCAGAACCTTAGTACTACAAGTATAGGCTATCGATGGGAAAGGTTCTTGGGGGTATACCATGAACCCCCAAGTATAGGTTATCCATGTCTGGGGTGGATCGTTGCTGTGGACAAGCCCTCAGAGGAGAATGCTTCTCCTCCAGCGGGGACCAATCGCAGTGGCTGCAGTTATCCCTGGGGAGAGCAAGCTGACCCCTCCCCTGAGCTGTCCCCCTCTGCTCTCAGCTGTGTGTATGTGGGAGATCCTCAGCTTTGGAAAGCAGCCTTTCTTCTGGCTTGAAAACAAGGATGTCATCGGGGTGCTGGAGAAAGGGGACAGGCTGCCCAAGCCCGACCTCTGTCCACCTGTCCTTTACACGCTCATGACCCGCTGCTGGGACTATGACCCCAGTGACCGGCCCCGCTTCACGGAGCTCGTGTGCAGTCTCAGGTGAGCGTATGGTGTGGAGCTATGGGTGGAGGCTGAGGCCTTCTGCCCTTCAACGTTAGATGGGGCTGTAGTCTCTAGCCCTGTGCAGTGGGTGTCCTTGTTCCCCCTTGTCAGACAGGAGAGTTCAGGTTAAAACTGGTGACTTGACCCCCCTAGTGGTGACAGGTAAAATGGAACTTAGACTAGACTGCCCTCCTGATCACCGCTGGGTAGGTGCCCTCTCTTTTAATAGAAGTGCGGTAGGTCCCAGAAAGTGTTGGAGGAGAGAAAGTTGAGACTAAGTTCACTGCCCCATGCAAGCTCAGAGATGAGGGCAACGTGGGGAAGCCTTGCTCACTCAGATCCCTCATGGAGCAGATTGCTCGTGACCATGACCTTTCTTGCTTTCCTCTCCAGTTATGAGAGAGAGGGATACGTTTGACCTGTTATTAAGACTGTGCCCAGGAGTTGCCTGCCTGTTTTGTTTGGGCATCAACGGCCTAAGGCTTGGATCCTTCTCAGTACCCCGCGACTGTTTCTCCAGTGCCAGGGGGCCACTAATCAGGGGATGTTATCTATCTTGGGGGTTCAGGATTCCCCTCTTCTTAGAGGGTCAGGGGAATGACCTCATCTCATTCCCCTGCAACTCATGAGTGGCCCAACTTTTTTTTAGTTTCCTTTAGGGTGGGGATCAGCACACTTCCGTTAAGGACCCAGATAGTAAATATTTGGGACTTTGCAGTCTGTGAAAGTCTCTGCTGCAAACACTTGTCTCTACCATTGCAGTCAGAAGCACTGCTAGAGGAAGAAGCTGGCTGTCTTTGATAAAATTACATCTGCATGCGCCCAAACTTGGCAATATTTTTACATGTGATAAATTTTTTTTTTTTAAAAAAAAAATTCAATCATGAAAAAACATGGCAGCCAGTCTTAATTTGAAACCATGCCAAAGTAGGTAAGGAGGTCAGGCTTAGCTTGTGGCCATCATTTGCTGACCTCTGTCTTAGGGAAGCTTGATTAATGATCTTAGATAATGTAGCAAATGCTGTGTGTGCTTATTTGTGTGTACATGAGTGGGTGTGTGCTGGGGATCAAGCCTGGTGTTTGGCGAATGTTATACACGTGTTCTACCACTGAACTACACTCCCAGCTCTAGGGATTTTATCTGAGGGTAAGAAAATAAGCTATAGGCAAGACAAGACAGCACGTGTTTATAATCCCAACACTTGAAAGGTACAGACAGTAGGGTCATGAGTTCAAGAGCATTCTCAGCACAAATATTTTTTTTTAAAGTCTTCTGGGAGGCCGAAGGGAGAGACTAAGAATGCCCAGGTGAGAATGAGCCTGCATTTGTTTATGCCACATAGTCTCTAGCACGATCTGTGAAACCGTAATCTTAGAACGCCTATCTGCTCCATCCTTCCTCCATGACACCCCTGAATAGTTCTGCACCAGCTGTGGTCCTTCCCAAGGAAGACTTAGAAAGCCAGAAGGTTCTGGGATACAAAGTAATTAATTGAAAGATATAATCTGAAAAGACAGAAGCTCTGGGGTGGGAAAAGGTGGGGTCTTGCGAGCCACAGAGAGTCTTGGTCATTGCCTGTCTCTGGGTAGACACTCACTCCCACTCCTGGAAGAGACTTGGAGCCTAGAAGAATTCAGATGCCTCCTTCAGGCACAGCATGGCGGGCCTTCCTCCAGATTCAGAAAGGGTCCAATCAGCACTCCCCAGTCTTGTGTCAAGCTTTGAGAACCTTGCACAAAATATTAATGAACTTTCAGAATCTTTTGATGGATAAAATACATAGTAGGCTATGGACACAGTATGTGTGTGTGTGTGTGTGTGTGTGTGTGTGTAAATTTGAAAGCACATGCCACATGGTATACACTTGACGATATGTAATACTTAGTGTTCCTTTGAGCACATGGACTTGAAGATCATGCAGTGATTCTAAGGGCCTCTGGGATGAGAAGCACTTTACTAGGAGAGAAAGGCAAGACCTCATTATAGCTGAGAGGACAATGCAGCCCCAGAGTGTGCTACAGAGGGAGACGGGGAGCATCTAATACCATGGCGAATCCGGACCCAGGTCATAAATTCAGATGGGACGTTGGAAATGTCCACAGAGCTTGGGTCCAATAGCTGAGGCAGGAAGGCTGGAAGTGGGGAAGGTCGCTCTGTGGCCAGCTTCTACCACCCGTTTGGCTGGCTCTGTAAGGATTTCTATCCATTGTTCATTCGCATGATCCTCTCAAACCTTGGTGCAAGGGTAAACTCAAGATCCATATCCTAATCTATGTCAGAAAGGTCTCCCAAGTCTCTCAGTGGGGAACATGTAGGTGGAAGCGGGATCTGGTGGCTCTCATTCAAGCCTCTGCTGGCTTCAGTGTGTCCCATTTGACCCTGTTTCTCTCTATCTGCCCGGACTCCTTGACAGTGACATTTATCAGATGGAGAAGGACATTGCCATAGAGCAGGAAAGAAATGCTCGTTATAGACCCCCCAAAATATTGGAGCCCACTGCCTTTCAAGAACCCCCACCCAAGGTAAGTCAAGCCTGGGTCTCGTTAGTCCTGCAGCCACAGCAGAGCCAGGTCCCTTTGTGGCCCAAGTGCCCTTTCCTAGCACAAGGAGCTGGCTTTTCCACTCTCCTCTTTCAGCTCTGGACCCAACCACCAACCATCCACAGGTGTCCCAGCAAGAGAAATCTGGGTACGGCACACAGCCCATGGGGAAGCTGAATCAAGAACTGTCCTTTAGAGCTCCCTGTGGAAGCCTGTGTGCTTCTGGGGATGGCAGATCAAGAGCCCATTATAACAAGGAAGGGGAATGTCCTAAGCTCCTGAGATGTAGGCTCTATGTCCATGCCTGTAGTGATAGCCTGGGACTCATGATACAGGATCCTACCAGCCACCATCAGATGCTTGGATTTCCAGAAACCAATCCTGTATTAGCTCAAGCTGACAAAACAGAATGCCACAGGCAGAATGATTTGAACAACACACATCCATCCCTCCCAGTATCAGGAACTTGGAAATCCACAGCCTTAGTTTCTGGGGAGGGTCTGTGGTTGCTGTTTTCCTCATCACTGTGGTGAGGTATCCAATGAAAATAGTCTAAAGAAGGAAGGGATTATTTGGACTTTACGTTTGAGATTAGAGTCCATCATAGTAGGGAAGGCATGGCAGTCTGAGGTCACATGACAGTTGCTGTCAGGCAGCAAAGAGGTGAATGCTGCTTCTGAGGTAACTTTGCCTTTTTATGTGGTCCAAGATCCCAGCCCACAGAATGATGTCCCTATGTCTAGAGTGAATCTTCTCTCAGTTAATTTAATATAGAAACCTCCCTAGAAGACATACCCAGAGTCTTGTCTTTTTGGGGATTCTAGACCTGTCAAATTGGTCATCAGTATTAATGGTCACGGTGTCCCTTCCTAGCTCTCAGATGGTCTTCTTTCCATATCTTCACTTGTCAGGGAAGATGAGAGAAAATGAGGACTCTCTTAGTCTCTAGTACACTAATCCCATCATGGGTTGACCTCACCCAAACCTACTCCTCCCTCAAAGACAGCGCCTTATAACACTGTCACATTGGGAGGTAAGATGCCGGTACACAAACAGGCGCAGTTGGGAATGGGCACAAAGGATGAGTCTATAGCAACACCCAGTCTGGTTCAAGGCCCTTTTTCATAGTCTCTCCTGAATGTGCTGTCCTCTTTCCTGCCTACCACTAGCCATGTAACTAACGCTCAATGTATGGCTGCAAAGTGAACCCAAGGGTGGTTCTCTTTCTCATCTTTCCATGGTAAACAAAGAGAGCTGCCTCTGACCTGATGGTTGCTTTGGTGTATCCTTTTGGCTGATGGTAAGAGTCAGACTAACATCACCCTGTGTTCTCTTTCTAGCCTAGCCGGCCCAAGTATAGACCTCCTCCGCAGACCAACCTGCTTGCTCCTAAGCTGCAGTTCCAGGTAAATGTGTAACTAGACGGTGGGGAGGTTTGTACCCCACCCTCCTCAAGGTCCTTCCTGAAATCCCATGCCTACACCTTTGGGGTGCAGCAGCAAACACCTGCTTAGGGGATGGAGATACCTGGGTTGGCTCTTTCTTGGTAGCCACGAGAGAATTTCAACTTATATCAAAAGAACAGAAATTCAGTTCTTCCAGACGTTCTGCCTGCAGCCCAGTCCAGCCATCTGCAGTGTCTGCTGCTTCCTGTGCCTTCCTGCAGCTGCCTTCCTGTGTCCCTGGCTTCCCTGACCTCTTACCCTGAACAGAGCCTTCTGAGAAGGAATTCCAGGGTGCCCGGGATGGATGACATCCCGTAAACTTGAGTGTCTCCCAAGATTCTATGCAGAGGCTCTGGACAGGACCTAGGTGGCCAGTGAAAAGAGAGCAGGGACCCATCTAAGCTGTCTGCCTCCATCCATTGCCAGCCTTGAATCTACCCAAGGCTGTAGCGTGTGACTCATGTATCCCTGCCCTGTGTCACTTTCTTGCATCTGGGTGAGATATGGCACAGCCTCCTGCCTTTCCTGTCCCTACCTTCCCTAGCACAGAGTTGTGGCTTCAAAACAGAGCATCCCAAGGAACAAGTATCAATGTTAGCTCGGCTGATGCTTCACACAGGAGGAGGGAGCCCTCAACCATGTTTTCCTTGTCGGGGAGATGGCCCTGGGTTAAAAACAAGCCCAACCGAGAATGGATATGTCTTATAGGAGGTGACAACATGCCTTAAATGTGAGCTGGTTACCATCTGGTTTAGAGGGTAAAGGCACTGCTGCCAAACCTGATGACCTGAGTTTGGTCCCCAGAATCAACATGGTGGAAGGAGAACTCCAATGTCCATAATTGTTCTCTGACCTCCACAATCATTATATGGTACACATGTGATTGCACACATGCATGCACACACACATGTGTGCACACACACACACACACACAAGTTTTAAGAAAACATTTAAAGCAACTATTGTTAGACTGGAGAGGTGGCTTTATGGTGAAAGCACTTGCTGAAGAAGGCATGAGGGTTGGAGTCTGAAGCCTCTGAGGTCACATAAATGTAAGGTGAATATGGTGGCTCTTTGTAATTCCAGTCTTAGAAGGCAGAGATGTAGAATTCCCAGAGCAAACTGGAGGGTTTTGAGACAAGCTCTGGGTTTGACCAAGAGACCATGCCTCAGTGAATAAGGTGGAATAGTGATTAAGGATGACTCCTGACATGAATCCAGGGCCTCCATGCATAATTCAAATATATATGCACATGCATATGCAAATAATATACAAATGCACATAATTCAAACACAATAAGTTTTTAACCAAAATAATTATACCCTAGACACAAAAAGAAAGGACATATTTACACACACACACACACACACACACACACACACACACTTCTGGGTTTTGACCCTGTGGGTTCAACCAACCGATAATGGAAAATGTAAAAAAAAGAAAAGAACAAAGCCCATATCTGCATGAAATAGGTACAGCTTTTTCTTGTCATTGTCCCCTAAACACTATAGTCTGCCATTCACATAGCCTTTCTGTAGTATTAAATATCATAAGTAATCTAGAGTGCTCTACAACACATTGGAGGACAGCTGTAGATACACAAATATAACACCATTATATGTAAGGGATTCCATATCTATGGTACATCCTGGAACCACACATCCCTAGACACTGAGGGCCAACCACGTGTGTGTGTGCACGTGCGCACACGTGCGCATTCATTTGTCTGCAGACTTATCATAACCTATGTCACAACTATGAAATAAAGCCTTTGCAAAGGGTCCTGAGGCCCCACCCCTGATTTCAGAAGCTGAGTTGGCTGTGAGCATCCTCCCGTGTGAAGCACATTGTGCAGGAGGAGTGTCTGGCAGAGGAGAGGCCACATTGCTCTGCCACACCTCTTCACCAGGGCCAGGAGAATAGCACATCCCACCCTTTATCTGCTGCAGTAGAGCAAGTCTTCATTCCCATGGTTCACGTTCGTCCTTTTTTTGTGCTCCTGTTCGTAGCAGCTAATTGTCTACCCTCTTGCCTTGTTCCTGTGCCTTGTGCTTCTTTGCTTCTCATGAATAGGTCCCTGAGGGTCTGTGTGCCAGCTCTCCTACACTTACCAGCCCTATGGAGTACCCATCTCCTGTTAACTCGCTGCACACCCCACCTCTCCACCGGCACAATGTCTTCAAGCGCCACAGCATGCGGGTAAGAAGGACTCTGCATGCTGGGTGTCGGCCTCGCCAAGGAGGCTGCTGGAGGGAGGTGGCTTGGGAAGCGCTCTGTGTTTCCATGTGCCAGGCAGACTCCTGAGGGCTTCTGTGGCCCTCTTCCCTTTGCAAACACATCAGAGGGACAGGACCTGCTCTTGTCCATACTGGTGCTGCGGCCAATGATGGCAGACTGTCTCTCTTTCCTGAGTCCCAGGAATCAGGTATTTCAGGCAGTGGGCAGAGCACAGCAGGGCTTGGGGCTGCTGTGGAATAAAGGATCCTGGAGGTTGCACCCTGGGCTGCATTCCTGACTGATTGCTTTGGTTGCGAAATCTATCTCTGGAGGGAAGACTTCCTCATGGTGGCTTTCCCTGCTGCTTCTGTGAATGGTACTTCTGGGTGTGAAGGGTAGAGGCTGGTGTGGGTACAGGCTCACCAGTCAGCTCCCTGCAGCCTCTGCCTCTTCAGTGGCTGCTGAGGTCCTGAAGGCTTCATGGACCAGATGGTCCAGTCTTCTGTGCAGAGCATCTTTGCCTGCGAGCGGATGTCCACCCCCACCAGCCATCTCCCTTGTGGGTCAGTTGCTGTGAGCGCCTGATATATTTTACTAAGTTATGAAACAGACTGAAACACCATTTTAGCTTTTGCTCTATATGCATGTACATTTCCGATTCAAGATACATAACTCTAAAGCTTTGTGTGGAAAAAAATGTACGTTTATTACAATACCTTTGAGAAACATAGGCGATTATGTTGATATGCTTCTGGGCTGTTATTCTTAATTTAGTGAAATTGAAATGGGCATAATTTAGAATTCCAGGCAGTAAGATCTGTTATGAAATCAAAGTTCTCCAAACTCACTCTATTTTTCTCTCTTACATTAATTTAACCAATTTTTGACTTCATATGTGCTTAACCATAATTAACCCGCAGTTTTAAGCATGTGCTGTAATTTAGGCAATGTTCACCGCACCCACCTCCACCCTGGACCCTTTATTCATAGTTAATTAAGTTTCAGAGAGCTTTGTTTAAAATGGCATTCTTTTGGAAAGAGGCTATTTAGTGCCTGCAAGGGGCAGCACCGCCTTTGTCTGAACTGTGATTCACTGCCAGGATTTTGTTCAGTTCCATAAAGACAGCCTCTGCAGGCCTTTTGTGCAGGGGATTAGAAGTGGTTGTCATACGGGAACTCTGCCTGAAAGAGCATAATGAAAATTTCTTTAACTAAGTTAAAGAAAAGAAGTTAAAAGTATAAACGCCATTTTATGGTATAGATGAGAATGTATCTTTCTAGTGGCTTGCTGACAAGAGATGACAGGTTTCCCATGGATCTCCCAAAAGCATCTAACAAAGATTCGGAGATGGAAAAAAATGATTTCCTCTATAGCATGGCTCATCTGGGAGTCTGTGGGGCCTCACACGGGGTTGACAGTAGCCATTTCCTTCCCTGAGGATATTGCAATTCAATAATGAAGTTCAGAAGGGTGCACCAACGTGCTGTCCTGGGTGCTGAAGGAAGAACCGGGAGGCTTTGCCTTCCAGGCCCAGGTGCAAACTCACCTGTATGGCTCCTGGGGAAGCTTTGGACAGGGAAAAACTGGACCCCAGGGGATGAATAAAGAAACAGCAAAACTGTGCTAAAAAGCTATTGGGTGGGGGAGCACTGTTTTGCTAGAACAAGGAAGGTTTTATGTGGAGGTGTAAATGAGGCAGGAAGGATGAGGCATAAGCAAATTACAGAGAAGAACTCGTGAACACTATTCTGTAGCCCAAGTTCCTGATTCCTTCCAAGAAGTGTAGGTGTGTGTCGCCTAGGAAGAGTACCCAGAATGCATTTCGACCAAACTGCAGCGTAAAGAGTTTCGAGGTTGCTATTATTAGAATTATTGAAGCTGGGGAGATGGCTCTGTGGATAAGGCACTTGCCATGCAAGCCGAGGACCACAGTTTGGAGCCTTAAATTCACCTAAATTCTGGGTGACTGTGGTGGTCCACCTGTCATTCTGGCTCTAAGAACACAGAGCATCCCAGGAACTAGGTGGCTTGGTAGACTAGCCCATCTCAGTGAGCTCTCGGTTCAGCTGAGAGAGAGAGAGAGAGAGAGAGAGAGAGAGAGAGAGAGAGAGAGAGGGAGGGAGGGAGGGAGGGAGGGAGGGAGGGAGGGAGGGAGGGAGGGAGAGAGAGAGAGAGAGGTACCATGACTCAAGGATATGAAGAACAACAGAGGAAGGTGAGCATCTCCACCTCCAGCCTCCACACACGTGTGCTCCTGTAACACATGCCTAGCATGCATACAGACATGTGTGCACATATTTACACAGATTAAGGATAAAGCAAACAGGTTCTCCATTTACCCTATATTATGTCATTATAAGGCATCAGAACAAGTTTTTCGGCATGTGTTTGCTAAAACCTTTGCCAAGGTCAAGTCCGGAGCGTACAGCACATATACCCAATGGGAATCTCTTAAGACCTATAAGATTACATGTAGACTTGGACTCCAGTAACTCACCCTATCATCATTTAATCTCATTCAGTCTATGTATCTAACCCTGTATTTAGAACTTTCAACACTTAAACCCCGCTATTTATTAAAAACCCGAGGTAGCTATAGACCATAACAGTCACCCACATTGAATTTAGCTGGAGACATTTTGAACTTTAAAATGTTTACTTTTACCAGGCAGTGGTGGTGCATGTCTTTGATCCCAGCACTCAGGAGGCAGAGGCAGATGGATCTCTGTGAGTTTGAGGTCAGCCTGGTCTATAGAGTGGAGTTCCAGGACAGCCGGGGATACACAGAGAAATCGTGTCTCAAAAACAAAACAAAAAGTGTTTGCCTTCATTTGAGTCTGTTTTCTTTTCCTATAACAAAATACCTGAGGCTGGAATGTCACACAGAAAAGAGGTTTATTTAGCTCAGTTTTGGAGCGCTGTGAACATGGGTAGGCACCCACAGGGCTCCACCCAGGGCTTCCTGGCCACATTACATCGTGGTAGATGGCACTGTGTTAGGGACATAAATTCGGTGTTCTGTCTATTACTTATTTAACCCTGTGAGAACAGGAACATAGCAGTTTTTAAAAGTTCTGTTCTCCCAACGCCCAGCTCTATGCCTGCCACATAGCTGCTTGACAGACAGCTGCCGAGTGGATTGATGAGTTGATCCTCAGCTTTCCTAATGTTGTAACCATTTAATACAGTTTAATAGGGTCATGTTGTAGTGACCCCCCAACCATAAAATGTTTCATTGCTACTTCTTAACTGTAATTTTTCTACTGTTATGAAACATAAAGTAAGTATGTTATCAATGGTCTTAGGTGACCCCTGTGAAAGGCTAATTTGATTCCATCCCCCCACCCTGAGGGGTCAAGACCCACAGGTTGAGAACTGCAGCCTTAGATGGCTGTTGTAAGAAATCAACACCCGTCACTGAATCTGTCTGAGTGATGGGCAGCATACCCCAGTGTGGCTGTTTGAAAGATGGACTGTAACAATCAGGCCTGTTTTACGGGACTTAGTTGAGAACGCTTCAGAGGCCTAGTAGACGTGTGGCTTGTTTAAGTATATATGATTTTTTTTTTTTAGTATTTTCTTTAAGTGACCTATAAACTGGCCACTTCAAAGGGAAGGGGCTGTGTTGATTCACCATAATAGAATACCCGAGACTGAGTGATTTATGTAGAACAGAAGCTTATTATCTCCAGTTTTGGGGACTGGGAAGTTCAAGATCAAGGACAACATCTAGTGAGGGCCTTTCTGCTGTTTTCTAACAAGGCAGAAGACAGCACATGGTAAAAGAAAGGGAGAGTATGCAGAATGAAGCAGAGAGGCAAACTCCCCTTCTGTCAGGAGCCCCTCCTGAGGTAACTAGTTCATTCATGTGTTAATAGCATTAACTTGTTCAAGAAGTCAGCACCTCCACGATCTTTAAGTCACCCCACCTCTCTGCAATGTTGCACTGGAATTCAAGGGGGCCACATTCAAGCCGTGGCAGGAACCTCTGGTGTTCATGTCACAAAAGATCCCTGTCACTGGTACGGGGTTTTGCAATGCAGAGGACACACACAGCCTTCTTCCTCCAGTAGACACAAGAGGCCAAGGTGCTCATTCACAGTAGATAAAATACAAAATAGTTCAGAAGGACGGAGAAAATAATTATGCAAATGCACCCTGAAAAGGTTGAGGGAAAATAGGAAACATCAACACCCACATAGGGTGGTAAGACCAAGAGTCAGTCCAAAGCCCCACAGGTGAGCAAAGATGGGGTTAGGACTAGAGAGGAGGAAGAAGCGGTCATCTTTGTCTGTGGAGTCATGCTTCTGGAGGCTCCATCATCTACCTTCTCTCTTAGCTCATTCTTTTAACCTCTGATCATACCATTCAAGCTGTTACCTTACCCAAGAGTGCATGGCTGATGGGCACAAACAGTCCTGTACGCCTGGAGCTCATGGTGGCCCCACTGTAGGTAGAAGCTTCCAGGCCTGCCATCACAGTGCTTAGGGGGAAACAAATTCCAAATGGTTTTGGAGCTGGCTTTGTTTTTCTGCGTCTATTAAATGTCAGTAGCCACCACAAATGCCAGCCAAGAAAAGGGGTGGATGGTTGAAAATAACATGAGCAGATCATGTGACAGTTTGAACCCACTGCTCTGGGATCTGGCATCCTGTTGCAGCCAGGCGTGTGGATGAGGCTGAGACCAGAGCAAAACTCTCAGCGTTCGCATCCATGGTTGTGGGGTAAGGGCTAGACAAGAGAAGAGCAGCAGGCAATGCCAAGGCTTGGCTACCCCGAGGCTCTTCAGCAGATCCTCCCTGGTCCAGGCCCAAGGACGGGGCTCATTGCAGCTTTTGTCCTCACAGGAGGAGGACTTCATCCGGCCCAGTAGCCGAGAAGAGGCCCAGCAGCTTTGGGAGGCAGAGAAGGTCAAGATGCGGCAGGTTCTAGACCGCCAGCAGAAGCAGATGGTGGAAGATTCCCAGTGGCTGAGGCGGGAGGAGAGATGCTTGGTGAGTGACTCCCCTCTTTTCCTACCCAGGCTGAGGGATGCTCCCCAAGCGTTCTCCATACTTTCTACTCTGGAACCTAAGTCCTCTGCTTTGGTCTTCTCTGCAGGACCCTATGGTTTATATGAATGACAAATCCCCATTGGTAAGTTACCAGGAAAGGCTTCTCAAAGCTGCAGCCTGCAAAAGCCTTATCCACCCAGGACCCCTTTTCCAGACCCCTGGGTCTGCCTATCTCTGCCTCTTAGGTTGACCCCATGCCTCTCTTCACCTGAAAGTCAATGGGACTCATATTGTTAGTGCAGTCTTGGGCCTCTAGAAAGGTTACTTGGGGTCAGGAGCTCTCTGGTCCTCCCGTTCACGGCTGTAATGGCTAAACTGGAAGGGGGATGTGATGATGGAGATAAGATGTTCCCTGTGCGCAGTAGTGACTCCCCTCTCTCTTCCTTTCCTTACAGACCCCCGAGAAGGAGGCTGGCTACAGTGAGTGCTTCCTTGGGGGGCAGTTTCCACCTGGGGTGTGTTGGGGGGTCTGGCCTTGGCCTTGCTCACTGTCCTGCAAAGAGTAGTCTTGGATTTTTTTTTTGTTTTGTTTTGTTTTTTTGAGACAGGGTTTCTCTGTAGCTTTGGAGCCTGTCCTGGAACTAGCTCTTGTAGACCAGGCTGGTCTTGAACTCACAGAGATCCGCCTGCCTCTGCCTCCCGAGTGCTGGGATTAAAGGCGTGCGCCACCACCGCCCGGCTTTAGTCTTGGATTTTTAAGAAGAAAAAGTCACCATTTACCTTGTTTTATTTTGAATGTGTGGAGTCACTTGGATTTGGGAAGGAGCCTCCCCTTCAGGTCTTCCCAGGCCCTCACTCTCTATCCACCTCTGCCCTTTCTACGCTTCCATAGTTGGCAGCTCCTTTGGTCCCCCTTTCCTTTCGCCTCCCATCTTCATTTCTTAACTGAGCCTGGAATGCCCTCCCCATTTCTGTTTTCCATTCACCCTATGGGGAGCCCTTTGTTAGGTCTAGACTTACCTTTCCAGACCCTGGTCTTCTCCAGGCCAGAGGGGTGGAAGATTCAGAGTCACTAAGACCTCTCCAGAAGCTTCTACTGAAGGCAAGGAGGGGCAAAGTGGCACTGTTGCTGCTGCTTCTGCTGCTAATAGTCACAAAGAACTTAGCACAGCCCCAAGTCACTCACAAATGTTAACCCACTTCGTATTCTACCAACACTATGGGGCTGGTGCAGCCTTTCTTCCTGTCACAGATGAATCAGAGGCTTGCGACCATGAAGCCACCTGTTTAATAGCACCCAACTACTTACTAATTAACTCAGCTTGGATTTGAGACCAGACGTTCTGGGTTCAAAGGTCCTTTCTGAGCCAACGAGCTCCTTCTCCAGATGAAAATTAAGACTGGGGGATGTAAGCAACTGCCTTGGATGAATGAGCCCCCGTGTGGTGGTTAGATCAGAAGCAAGATTACTGGCTTGCATCTTGGCTCCCTGTCACAACAGCTCCCCCAGGTTGTATGTGCCATTGCTCATCAGAGTAGAGTCAACAGTACGACACACCATCACACAGTCTTAAATCAACCCCCTGTCCTGAGCTGCCTCTGCGCCGGGGTGGACTGCACAGGTTGCCACCTGCAGACTGTGGGCTTCTTGCCCATCTTAGAGGGAGCACATCAAGCCTTGGAGTCTCCCACACTCGCTGCATTCATTATCCCCTGCCTTGACTTTTTCTTTCTTTGCCATAGACAGATCTTGTCCCTGGCTCCTGGGAAGTCAGGAAGGCCCGGGATGCTGTTTCCTTGGTCATCTTCCTGGAATGTGGGTTTTGTACTCTTGGGATCTCCTGGTGGTAGAGCAGGGCAGTTGGCTTGATTATAAGAAAGTAGAAAAAGAAAAACCAGGTACTGAGAGACCTTCACCTACTCCCTGTCCTTCCTATTGTAGTGGAGTTCACAGGGCCCCCACAGAAGCCACCACGGCTCGGTGCACAGGTACGTATTGGGGTTACAACAACCAAAAACCATGGACCTGAGATGCTCAGAGGCCCTTGGAGATAATCCAGTCCAGTATCATTGTTTCAGAGATAAGTCCCAGAGAGCAGATGCATCTTGCCCAAGGCCTCATAGCTAATTCATGATAAAATGGGAAAGGAACCAGTTTTTTTAGCTCCTGGTCTCTTCCCTGACCAGGGAAAAGGTCTCATTGGTCTAGTCTGCTCTCAGGAGTATCAGGGCCTCTTCTCTTCCTGAGCTCTCCCCCAGATTCCGGCGTCGTCCACTGAAAAAATCATCTGAGAAATGTTAAGACAGTGTGGACCCAAAGACAAGACGATGTTTAGATCGAGCTGGTGTGACTTTATGTTTTATTAACACACCAACATTTTGTTTGGCTCCCCCCAATTGAAGAACGATGATCCCAGAGGCAGAAGGGAGGGGCTCTACCCCTGGGACAGAGTGCTGTTCAAAGCAGGGGTCTTTACACGGGTTGATATCTGTGCATTCCCAGGAATGAATTGTAGTGATAGGGGGCCCTTCTGACTCCCCATGGGCCGCTGGCCATCTACCCCTCCCTTTCAGTCAATTCAGCCCACAGCCAACCTGGACAGGACCGACGATGCCGTGTACCACAATGTCATGACACTGGTGGAGGCCGTGCTGGACCTCAAGAACAGGCTCAGCCAACTGCCCCCTGAGGACTATGTACTGGTGGTCAAGGTGACTGACAGGGTGGGGGCGGGTCAGGGAGATAGGGCTGCCCACCCCTGCCCTGGAAGGAAAACTCCCATGCCCCACCCATTGGCCAGTCCCACAGACCCCAGAGGAACAAGGGAACCCCTAGGGAGTCCAGTCCCAGGCAGTCTCAGAGGACAAATTCCCGAGTCCAGTCCGGGGGGTGAGAGGGAGAAGCTTTTTCAAAAAACAAGTGAACAGTTGCCCGGCTCTTGCTCTTTTAGAATGTGGGACTGAACCTGCGGAAACTCATCGGTAGTGTGGACGATCTCTTGCCCTCTTTGCCGTCATCGTCTAGAACAGAGGTGAGTGTCCTGGTTCCCAGCCATGCCTCCTGTGCCTCCTCCTGTCCCTGGCTGTAATTCCTTCCAGAGGCTTACTGAGGGCCCCTGGGAAGCCTCATTTCTCCCAACAGTTGCCTCTGTGGAGCGTTAGAGTGGTTAGCACCAGTGAAGTGAACCTGCTCTGGGACCTAGCGAGAACCCCTATATAGGTCTCAAATAGTCTCTGTGGGTAGATGCATGGAGGAGCACTCCTTCCTCTCTCCTCCGCCACCACCCCTTACCTAGCAACCCTCTGCAGTTAGCTTAAGGCAGATATGCCATAGATAGCAAATTACTGCTAAAGTCAAGGGCAAGTTCTGGCTCTCTGACGGAAGGATGCTTGTGGCAGGCAGAGTAATGTCCCCAAAATGCAGAGTATCTGACATGGCAAAAGGAACTTTACTGAGCTGGTAAGATTAAGGGTTCTCAGAAGGAGAGGCTATGATGGAGTATCCGGGGGGAGGGGGTCAGAGTCGAGGGAATGGGAGGGCAGCAGCTGAAGTCAGAGGGATGCCTGTGTTGGAAAGGGGCCACGGCTAAAGGCTAAAGAAGCCATAACCTCGGAGCCGCAAAAAGGAAGGAAGTCTCTCCTGGACTCTCTAACAGGAGCGTAGCTCTGTTGATGACCCGCCACGGGACCCATGTCAGGATTCTGACCTCCAGGACTGTTTGAGAGTGAACACGCAAAGTTTTCACAGCTGTCTTCCTGTAGCCATGGGAACCGGATCAGTTCCTTGTCTAGACAAATGCAGTGCATAGGTGCCTTGACTTCTAGTAGTCATCTCTGTGGCCCCATCCTATTGTGTGATCTCTACTGCCTGTGGTTGCCCAAGGCAAACCAGAACAAGGGCAGGGCTGGCTGTCCTCTGGGTGGCAACAGTGACCTACGAAGGAGTCCCAGCAGGGCAGGAGCTACCAGAGGACCGAGATGGCTCCGCAGAACCTGGACAGCTCACTGGGTGAATTTCCCAGTGCAGGTCTGCTGGGAGGGTTTACTCATTCATTTCATGAGAGAGATAGCTTTAGTGCTGTGTATTCGTCGCGCTAAGCACAAGCAATGCAATGGTTAAGTAAATAAACATGGGATCTGGTCTCTCACCTTGACAACAGACAGTCAAAGCATAGTGTGTCAGTTACTCTTCTCATTGCCGTGGCAAAATACTCCAGGACAATGCCCAGAGAAAGAAAAGGTTTATCTGGCTCATCGTGGTAGAGAAGGTACGGTGGGCACAGTGTGAGGTGGCTGCTCACATCACAGCTAATTCGGGAAGGCAGGATGGTAAACGCTGGTGCTCAACTCACTTTCTCCAGTTTATTTATTTCTAGACCTCATCCCGTGGTATGGCGCCACCACATGGGGGAGGGGTCCTTCCCTATCTGGGGTGGCTCTTACTTCTATCTAGAAACTCCCTCACCAATGCGCCCTGTGGTTTACTTCCATGGTCACTCTAAATGCCATCAGTTTGATAATGAAGATGATCCATCAAAGTAGGTGAATGTGTTTGACCTCTGCCCAGCGTGCAGGGATTGCCACCGTAATGGAGGGCACTCCCCTGTTCAGTCAGGCATGGCTGGCGCATGGTTGGCTCAGATCTGGGGCATCTGCTGCATTGATCTTTCTAGACCAACTCTAGCCTATGCAGAGAGGTGAATTCAGCCCAGGTTGGTGAGTAACTGGCTCCCAGGAAGCTTCTGAAGCCTTTAGCCTTTCCAACTCATCTGTCATTCAACCTGTCCTGTCTGTTTGCCTGTCAGATCGAAGGGACCCAGAAACTGCTCAACAAAGACCTGGCGGAGCTCATCAACAAGATGAGGTTGGCTCAGCAGAACGCTGTGACATCCCTGAGTGAGGACTGTAAGCGCCAGATGCTCACAGCTTCCCACACCCTGGCTGTGGATGCCAAGAACCTGCTGGATGCCGTGGACCAAGCCAAGGTTCTGGCCAACCTGGCCCATCCACCCGCGGAGTGATCGAGGGAGGGGCCGCCTGCCTGCACCTTCTGCCCCAACCTGTCATGGCGTACCTTCCCTGCATTGCCTTTGGTCCTCTAGGGAAGGCTGAGAAGAGTCCTCCCCTCACCACTTTGCACGAGTCCCCCTTCCCCCACCCACCCTAGACTGTGCTATGCCGGCTGCACCTGGACAGAGAAGACTCTGGGCACAGACACAGGGTGGGGTGACATAGTTCATAGGGGTACTACTGCCAGACACTCCCTCCTACCCCAGCCTGGGTGCTGGCGTACCACTGGGGTCACAATTGTACCCCTACCAGCCATGATGGCTTTCTGCATGGACATTTGAGAGCCAGTATTCCTCTTCCTCTTTATCCCTCAGGGGACCCCTGATGCAGAGGGGACAAAGAGGGGCTTTATTGTGGAGAGGCTGGTGAAATGAGGGCTGGGCCTGGCTCTCTTGTACAGTGTACATTGGAATTTATTTAATGTGAGTTTGGCCTGGACAGACAGTCACGGACGGGCCTTAGTCCAGGAACAAACCATTCTGGCCGCAGGGCTGTGTGTTTTTATCAAACCCAGCGCCTCAGGGAAGAAGCAGAGAGTCGGAGGTCAGAACGGGACTTTGAGCCCTTCCTGCTTTCCTCTTCTCCCTCTTTTCTTCTCCCCTCTTTTCTTACTCCTCTTTTTCTCTCATCCCTTTTCACACATCTGCTCCTTTCCTTCCTCGTACATTGGTGGAGAGCATTCATTTACCTCCCTTCTTTTTGATCTGTGGTTGAATTAAAATCATTGCCATTTGCTTTGTGGTTAGCTTGACTGTGTCGTTTATTGCATCTGCTCTTTGTAGGAGGAAGCTGACCTGGAACCACAGCCCATGTGAAGTGGGTGGTGGCCTCCTGCCCTTTGCTCCACGTAGGCTGTCGTGGCACCTCATCCAAAAGGAAGCTTTCCAGGAAGGCACCGTGTAGTTCCCTCTGTGGGACGCTTCTCCCCTGAGACTGTCCCCAAGCCACCTAGACTCTGGAGGGGACTCGATGATGCCAGCGACAGCTGAGGTGGCAGGAAGGCATGACAGTTTTGAGAGCAGCCATCTCAGCTTTATTTCAGCATTCCACTCGCGTGCAAGGACGGGAGACGTGGACAAGCGTGCAACAAGCACCTCCCGCCAGGAAATCACATCCGAGGGCTTAAAACAGGTGGAGGGGAGGCCGCAGGCTGCCTTCACTGGAGCAAGGAGGAGCCAAGAACTGAATTAGTGACTGATTAGGGGCTCATGGGAACTGAGAGCAGGGTGTTCCAGTGAGGCCTTTGGTGAGCAGGTTTCCCTTGGGTCTGTCAAAGCGCAGTGTGTGGGGTTCAGAAGGAGAACACCCTGAGACAGAGACACCAGAAGCTTTCCCCACTCTGCTTCCTGCCTTGGTCTCTGTATCTATTAGCAATCAGGGATGCCATTGCTGTAAGCTTCTGAGGGTCTGACTCCTCAGGGACTGGACAGTGTTCTGAGAGGCCCTATCCCCTGGGCTCCTATGCAGTGGAGGGCCTTGTAATATTCCAAGTGCAAGAATAAATTGCACAGAACAATTCAGAGCAGGCTAGCCACCCGAAGGGACTGTGGAACAGTTGCTTGGGGAGGAAACGTCCCTGAACATTGGATGTTATCCAGTGGTTTAGGGGCCCAGAGCAACCAGGCTCGTTTCCACTACTCAGAACTAATGGTCCAGGTGCTGAGTTCTGTCACCCAGCGTGGGGCTGGGCTGGAGAGAAAACAGAAGCAGAGGTTCTGCCCCAAAGGAACATGTAATCTAAAGAGCTTGAAGCAAACCTTCAGTTTCTAGGCAAGGCATGCTGACAGAGCAGGGAATTGGAGACCAGGGCCTTTGGGTGACAAGAGGGGTACCCCCAGTGGAGACTGCCTTCTTAGTGTGTCCACTGATGATTTGAAGGTGACCCTGATCCCTGTCAGCAATTACTAGACCTCTTTGTGGCACAGAATCGTGAGACACGATGCTGAGGGCATCCTGGGGGCTCAAAGGTGCTTTCAGATGAATCACAGCCCAGCCACTTCCACCCAGCTACATGCCATTCCTCTGCTGCAAGCATCCACCATGACATCTAGACCAGTGGTTCTCGACCTTCCCAGTGCTGCGATCCTTAATACAGTAAACTCCTTATGTTGTGGTGACCCCCCATCATAAAATCATTTTATTGCTACTTCATAACTATAATTTTGTTACTGTTAGGAATCATAATACAAATACCTGCTATGTGGGATATCTGATATGCGAAAGGGGTCAAGACCTTCAGGCTGAGGACTTTTGTGCCTTACTACTTCTGGAAATAGCCTTGTCCTGCTGATATTTGCCTCACAAAGCACACGGAGACAGGTTCAGAGAAGACCCCGAACTTCTTCCTAGGCCTGGATTAAAGATACCCAACCTGCCTTCCCAGACTCTCCACCCGACTTGTCCTCCCTGACACTCTGAATCCAAAGTGCTGTTCAGAGCTCTCCTGCACCAGGCACTCCCTTTGTCCCCATGTGCCCACCCTTGGGGCGGTGTTCTAGTTCCCTTTGCCCTGGTCTGACCTCTCTGTCCCTTCGTTTGATCCTTTGGTCATATATGGCTCCTGCTGCTCTTTCAGAAATATCTTATTCTTCCTTGTGTCACCACCACATTGTCAGCCTCTGCAGAGCAAATGTCTTCATCGTTTCTGGGTTCCCCAGCATCCCTAAACAGGTGTCATGTGGAGTGGTCTCAGCACTTGGCACAACAATATCATTGTGCGCTGTTCCAAAGAGGGTGTAAAGTCTAGACTAGTTTGGGGGGGGCCTCAGAGAAACTCTGCAGAAAGATAGTATTGACCCAAAAGAACATTCTAGAGATGGCTCCAGTTAGAGAAGGCCAGAAGTCATCTTGGAGCCAACACAAGGGACTTGAGATCAAATCATCCCAGCCAAGAATGGAGGGAGGAAGAGCCCGATGGTCCCCAGGAAGCAGACAATAATGAACAGCCAGAGGAATATCCGGTCTACCACCATGGCCACGTACTTCCAATCTTCCTTTACCTGAAATTAGAATCGGGCTTACAGTAACAAAAGCCAGGCTTTGGGAAGAAGATGTGTCCCTCCCATGTCCACCCTATGGAGGCAGCAGTCACCAGCTCTACTAAAGGCTTGAGAAGTTGAGGTCATAGAGATGGGTGGAGGGAGAAACAGGCTTAGCTCAGGGCTGACACATCCCTGGGCGTCCCAATCTGTCCTTCCCTATGTCCATGTATTCCCAGGTATAGCAGTCCAGGGGACACAAGGAGGGGCTAGGGCCACCAAGAGGGCATGGACCCTCCAAATCAGAAGAATTTAAATGTAACTCACAGTAGTTACGTAGCTGCCAAATCCCATGCTACCTTTCCACCCACCTGCAGGGGACAGAAAGAGGCAGTTTGTGGCCCAGGGCAGGCCAGCATGGAAGAGCTGGGGTTCTGGGGCTCCTCCACTCATAGGCCAAGCCAGAGGATCTAAATTCTTAGGCATTTACAAATGAACGATTAATGTTCTCATCTACTCAATAAGGTCACCCCATCGTAAGTTCAGGTCTTTCATCCCTCGCTTGGTTGGTAAGGGCATACATAAGCAGGTTCTGAACACTGAGTACTGTAGGCAGCATCGGGGAGGGGAGTCACCCTGGCTCAGCTGAGACCCTGCAGGGCTTGTGAGTGAACAGGCTAAGGTCACAAACTGCTCAGAGCCCAGATGAAGGAGACCTTCTATGGCGGGAGAGTGTGGAGGCCAGCAATGCACAGAGTTAATGCATTTGTACTTGGTTTCTGTCTCTGGCTCCCTGCCCCATTCCCACCCCCTCCTCCTGAGAAAGGCTGATCAGCAAAAGTCAAAGCAGAGGGGCACCAGCAGCTGAGCTGGGCAGTCTCTGATCACTCTCTCCCAGTTAGGTTGGGCAGAGGGCAATGCGCCCTGTGGTATTCTGCCATCTGCCAGGAAGTGACCAGCTAACCTCCGGCTAGAGTGCGTCTGTCTCGTGATTGTCTAGACTCCTCAGACAATGACTGAGGAAGACAGGTGCTTTACAGGAAGGAAGGGGTTATCGAAACTGACGCCCTGGGATGGGACCGTTCCCTACTAAGCTGGCAGAATCGCCCATGGGGGGTGGGGAATCGCTCCCTCAACCCAACTCACCGAAGAGTCGGCATCCTCAGACCTCAGGTGGTCAGCAATGTAGTGTACACCTTCTAGTGCTTTCTGTATCTGAGGGGACAGCACGATCTCACGATCCTGAGAGGGAGCCTTGGCCTCGGGCTCCTGGGCCCTCAGATGCAGGCTGCCATGGTCATAGAGGACACCCATTGAAGCGTCTGGGAAGCCTGCACACGTACAAATATTTTCATCTTCCTCCTCTTCCTCTGTCTCCTCCCTTCCTTCGGCATCCATGTTGGTCTCTAGCCAGTGATAAGCAGGGTTGAACTTCAGACCGGGAGAGTCGTGGAACTCCGTAGGTGGCAGGGGTCGGTTCATCATCAGCCACTGGGGCACCCGGCCTAGCAGGGCGCCCCTCACCCAGCGGGGCATGTTGTGGGTGCTGGGGGAACGGTGGTGTACATTGAGCACAAAGACCGTGATGATGATGGAGAGGGTGACGAAGATCATGGTGAAGAGCAGGTACTCGCCGATGAGCGGGATGACCAGCGAGGTGGACGGGATGATCTCCGTGATGAGCAGCAGGAAGACGGTGAGCGAGAGCAGCACCGAGATGCACAGGGTGATCTTCTCCCCACACTCAGAGGGCAGGTAGAAGACCAGCACGGTGAGGCAGGAGATGAGCAGGCAAGGGATGATGAGGTTGATGGTGTAAAACAGGGGCAGCCGGCGGATTACGAAGTAGTAGGTGACGTCAGGGTAGATCTCGGCGCAGCAGTCGTACTTCTTGCTGTTGTAGGTTCCCGTGGCGTTGATAATGGCCCACTCGCCACTCTCCCAGTAGTCCTTCAGGTCCACCGTCTGCTCCATCTGCTCCAAGTCGATCTTGGCCTTATCATACGTCCAGGAGCCAAACTTCATCTTGCAGTTCTGCTGGTCAAAGGGGAAGAAGGTCACGTCGATGCTGCAGGAGCTCTTGTAGATGGCGGGGGGCACCCAGTGCACCGTGCCCGTGAAGAAGAGTTGGGCCTTGGTCATGTGCGTCACCGCAAACTCCCCGTCTGCACTAAGGAGAGGAGACAAGCTTGGGTCCTGCATACCTACCTCCCCCCAGGAAACTGGCAGCAGGGTGATAGGGTAAACAAAGTCAGCCATTGACTGGCTAAGCAGAGCTATTCGTGTAGTGTGGGCATCTCTGCTGCAGACAGATGTGTCCTGAGTCGTCTTTGCAAATACCGTTGTTTTAATTGCAGAAACAAAAATTTTAAAGAACTAAACAAGAATCGTCATTGCCATTTTGGCATTGTATATCTGACTGTCATAAAGACTGCACTTCCAGCCGGGCGGTGGTGGCGCACGCCTTTAATCCCAGCACTCAGGAGGCAGAGGCAGGCGGATCTCTGTGAGTTCGAGACCAGCCTGGTCTACAAGAGCTAGTTCCAGGACAGGCTCTAAAGCTGCAGAGAAACCCTGTCTCAAAAAAAAAAAAAAAAAAAAAAAAAAAAAAAAAAAAAAGACTGCACTTCCATTTTACATGTTTTGAATCATGGCACATTTGTAGTCTGATCCCCTATTTTTATCCATTTAGCATGTTGAAGTTCTTCTGGGTTTTGTTGTTGTTTTATGAGATAGTCTCACTACGAAATATAGACTGGTCCACAGTTTGCTGGCTAAATTTAAACTTGTGATCCTCTGGCCTCGGTATCCTAAGTTCTGGGGTTACAGGTGTGCCCCACCATACCTGACTAGGGGGATGACCTTTTAGGGTTTTCCCTCACTGGCCAATGGAAAGTCAGCTCAAGAAGGGGAGGGCCCTGGCTTTGGCACCAAGTTCTTCTGCTCCCTCCCAGAGGAGACCTAATGTTTTGGCTAGTGGGGAAACTCCTTGCAGACTGTACATTCTGCAGAATATTTGAGGGCAGTTTCAGCTACCAGGATCTGTGCCTGCGGATATAAAATGTGACCCCTGACCTTGGGGAACTACCTGGAAATGGCAAGAATTCATATGACATCACCATACAAAAGGGCATTTGGAACACTCCTGAGACCGGGAAGGACTTCCGTCTGGGCTGAACAGGGTTGCCGTGAAAGCAGTCATTTAAAAGGCTTTGGCTTGTCAAGGGCAGTAGGATTTAGCTGGGAGACGAGACACGGTGTAAAAGCAGAAGGGCTCACAGGAAGAGACTGACAGGCAGGACTTCAGTCTGAGTCCCCCTGGGTGGGAACGTATTCTAGTCTTTAAACTCCATCCCTAATTCCTATATTAAACCCAAACCTGTAGTGATGATTTTGGTCATTTCACATAACTACCACTAGATGGCAACAGGCTCCCATTTGGGGCGGGAGACCATGTGATTTCATTGACCTTTTGCCTATTAACCGGGAGGCGTGTATGTGGGGCACACACTAAATGCCTACAGCAGTTGGACTAGACTTTGTTCTAGCAGAAGACCTTCTTGTTGCCATCAGGAATCAGTGACCAACATCTTCTTGGCAATCTTAAAACCCAGTCGCGCCCACCGCTCGGACTTTGCACCTGATCTCTGTCTCTCAGAAGCAGAAACTGGAAGGATCCTAGGTTCCAGCTCAGGGCACAGAGATGGGGTGTGGGGGCTGGGGTGGCATGACTCTGCAGCAACAGCAAACAGCAGCTACTTGAGGGTTGACTGCCAGCAGGAGGCGGGGGTAGGGGGGTGGTGATGTGATTGACTATGCTATCCAAAATTATGTGACCTCTCCCTGTCCCCACCGAGAACCTTCCATGCCTATTTGTATTTCAAGAAAGTAGCGGTGTGTCCCAAAGACCTGCTTTAGACGTGTATTAGCATGAGAAACTGCCGCTGTTTAAGTGTGAACGTCTGGGCTTCTCAGTGAAACCCTACTTAAACGGAAAGGAAAGAACAAGTTTTAGTTTCTTTTATGAGAAACGTGTGTGCGTGTGTGTGTGCGCGCACATGTATGTGTGTGAGACTGTGTTTACATGCATGCATATGCATGTATGTATGAGTGTGTGTGTGGTGTATGTACACATGTGTTGGGGGTGCTGGTGCACATGTGTACATGTATGTGGAGTATGCACACAAATTGAGGGTGCTGATGCATAATTGAGTGTATATGGGCCTATCAAGTGCCTTTCTTTGATCTTGCTCCATCCTGTGTGTGTGTGTGTGTGTGTGTGTGTGTGTGTGGTTTTTCAAGTGAGGGTTTCTTTGTATGACCCTAGTGCTGTCCTGGAACTCACTCTGTAGACCAGGCTGGCCTTGAACTCAGAGAGGTTTACCTGCCTCTGCCTCCTGAGTGCTGGGATTAAAGGCATTATTTCTTGAAATAGGATCTCAAGATTCTTAGACTTCCCATTTTGGCTAAACTGACTGGCCATGAGCTTCTAGGATCCATTTGTCTCCCTGCCCCCCTCTCTCTGTCTCTTTGTCTCTGTCTCTGTCTCTGTCTCTCTCTCTCTCTCTCTCTCTCTCACACACACACACACACACACACACTCACACACACATTTCCAGCTTTTTTTTTTCTTTTTTTGGTTTTTCGAGACAGGGTTTCTCTGCGGCTTTTTTAGAGGCTGTCCTGGAACTAGCTCTTGTAGACCAGGCTGGCCTCGAACTCACAGAGATCCGCCTGCCTCTGCCTCCTGAGTGCTGGGATTAAAGGCGTGCGCCACCACCGCCTGGCTACATTTCCAGCTTTTTATGTGGCTGATGAGGGTTCAAATTCAGGTCTTCCTTGCTTTCACAGCCAGGGCTCCGACACCTGAAGCCATCTCTCCATCCCTGAGATATATTTTAATTAACAAACGGCCTCTTACTTGTTGTAGAGGACGATGTCTGGGATCCAAATCATCTCTGAAGGGACCCGGAGGGAGGTGACGTTGCCAAACTCAGCTGGGTCCCAGCGCAGCTTGTAGTCGCTCCACTCCTGCTCAGGGGAGGGGTAGCATCAGGGCTCTGCTGCATGGGGAGCCTCAAGATGATCTAAACTGAGCTGTGGGACTCAGAGGTCCCCAAGTCCCTCCCCTAGCCCCACAGAATTAGAAGAGGCCATGATGCCAGGAAAACCAGGCGTGGGAACCAGGCAAGCCATCTCCGATAACCAGCCTGTTTTGTTCTGACTTTGGTAGCCAAAATCCTAGGATGGCAATGCCAGCACGCTTGGCACTCTAGCCCTGCGTCTGGTTCTTGTTCTGACACTCCCCACCTCTTACATCTGTTAAGCAGCACTCATTTTCAACGCAGGGCCTGCCAGAATTAGACAGTGAAGCAAGGAGCCTACCTGGGACCTTCAAACTATGATCCAGAGACCTCCCTATTCCTGGATTCTCAGCAGGAAGAGAATGCTCTAGGTCCCAACAATGCTTGCAGCAGTCCAAGTGGGCTTTAAAACCAGATTTGTTTTGTTTTGTTGTTGTTTGTTTTGTTTTGTTTATTGGTGTTTTAAGGAACCAAGCTCACCTCCAACTTGCTACCATGGTAAAATGACCTTGAACTTCTACTCCTCAACCTCCACCTCCCAAGCACTAGGACTGCATGCATGAGCCACCACATCCAACTTATGTAGTTGCTGGGGAATTAAACCCAGGGCTTCCCAGGCAAGCATGGTACCAAACTAAGCTATGCCCTTTGGTTCCCAAAACAGAACTCTCATTCTCTGTTTAGTCCATCTTTCAGGATTTCAGGTTCATACAACATTTGGGGACACTGGCATCAAATGGGGCATCCGAATGTCACAGGTATTATGGTAGATGAGTCACCCACTTTGCTGTGGGATAATGCTCTTGTACACTGTAAACATTTGTCACTCATATTGGTTTAATAAAATGCTGATTGGCCAATAGCTAGGTAGGAAGTATAGGATTCTCCCAGACAAGGAGAATTCTGGGAAAAGGTAAGGCAGAAGAGAGTCAGTCCCTAGCCAGACACAGAGTAAGCAAGTTAAGAATGCCTTACTGAGGCCGGGCGGTGGTGGCGCACGCCTTTAATCCCAGCACTCGGGAGGCAGAGGCAGGGGGATCTCTGAGTTCGAGGCCAGCCTGGTCTACAAGAGCTAGCTCCAGGACAGGCTCTAGAAACTACAGGGAAACCCTGTCTCGAAAAACCAAAAAAAAAAAAAAAATGCCTTACTGAGAAAAGGTACTAAGCCACATGGCTAAACATAGACAAGAATTATGAATGAATTTAAGTCATAAGAGCTAGTTAATAATAAGCCTGAGCAATAGACCAAACAGTTTATAGTTATTATAAGCCTCTGTGTGTTTATTTGGGACTGAATGGCTATAGTAATGGACAGGACAAAAACGTCTGTCTACAACAGATAGGGAAACTGAGGCTCCCAGAAGATTAGTAACTTCTCCAGCATCTCAGGCTAGTCCCAGGCAACCACAGAAGGCCTGGCTCTACCACAGTGCACTTGCCTCTCCTCCTATACCAGCCCTGGTATACAGGTGAGCAAGACAATAGTGATGACCTAGTTTCTGGACCTGCCCCCTTCCATGACACGACTATAGGCCTTTCCAATCTTCTTCCTCACCTGGTTCCCACTGGTTCATCTGCAGAGATGAGGTACAGAACCTCCAATGACTCTAGGGTCAACAGTGTCAGAAGCGATTGGCTCAGAGCAACTTCTGACCCCAAGCATCTAATTTAGAAATAGCTCTCACACACCAGACACCACCCGGGACCCAAGAGTTGGGGGTTGTGTACAAGACACCCACAGCGAGCAAGAGATCTATTTGAATGACTCAGAGATGTCACCATCTTGGTCCTTGTGGTTTTCTGCATGCTCAACTCTGAGACAGGACCAGTCAGGTACCCAAGGGGCCAGAGTATGAAGCTGGGGGCAGGGACTAGCTTCCCTTTACCATGTTCATCTGCTATCCACTTGAAGGCCTTGGGGTTAGCTGGACAGACAGGAGGGGTAAGGTAGACTTCCAGCTCTAATCAGGCCTTAGTTCCTGAGTCTGCCCAACAGTGGCCCATTCCAGAACTCCACAGACTTTTCAGCTCTCCTTCCATGGAGAGATGGTATCTTTACTTCCTCCTGACTCCAGATCATTTACTGACTGGGCCTATAGAATAGCATAAGGTTGAGGCTGGACCATTTTAGGGCCATAAATGGCTATCAGCTTCTACTTTCTGTCTCTTGAGGAGACCTTCGCTATGGGAATCTTGAACCACCAAGTGAAAATCCATCAGTTCTCCCTCCAGAGACACCAGGGAAGGAACCTGAGGGTGTGCACGAAAGAGCTATTAACCCAGCCTTTCAGAATCTTTAAGAACCTTCCAAACACCCCTGTAAGGGACAGACATGTAAGGGAAGCCATTTTTGACAGCATTTTTGACAGCCATTTTTAACCCCAACTGGCCCAGATGACACTGGTACCTTGGTTACCATTCAAAGCAAAGAAAGCTATCTCAGCACCAGGTCACAAATACATGTGTTATGGTAAATGGGTCATTGCTTTATGTCTGTGAGCTCTGGGGTCATTTGTTAGGCAGCACAGCCTCTGAGACACACATAGAAGGAGATGGGTCTTGGAGCTGGGCACATCTGGATACCCCCTCGCTCTGTGAGGTAGCTGGTAATAATTCAGTAAGCTGTCCTGTGAACTGTCCTGCAGGACCTAGGACTATGAAATGCTTGCTTCTAGAAAAGGATCTCTTGGTGCTATGGGTGACAAGGACAGTGGACTAAGAGCATGGCCATACAAAATCAGCCCCTGAGGAAAGCATCCTGCATTACGCCTTAAGTTTGACTATTGATCATGACCCATGAATTCAGCATTTTGTTGCTCCTTGATCCCTCAATAGTGAGGTCCTAGAAGGGGCTGGGAACTGGGGACATTCCTGTCAGCTCCTACAAGGGAAGGCTTACCTGCTTTAGCCAGACATTGGTGGTCATCATTTGATTCTTCTCGTCCTAGGGTAGCAGAGACAGAGACAGTTGGGGCGACTGACAAACTGGCCCAGAAAACAGAATATATAAGAGGCACTTTGGGGGCCCACTCACAGGACACCCAAGCCCAGACACCTCTCATGGCTCAGTCACCAGCACTCAGATTCCTCAGGATCACCTGGGACACGAGGGAGGACTTTGGACATGTGTTTTAGAAACTTTCTTCTGGCAGCCCATTCTCTTAGGGACTCCAAGGCTTGGGAAGGAAGGCACCATGTTAACCCGGCTAGGTAGCTGCAGGCTGTAGCTATGGTGGCTTTGAGGGTTGGTGGGAGGACTGAGCTGAATTTAGGGAGGACCATGAGAAAAGTCAAGTGGGCTGGGGGGCTGATCAAGGGAACACAGAGTGAATGGGCAGACCCACCACATCTATAAGCTGGGCAATGGATAGTCCAAAGCGCACGATGACCACATCAGAGGTATTGGGTACTGGCCGTGCCCAGCGATTGTAGCCTCCAAACAGGTATTTGAAGAGGCGGTCCTCAGCCTGGGTGCGTGAGCCTCGCTGGGTCAACACTGTGGAATAAGAATAGGAGAGAGAAAGAGTCTACATGAGACTGAGGAGCTGAATCCGTGGCTTTCTTTCCAACGTCTATCAAAGCCGAGACACTCAACATTGTATATCCTCAAATGGGGATGCAAACAGGAAGTACATCTCAAACACCATTGGTGATTCCATAGATGAGTGTGTATTAGTAGTTAATACAGCCCCAAGGACACCATACAAGCAGCAGGCACTTGCAGGGCCTTCCTGATTGCAAGTGAGGAGTCAGGGAGTGAGGGCTCCTGCAGCCAAGTAAGAAAGCTCAGACCTAGAAATCAGTCTTAGCCAGAACCAAAGAGCCTCAAGGGGGCTGAGGGGTGGCTGAGAGGGGCTTCAGCTACTGATGTGAGTCTGGCTGATGGTGAGACTTTTATCCTTGCTATCCACTCTTCCAACAAGCTACGGATGCCCATGAGAACATCTCCCATGCAGGGTACCAGCCTGAGCTCTTAAATCACTGGCTCTGACCAGTCGTCTGCTGAAATTTATCATGCCCTTTCCGCTGTGTTTTTGCATAATAGCTTCCTCATTCTGGGACTCTGCTGCCTGAGCAGGCAGTGAACCACCTTACACAGAAAAAAAAAAAAAAAAAAAAAAAAAAAAAAAAAAAAAAAAAAAAAAAAAAAACCGGCACAGCCAGCAGCCACTGGGATAGAAAGTACGGCACAGCCACCATGTGTCTCCACATACCTGCCCCAGCCTATGTGCTGGGTGCAAGCTTCCTTCATCCCCGTAGTAATCTTCAATGTTCCATGATGCTGTTTGCATTTGTAGACAAGAATATTGAAAGGCTTGGGGGCATTCAAGATGACAAAGCTGCTCAAAGCTTTCTTTGTTATCATGAAGATAACACCCCCTTATCTTCTTCGCCCTGTGGTCCTGGCCACCCAGGCAGTGACCTTGAGTGTCCCAGGTAGCCCTGAAGATGAAGTGACTCGCCCTTCAGGAAAGTCTACCGTGTGGTCTGTGAGTGAACAAGGGTAAGATGAAGTCCTAGTGATAGTGGTGGTACCCACTCACCTGCTGGCATCAGAAGGAGACCCCAGAGACAAAGATGTATCCAGGACTGGAGAGCAGGATGGGAGGGGCTCATGGCTTTGGAGGGTCCTGGTCTCCCTTGGACCAGTAGGCGCTGGCTTCGGTGAGGCCCCTGCCTCTCCTCTGCAACTGAATAAGAGAAGGGGAGGACTCTTAGGTTAAGTGATGTAGCATGTAGTGTCTTTGTCTTTCAAACTCCAGGAAGGTTTGAAAGCTGAGGGCATGGCTGTCAACAGGCCTGCTTGGAGTGCGGGGCTTCTTGGCTGCTCTGCCTCATGGAGGAACAGCTTTCTCCTCTTCTCCAGAGTCACTCAATCGCTGACAAGCTGAGACATGACTGACCTTCACAGAGGAAGGGACCACATTCCTTCCAGAGTGGCCTCCACTCCTCATCTATGAAGTGGGGGTAATCATACTGGAAAGGGCGGTCCGCGGAAGACTGCGGCTCCTAGGAACAATGACCCAAAGTTGCAGGCAAACAAATGCTCGTGAACGAGGGACAGTTGAGCAAAGGGTGGCATAGCTAAACAGCGAAATACAGGGCAGCCATGAGAAGAAATCAAGTACTAACATGGCGTTTGTGATTGATGAGACGGACTTCAAAAACATGGGAGGTGAAGGAAGTCAGCCAGATATTGAGGGAGTTTGTTGATGGGCAAATTCCAGGCCAGGCGGATCTGGAAACATGATGCGGAGGAGTGAGTTCCGAAGGGAATGAGAATGAATCCTGATGATCAACGGGCTGTCTTCAGGGGTGGAGTATGGATATGGAGAAGGTTCTGGAATGACGTAATGGTGATGGTTGCACAATTCTGTGAACACAATAAAATTGACCAACTCTTGTGCTTTACATGATGAATTATATTTAAAAAAAACTGTTATTTAAAAATGTTCTTGGTTAGGAAGATGTGGCTATCCTCTGTTGGCTCTGGGATGGTGAACCTGGAGCTGATGCAGGAAGATCCTGGATCTGGGGAAGACAGGTACTCATGATGACTAAAAATGTCTCACATAGGAGAGTTGGAGGGAAGCAGAATCCTAAGCTAATGAATTATTTTGCATGGTACAGAGCTCAATCACACAACCACAATGGCACTAAGTATTATGGCCTTCAAAAGTTTACATATTTAGGGCTTGAGAAGATGGTTAAATTGGTAAAGCGCTTGCTTTGCAAGCACAAGGACCTGAGTTCGAGCCCCAGTGCCTATCTTAAAATGATGGGTTGTAGGGGCATGCACTTGTAATCCCAGCACAGGGGAGGTAGAGACAGGTGACCTCTGGGACTTGCTGGTCACAGTCAAACCTAGTCAGTAAGCCCTGGTCCCAGTGAGAGACCTTATCTCAAAAATAAAATAAAGTAAAAGGTGACAATGTCTGAAGTATGTCTGAGGCCAACCTTTGGTCACTAAACATGTGTGCATACATGTGCACCCACATACATGTGCACCCCCCACACACAAAGTTTATATATGCAAATGTTCACTTGGGGTACTGTTTGTATATGGCCTGGAGATAGCACTTGGGCCCTTAGCACAGACATGGGATTTCCTGTTGACAGTGATGAGAATGTACTAGAATATTCTGGAATGTTTTAGAATGGTGACAGGTGCACAGCATTTTTAAAAGCCTGAATGCCATGAACAGTAAATTTCCTATTGTGTGTACTTAACCATGGCTTTAAAAGGCATGAATAAGAGGTTGATTATTCAAAGAAACACAGAAGGGGCCATACCCACGCAGGAATCAGAACGGTTACCAAGGGAGCTGAGAAGCTACTATTCTCTGGTCCTCATCCTCTGGTCTATCCTGTCTCGTCCCAAACAACCAGAGAGTCTAGCAGTACAGCAAGCTGCAGTCTCCCCTGTATACTGTCGTCCCTCTGCATGGCTGCCTGAACACGAGCAGAACAAGGATGACCACAATAGACACGCTAACATGGATGGGGAAAGCCATGAAGTCTCCTCCCTACACAAACATCTACAGACAGCTAAGGAACGTTCTGAGAAGGAGAAATAGTCTCCCCGGGAAGAGCACGCCAGTTAGTTATCTGATACCAAATGGTCAGCCCTGAAAACATACATATAAGTAGCATTATACAGATTAAGCAGGTTGTATTAATGTGTATAGGAATGTATATAATACATATCAACTCTGGACCCCGTCCAGAGTCCGCAAACATGACTTTGCTTCCTGGCCATGTCACTAGCACCAGGGCAAATCAGCTTAGCTGTAGGATAGCTGGAACCTCCCAGAACAGGTACATAGTCCATGGGGTCATAGGTGTCCATATGTGAACTCCAAAACACTGAAGAGGAGGGCCAGGCGCTGGGCTGCTGCTGTGAGGGTCAATGCACTGTGACCCAGTGGCAATACAAAGTGTCTGTGCCAAGTAAGGGAAGAGTGAGCGGGGCGGGGGGGGGGGGGGGGGGGGGGAGCGCCAACATGATGCAATTTCTGGGAAGTATTTGCTATTATAATTGACAGCTCCAGTATGTGTTTAGGGGGGAAGGTCTGCCTGCATTGATTTTCACAAAATTGAGATTTTCAGCTCCTGACCCACAGGTCTGTCCCACACCACATCCAATCTCTTTACCCAGTCAGATCCTGCAATCTAGCCCTTACCTCATCAAGGAAATTTCTCTTTGCAACATGTAGAGATCATCAGGTTCCAGCAGATACAATAGATACATTTGTGACTATCTATCTCCTGGGCCTAAGGCTCGAGACCATTGTGAATGGGGGTGGGAAGATTGTAACAGCTAGGAAAACAGGGGTTTGTCTTGAGACTGTGTCTCATAGTAATGTCAGAAGCTACACTCACGAAGTCTCGCGAGCATGGCTGCCTGAACACGAGCAGAACAAGGATGACCACAATAGACACGCTAACATGGATGGGGAAAGCCATGAAGTCTCCTCCCTACACAAACATCTACAGACAGCTAAGGAACGTTCTGAGATGGAGAAATAGTCTCCCCGGGAAGAGCACGCCAGTTAGTTATCTGATACCAAATGGTCAGCCCTGAAAACATACATATAAGTAGCATTATACAGATTAAGCAGGTTGTATTAATGTATATAGGAATGTATATAATACATATCAACAATTTTTTAAAAGAGGCCATGAATTTGGAAAAGAATGAGGGGCGGAGGTGTTTGGGAAGGGTTTGGAGTGAGGAAAGAGAAAGTAGAAATGATGTGATTACATCATGATCTTGAAAAAAAATTAAAAATTTGACAGTTTCATTTACCCTCTGTTCCCTTGGGAGAATACCGTCCTGGTCATCGGTTAATTTTATGCCAGTGTTATGTTGCACACAGCATGACCACACACAGGCTCTCTCTTAGAGGAGCCTGGTTTTGTCCTGAGCCCTCTCCAAGTGTTCCAGGCAGCAGGCAGAAAAGGCAAGCGATTTCCAAAAGATATCAACTCTGGAAAACTCTTTCAGAACAACGCCCCCTACAGGAAGCCACCCTCACACATGGCACCATCCTCAACCACCTCTGGAGTGGAGCCTAGAGCAGGACCTGCTTCCCCAGCCCCAGCTCCTTCACCTCCAGGGAAAAGGATCTGGGCCAGCGTGTTTATCTTTTTGTCTTTGTCCCATGGGCCTGGAGTCACCTGGTGTCTTCTGCGTGTCAGGATTAGAGGCATTTATAATGTTTTTTTGACACTTTTCTACATTTTCCAAGTTTTCTACCCTCATCACAATATTGAAAGTTCTTTCTAGTATGGAACACTACCCGTCATGTGTTGTCTGTATCCCTCCTCCAGCCTCATGGATGTGGCCTCGCTCAAAATTCACATAGACCTTAGACTCCAGTCTGTCATCTGGATGGATATAAGCCATCAGAGTGAATCGTGTGATAGGAGGAATAACCCGTGTCCCCAAGAGACACAAGAAAGAAAATATTATCTGTGCAGACAGAGAATGACTATATAGCCTTAAAAAGGGATGATCCCGAGCTTTGCTGTGTCAGGGCTGAATCCTGAGTACAGTATGCTAGTTTAGATAAGATGGACCCAAGGAGACAAACACTGAGTAACCCCACTTCTAGGAGGAGACACCTGGAGACGTCAGATTCCCAGAGACAGAACCTAGAGTGGGGGAGGAGGGAGGAGCTAGTCTTTACGGTCTGGAGCATCAGTGGTTCTGGAGACAGGTGATGGCAGGACACCTTGTTGCTGTCGATAGGCTGAGGGCATGGTACACTGTGTTACCTATATTTTTATCACAATAGCAAAAGTCCATCTGGGTCCATCTGTAATCTCACTAGATTTAAGACATCTGAACTCTCATGCCCCCAAAACTGGGGCAAAGGTGGCAGAGGCTCCAAGAAGAGCAGAATTCTGCTGTGAACTCCCTCCTTGGGATGAGGATTCAGAAGCCCTGTTTCCAGTTTGCATCTGGAAATGAAGTCCAAGTTCTCAGCTCACTCTGGATCCCCTGTAAAACGTGCCTGAGGAGAACGGAGGCCAAGAGAGCTGATGGGGAAGACCAAAGCTTGCCACTGGGGCTAAGGAATGTGGCCAGGGGAAATACCTACTGCTACAACCTGGTTACTTAACTTGTGTGTCATTTGCGTATGTGTGCATTTTATTGTATGTGTTTATTCGTGTGCATGCATGTGTGTATATTCATGTGGAGGTGCGAGTTTAACACCGGATGTTTCCTCATAATCAATCTCCACTTTATTTATTGAAGCGAGGCCTCTCTCTGAACCTGTGGTTTGCCAATTCCAGTTAGTCTAGCTACCTAGCTTGCCCTCGGGGTTCGCAGGTCTCTGCAGCTAAAGTGCTGGGGTTATAAGCAGCCTCTACACCTGCCTGGCTTTTAGCTGGATTCTGAACTCCAGTCTGCACATTTGCGTGGCAAGCTCTGCATCCATCAGGCCATCTCCCCAGCTCTCTAATTACCTCTTCTTTATTCATTTCTTTCCCTTACCTCTCACTTTGCCAAGGCCAGCAACACGCACACTGAGTAGTAGGGACAGAGAACAAAGTCGTTTGGAAGACAGAGAGGGACGACAAGAAAGAATAGCTCTAGATAACTTACCAGTCACGCACGCCCTGGTGTGCGGCTTGATGTATTTGATTGTTCCCCTTGTTGGTTCCAAAGACATCTAGGGACACCCCTAGTTCCTCAGGCTTGGGGAGCTCTTCCTTACATCCGATTCTGTGCAAACACCTCAGAAAGACATTAGCTGGGTTAGGCTGCAGGACCTGGAGTATATGGCTTGTCCCTTTCCTCTCATTCTCTCTCTCTACCGTGGGGGGACTTCAGGGTCACCAGGCCTTCAATGCACCCCGCTTCCACTGTCATAGCCAGCCAAGGGTTCCAAAGAACAGTTATAAAACTCAGTTCCTGGACACAAAGAGATGACTCAGTGGCTGAGACCTGGGTTCAGTTTCCAGCACCCACCTACATCGGGCAGCTTACAATGGGCTGTGACCCTAGTTCCAGGGGTCTGATGCCCCCTTCTGGCTTCCACGGGAATCAGGCATGCACATGGTGCATAGACATAGACGTCCGAAAAACAGTTATACATGTAAAATGATAAATAATAAAAGATTAAAAACCTCAGTCCCTTATATTCAGCACCCAATGGGCATAAAAACACACTGTTTTGTTCTTGTGTTGGGAAACAGGCTGGGTAAGTGCTGGAAAGGACCATTCCAGGGTCTCCCTTTATGCTAACTCCTAGAAGGTCTTCCTGAGAACAATTTCCCCTGATGTCCCTCGGGTTCACAAAATGCTGTGGTGCCCTTGGCCTCATGCGGACTCACATCACCCCAGGAAGGTGTGGAGGAAGAGTACTAATGTCTCCTGTGTGTAATTAAAAGGCTGCTGCTCAGAGAAGTCGACAGATTTAATGCGAGTTCACAGAGCTCAAAAACGATAAAACTGGGAACAAACTCAATCTCTCTGCTTCTAAGTCATATAGTGATGTCATCAACCCCAGGGGTGACTATGTAAGAGCTCAACCAGTACTTGACTGTGTGCTAGAAACACTGACGCTATGACCACCGTTGCCAAGCCCCATCAAGACTGGAGTCTGTGAGAGACGAGGTGTTCATTCTGAAGCTGGGTTCACCTGGATCCAAAGTGTATGCAGGTCCCTGGCTCTTTCAAATGATACCAAGGCTGCAAATTCCGAGGATGAGGTCTGAGTGTATCACACAGAATAAAGATCTGCTCCCTCCTATTACTGAGGCCAGGGGTGCAGCCGTGCTGAAGTTGTACCATTTAGAGACCCAGAGAGGGATGTCTGTTAGGGGCCGTCTGGAGCAATGAGCAAATGGGACGCAGTTGGCTCCAGAGGATGTGCTTGAGCTGCCTCCGAGCTCCACCTTTTATAATTAGCCCACTGTGATCATTTCATTAATTTGTCACCGGAAACCAAAAGGAGAAATTGTTCCAGGTAAGCAGCAGTAATTAGAGTTACCTTCCACCCCTAGTTACAGAGATATTTAAAGCCAAAAGCTCTGGACCGTGAGTCCCAGCATGGCTGGATTAGCAGTTCTGGGATACGGATGACAGCGGAGTGATGTCGCTGTGTAAGTCTGGGAAAATGATGCCCATGCAAATGGAAACACAAACAAAAATTATTGCGAGCGTAAAGGGCTCAGGCGTGAACATCCCCATAGGGGTGATGCTTACCAGGGTCTGGTACACCCTCCACTGCCCTGAGGCTCTTTGCAGCCTTGCTTATCTACCTAGGTTTGATTCTATCGAAGCCAGTGCAACTTGGACCCTCTTCCCTGCCTGCCTTCCTACTGTGGCCGCTTTTAGCTGCTCATTCATCAGAACACAGTCTACCCTTTCCAGAAGTGCTGCCTCTTCCCCCAGACACGCTTAGCTCCCCCTCCCGAGTGCCATCCAGAAACCCCTCATGCAACACCACACAGGCAGTCCCAGTTCTCCACCGAGACCCCCAGGTTAGAGGAAATGTTGCCGAGTGTTCATTTTCCCAAATAACACTTCGCTATCGTGTTCCTGAGATGAAGAGCACACTATTTGCTTCCATGCTTCTCTGCTTGGTGACCTGCTCATCACAGGAGCTTAACAGGAGCGCTCAAGGTCAGGTGGAATCTTGAAGGTCATGCACCTTCATCAGTGGATGCAGTACCCTGTCAACTAACTCCAGCCTCGATCCGCAGAAGCTGTGAGGACTTGCTACCTTTCAGATCAGTAAATTCCCCCCACCCAGCCAGGGTCTGTGAGTCTGATTTACATGAGTGTGTAGAATATTGGCCGAGTGAATAAACAAAGTAACAAGAGAATGGACACAGAAGTAGACGCCACAAGACAGAAGTTGCCATAGCCACTCCAATGCTCTGCTTTTGCAATGCTCTGAAGGGGTCCAGCAAGGTCAACCAGGAGGCTGAACTCTGCCCATTTCCTAAGTGCTCACAAGTTGCTAACTTCCTTCTGAGCTCAAACCTACCGTCTCCCCAGCATGCTCAGCACCTCTCGTCTAAGTCTCAGGAATAACTTGCTTACTTACCTGTGGTCATAGAAGAAAACAGGCCACTCAGGGCATGCAGGAAAGCAGCTGGCTGGGAGACCTCTGGCTAGCTGACGAGGGTCTCTGGGAAGCAGAGTGACGGGTGCAGAATGGAGCTCAGCTGGCTCAGCTGATGGTTGCACAGGTACAGAACCCGGAGGGTTTAGAAGGCACTGTTGGGATGAGGGATGAGGGGCCACTCAACAGAGTGGTCAGTTTTCCTGGGGCTGTGAAGCCCCAGAAGACAGAGAAGGCTTCACGTGGGTGCCACTGAAGAGGGGATCTTGGAGAACCACCAGCTCTGGGGCTTCCTCAGGTGAAGTCCAAGCCTGGCCCTGGGAGAGACTGCTGGCAAAGCAAGCAAGCAGACTCCTCTCATACTGTGTTTCTCTCTCTCCCTCCCTCTCTCTCTCTCTCTCTCTCTCTCTCTCTCTCTCTCTCTCTTTCTCTCCCCATCCATCTCTCTCCCCATCCATCTCTCCCTCCCTCTCTCCTCCCCCTTCTCCCCATCTCTCTTCCCCTCCTTCCATCCCTCTCTCCCTCCCTTTCTCTCCTGCCCTCCTCTCTCTCTCTCTCTCTCTCTCTCTCTCTCTCTCTCTTTCCATCTCTTTCCTCCCTTCCTCCCTCCCTCCCTCCCTCGCTCTCTCTCCTCCCCCTTCTCCCCATCTCTCTCTCCATCCTTCCATCTCTCTCTCTCTCTCTCTCTCTCTCTCTCTCTCACACACACACACACACACACACACACACACACACACACACTGGAAGGAGGAGGAGTCTATGTCTATGACTTTCCACTTTGTGTCCAGTACAGACAGATGCGGCTCTGGCTTCTGTTCAGACAATTACTCTGATGTCTTGCTCCTGGCTCTGAAGGACCCTAGACTCGAGGGCTGTCACCTGAAGTGTCTTTGGAACCCTGGACACACCTCAGACTAGGTCCTCTAAAACTGTGGGTCGATCTGTCATAACAATGCACAGTCGTCAGCAAAATATGAGTGAGCCACGGAGCACCCAGCTGAGAGTTTCCTCCGCCCTGCAGTTGCTGCAAGCTATCTGCCCCACTCCAGTCACTGTCTGAGGATGCCAGCGACAGACACTGCCTGGTTTGGCTTCAGGCATGCCTTCTCACCCTCCTTACCAGCCACCTCGACTTATGTCTTCTAGACACGTCAGGTTGTCAACTCTATAACCGGACCTCTGATGCCTTTACAGTTTGTAGGTTATCACCACCAGGGCTGTGCCCCTGGCTGCCCGTGATCTCCATGGCATCCCCATGCATTAAATAGCTCCAGACTTTCTCGAACCTTCGTTTCTCCTTCCTCACTGTCCCCTCCTTTCAGCCCCTCCCGTTCCAGCAACTCTAAGCTCTCTCTCCCCCATTGAACAGCTCATTCTGTCAGCTCTCTGACTTTGCTGGGCATGAGCTGCCCAGTTGGGCTTCCAGTTCTTCTCAGACATGACTTTGTGACCTCAGGCAAGTCTCAAAAGGTGATTGTGCCTCAGTTTCCTCCCAAGTCAAAGGAGGGTGTGAATGATGGTGGCTCACCACAGGCTTTCTCTGAGGAGGACACGAATATAAGCACTGTGAATTGCTTCCAAGATTGAGAGTATCTGTGATGTTTGTACAGACACAGGCATTGGCACACATTATATTTATTGGTGAGCATTTATTTGATTGCTAAAACCATGAAGGATATTCTCATTAACCATGATTAAAAATGTTACTGCAACATCATGGCAGATGCAAAAAGAAGCTAGTTGCATGCATTCATCTTCTGGAAACTGAAAGATAGGAAGAAGAGAGGGAAGAAAGAAGCAGAGATGGAGGGAAGGAGGAAGAGGAAGGAGGAAGAGATGGAAGGGGGAAGGAAGGAGGAGGGAGGAGAAAGCATGGAGGGAAAGAAAGCATCAGATTTTATCTGTCAAGATTATTGGCTCTAATCAATAGAAACAACCATCTTTTAAATAAAAAAGAAGAAGCCAGTGGGCAGTTTGCAGCAGCACTTACAAAGCTGGAGGGCCTGCTTGGAGGCCAGGTGGGAGAGAGCCTGGGAGGCATCAGCTCCATCTCAGTCCAGAGCAGCTTCGTTGCTTGTGTGCTGGGTCCCTGCTACAGTGCCAGGCATCCAAACTCAAAGCATCGCTGGTACTGCTGTCTCAGCTGTCCTTGGAAATCAGCCGCTGCTGCTGCCACCACTGCTGTGGCTGCCTGCACAATCAATCCTCCCTTCTCCCTCCCTCCTCACACAAAGGTCAGGATAAGTGCATCCAATTAACTGTGCGCCCGTGAACTGGGTGTGAGGAAGGCTGATAAGGCAGGAATCTGCGTTGGAGGTACTTGGAAAGAAGGTGAGCTGTGTATCTTCATCTGGTGGGAGGGTTCCTAAAATATGGAAAAGGAGTAAAGTTCTGGGAAGGCCCTTCACCCCCGTGAGAGATTTCCCTCTGTGTGGAGATACACATAGTTTTCCACAGCAACACAGTGAAAACCACTCTACCCTGCTTTTTCGAAAGACTCACATTCAGAATTTGTTTGAACCAAGCCTGGTCAGATACAGACGTGGGAACGACCACCATCAAGACAGTTTACATTCACAGATTCCTGCACACGAGAGGCACAGTGGGCCACATGGATCAGCACTGGAGGGTGCCAGAATAGGCAGGAGAAAGCCTGTGCCCTCAAACACCTCCCACCTTGTTCTAGATAGGTTTAGGTTCTGAGGGGTAGTTGTTTGCTTTCTGTTTTTGTTTAATGAGACAATATCTCACTATGTAGCCCTGCGTGACCTAGAACCCACAGAGATCTGTCTGCCTTCCCTCTGCTTCTGGAGTGTTGGGGTTAAAAGTGAGGGCCCGGTTTCCTGGATGGCTTTAACTGTTATTTATCTTCATGCAAACTAAAATGATCTGGGAAGAGAGTCTCACTTGTGAGATTGGCTTCATGTGTGTGTGTGTGAGTGTCTGTCTGTCGGTCGGTCTGTCTGTCTGTGTTGGGGGAATGTCTTGATTGTTCATTGCTGTAGGAGGGTCCACTCCCCTGTAGGTGGTACCATATCCCAGGCAGGTGGTGGAAATAAACTGTATTTTTAAAAAAGCTAACAGTGTAAGCCTGCCCCAGCCAGCAGGCAACATTGGCTATGTGTCTGCAGTCTGTCTATGGCTGTGAAGTCCAGACGTAATGGAAGAAAATATTGAACTCCAACAAACAACCCTCAGACAAACAAAGTGCTCATTGTACATTTTAGGAGGGCAGTGGACTAGGCAGTAGCCACAATGGCATCCATGACACAGGGCAACATGCTACAGGATCTCCACTCAGGAGACGCACTACTTAATTAGGGTGAGTTTTGATACAGTTTCTTGAAAGCCATTTATGCCCTATGAAGGAGAACAGCCAGGCTAGGTGGTGTACAAACCTGGAAAGTCAGTGTGAGCTGCTGTGCAGGTAATTGACAGTTGTATAACTTCAGCCATGCAGACCAAGGCCATGTAGACCAGAGCTATACAGACCAGGGTCATCAGACTAGAGCCATGCAGATCAGAGCCATGCAGACCAGGGCCATGCAGATCATAGTCATCAGACCAGAGTTACGTAAATCAGAGCCATGCAGACCAGATTCATGTGGACCAGAGCCATGCAGACCAGAGCCATGCAGACCAGGGCCATGCAGACCAGGGCCATGCAGACCAGGGCCATGCAGATCAGAGCCATGCAGACCAGGGCCATGCAGACCAGGGCCATGCAGACCAGGGCCATGCAGACCAGGGCCATGCAGATCAGAGCCATGCAGACCAGGGCCATGCAGACCAGAGCCATGTAGACCAGAGCCATGCAGACCAGGACCATGCAGACCAGGGCCATGCAGACCAGAGCCATGCAGACCAGAGCTGTGTAGACCAGATCCATGCAGACCAGGGCCATGCAGACCAGGGCCACGCAGATCAAAGGCATATAGACCAGGGCCATTAGTCCTGGCTCATCAGTCCAGAGCCAACTTTCCCAATTCAAATAAGAACAGTCTTGAAAAAATAAACTCACAGCATTCCAAAGCTAAAAGTGTTTATGTAAAAGCAGGGCCTTGTTTGTGTAAATTCCCCCAATGAGTATTGGTTTCTTCTTCCAGTTTGTTATTAATGATCTTCTCTCCATAGAACTTTCATTCCCTCAGGGTCCTATACTGTCCTAGATGGGTCATAACCCCAGTGACCACAGGGACACGGACTAGGCTTTACTCACTACTTTGAGTGGGAAGGAACTCATCCCAAGGTCTTCCATTAGCTGACTGAGGACTATAAAATTTCACATACTGCGAAATCTCCTAGTAATCAGACTTCTGTTACTGCAATGAAATACCCGAAGAAAGCAACATCTAAGAAAGAAAGGTCAATCTTGATTCACAACCAGCCCCTGGTTGGTTGGTTGGTTGGCTTTGTTGCTCTGGAGCCTGTAGTGTAGAAAACTGCTCACCTCATGGAGTCTGAGAGGCAAAGAGAAAAGCAGGAGGGTCCATAGTCCAATAGCCCTAAATGGGTACACCCCAGCCACCTAATTCCCTTCTTTTGAAAAGTCTCTACTTTTCAAAAATTTTCACCCCTTCTCAGTCGCCCCCACCCCCACCAGGCTGAGGACCATGGTTTTACAGTGTGGACCTTGAAGGAACGCTTATGCAGAACATAGCATTCCCTTAGTTTAAACCTCAACACCCTAAGTCAAAAGCACTTCTCACAGCCCCAGTGGAGACCGGGATACCTCTCAGCCTTTGGAGAGAAAGCCCCTCCGGGCTCTTTCTGTGTCAGCAGGGAGGGAAGCCGACTTTACAAACAGAAAGTTAGTCTTCCATCACCTGTACGACTTACTGCTATTGTCTCTCCAAAGAAACCACCCACACCGTGTCTGGTCACGTGTGCACATGTGCACAGGCCACAGCACTCATGCAGGGATCAGAGGACAACTTTCAGGAGTTTCTTTCACCATGGGATCCCAGATATTGAACTCAGGAAGTCCGGCTTAGCGGCAAGCCCCTTTATCAGCTGCACCAGCCCCATACATAATGTAGATGTTCAAACATACAGACTAACCCCCAAAGCTTTAGAAAACCCGTCCATTGTTCCCTAAATACCAGCTAAACCTTCCTGGTCTGAGAGCATAGGAATCTATGCACATACACACTCACCAGATTGTGGGCAGAAGCAAGAAAGTCCTGTAGATATTGCGGGGGGGGGGGGGGAGTGCTATTGTGTGCTGCCTCTTTAGAACTTGCCTGCTGGGGCGTGAGACGATCTGATGGCTGCCTAGGTCTGGAGGCAGGAAGGAACGGTGAGTCGGGAGACAGCTATGGATTTTTCAGCCAGGGCTACTAGAAGCAGCTTTCAGCGTCAAGCTCCATTCTTCACAGCAATTTCCCTAGAACTGGCGTCTCATTTCTCCTCAGCCAGAGCTGGGGACTCAACTAATGCAACAAGGGAGCAAATCATGGGCTCGAAATGCAGTTGAAATGCAAGCTTGGACTTCAGCCATCTGGATGTGTCCTTTTACTGTGTGTCTCGAAATGGTTCCCTTTCGATGTTAAAACTTCAAAAGGTGGGGGCAGAACCTTTGCAGTTTCTGGCATAGTTACAGGGTGGGGGTTACGAAACCAATAAGGAGAGAGCTGATAGGAATGTCTGTGTGCCCCCCACCCCCGAGGGTGCCAGCTCTTACACATTGGAAGGTCTAGCCTTGGACTTGAGCAAAGGTTATGTAGCAAGAAAATGAGGAAGTTGGCACTGTGGACGTCTGTGGGTTGATGAGCCCTGGGAGGTGGTGGAGTGTCAGTCTCTTCCATGAAACAACAAGGAAAGAAGAGGCACTGACTGAGAGCAAGAGGGTCCTGGGGACTGGGAAGAGAAGGGAGCTTCCATGGGCTTCTGGGAGATCAGAGGGAGCCACATTAGAGAAAAGTAATAGCTGATTGGTCAGCTGGAAGTGGTAGAATCTGATGATGTGATATTAATGTCTGTGTCTTGGGGGTCTGGAGCAAGGGTAAGGATCCAGACACTCACCTGCTTATATCCCCTCCCCACTCCCTGGGGGCACACAGGGAACCTCAGTGGAAGCAGGTTCCTTGGGTAAGAGCCACAAGACTGGCAATAACAGAAATTGAGGAGCGGGAGGGACAGGAGGGGAAGGAGAGGGGAAAGGTCAAGGGCATGGTGGATTTTCCTAATGACAGTCCTGAAGTTCCAGAAGGCACAGTGAGACCCAGAAGATACCATAGAAAGATGTGTGTGTGTGTGTGTGTGTGTGTGTGTGTGTGTGTGTGAGAGAGAGAGAGAGAGAGAGAGAGAGAGAGAGAGAGAGAGAGAGAGAAAGTATTGTTGTGGTGGTGGGGGTTGGTCAAGAGTAAGACCTGTCTTTGTTGGCCATGACAGAATATCCATGTGGGCCCATGGAAGCTTGGAGAATTGACCTCAGAAACCACGCAAGAGTAATAGGCACAGCTCAGGTCGGCTTACAGGACCAGTCCCATGACAACGCTGCACTGCAATTGACTGCTGAATCCATGGGGCCTGCACCATCCCTGCCTGCATGGTAGCGGATAAACCTTCTTCCCCTTGAGACCCTTCTCCCATGTCCTCCTTTGGCTCACCAGTCCCGTGTGAAGCTGGGCTGATGTGCCTGAGCAAGCGAGCATAGCTCACGGGCCCAGTGTGGTACACAGTCTCTTTCCTGCTGCCTGCGGATGGAGATATAGAACTCTCAATTCCTTCTCCAGCACCATGTCTGCCTGTGTGCTGCCATGCTCCCCAGCAAGATGATAATAGACTAAACCTCTGAACTGTAAGCCAGCCCCAGTGAAGTGTTTTCCTTTATAAGAGTTGCACTGGTCACGGTGTCTCGTCACAGCAATAGAAACCCTAACAAGACAGCTCTCTACAATTGTTAGGAATATAGTAGTTGACACCGGGTGTCATTTATGAAATGTCACTATTGTACCAGTCACTTTTTTTTAATTTTTATTTTCTGTTAGCTTCTAAAGCATACATGAACATTACAAGTAGCAGAAATGAGGATCAGCAGTCAAAAAGAAATCTCATTTTTTTATCCTTTGGAGAAACCTAGCTACTCATTTGCCTGTGCCTTTGGTGGCTTAAAACAGAAGGGGCACACTGACATGGGGTGGCCCATGAGAGTCCAGGGGAATGTAACTGAGCTCATTAATCTAGGGATAAAATTGAGTTATGACTTAACACAAGAGTGTCAGAACACACTGAAGAGCCAAGCTGGTCACAAGAAAGAAACAAAAGGCAGGCGTGACAGCCAGGAGCTTTCTTTTATCAGTCACGTGTTCTCTAGAGGGACAAACCGAATCCCTCGAGGAGCCTGGAGAGCTGGAGAGGAGACTTCAGTCCCGATGGCCGACTTGAGACGCTGGTTCCATTATGGTGAAAGAGTTTGAAGCCCCAGCAACAGGGAAGACGAGCTTCCGCTCAACAATGAAGGCCAACAGTCAAAACAGTGACCTTTGCCCTTCCGTGTCTTTTTATCTGGGCCACCCACATTTGGTAGCCCTCCCCTCAACGATTATGACAAGACAATCCCTCCAGACACACCCCGTGTCCAACCTGATGTAGACAGCTCTTCACTGCAACACTCCACCAGCTGATTCTAACTTCTGCCAAGTTGACAGCTGAACCCAACCATCACACTAACCAAGGGTGATTCCTGTTTGGAGGTGGAATTCCATATTTCATTTTTCTTAATATTTTTCTTTTTAAGAGATGGTTTGTGAAGTCCATTTTTTTGTAGACTTTTCTTCGTTTTGTAACTTTCATAAACACATTTATGGATTCAGTAACACTCTACCAGTCAGAATGCAGATGTACACAACGGAAATCACTGTACCTCTTTCAAAGAGATGACATGACGTATTAAATATGAGTAACAGGCAGATGTATTAAATATGGGGGATGGGGCAAACATATTAAGTATGAGGAATGGGGTGGACCAATAAAATCTCTGAAAGGATCTGTTTCCAGGCAGCCAAACCTTTAAGAAGGAAACACCACCATGGGTCTCTGCCCCAGTCGGCTGACCAGCCCTGGAACAAAGTTTCAGAGCACTTGGCTCAGTCGGAAGCCAGGTGTCAGCAAGCAACTCCAAGGTCTCCGGATTGAGCAGCTGAACCAAGGGTTATGTTACTTAGTAAGACAGGGACCTCCTGTTTGCGAGCCAGCTTTCCACTGCCGCAGTAAGCACCCAAGGTACTTAGTTTTGGAAAGGGAAAAGGTCTAGTCTGGCTCACAGATTTGGAGGTGTCATTCTGTGATTGGTTGGCTCCATTGCCCATAGCAACAGCACATAACAAAACCAGTCTACTCAGGAAGAAGATGCAAGGGAGAGGAAAGGTGAGGGGTTAGAGTCCCAATACACCCTTGAAGGACGCACTTCTAGTGACCAGAAGACCTCCCTTGGGTCTTCAGCTCTTCAAGGGTCTGTTACCTCCTAATAATGCCATGGGTTGAGAACCAAGGCTTTGGAGGAGGCTTAACCAGATCATAGGTTCCTGGAAGGAGCAGTTGTTGAAAGTAGAACAAAGCAGAGTTCTGCCTTAGTCAGGAGGAGCATCACACGGTCAAGCAAAGGTGGGCACTAAGAAGGTAGCTGTGCACAGCTGGAACCCAAAGGAAAGTCTGTCAATCAGAGGTTCATAGCTAAGAGTTTGTGCAATCTGATTCATTGGCTTAAAGAAAAAAAGTCAACTTTATTTTTGAGACCACTGTATTAACCAGAGTCCTGTATTATATTCTTTTCATTGTTACTTGTTTTTTTTTTAATTTTTGTTTTGGTGTGTGTCTGTCTGACTGTCTGCATATGTTTCTCTATGACTGTCTGCCTGTATCTCTCTCTGTGTGTGTTTGTGTGTGTGCGTGCGGTTCTCTGGAGAAAAAGAACTTAAAAGATCCTGATTTATTAGAATGGCTTACAGTTTGGTTAAGCCAACAATGGCTGCCTATTAATGTAAGGTCCAAGATTCCAGTAGTTGTTCAGACCACAAGGATGGGTGTCCCAGCTGGTCTTCAGCATATGCTGGAGTCCTGAAGAAGTAAGCTCTAATGCCAACAAAGGAATTAGTAGCATGAGTGAGAGCAAGTAAGCAAAGAGAGCAAGCTTCCTTCTTCCACGTCCTTATATAGACTGCCAGCAGAAGGCATGGTCCAGATTCAAAAGATGGATTTTCCCACCTCAAAATATCTAGATTAAAAGTCTTCTTACTTCAAATAATTTAACTAAGAAAAATCCCTCATAGGTATGCCCAAAAAATTATTTGAAGTAAGAAGACTTTTAATCTAGATATTTTGAGGTGGAAAAAATCCATCTTTTGAATCTACATTTTTATCCACTTTCTGCTTCCTAAGTGTGAATCTCAGAAAATACGAACTGTCCCAGGCGAGACCGGAGGCAAAAGGAAGAAGTGCCAGAAAGGACCACAAAATCAACCCACAATAAGCCTGTTTCCTACCTGGCAGCCTCAAGAGCAAAGGAAGACTTCAATTCCCCATTGCAGTAAGGGAGACAGTTTTTCACAACAGTCATGGACTAAACGATGGATTTGTTAATTGAATTCCTTAAAGGGTGAGGTTTCTGGTTTCCCTCTTAACTAGGGACAACACTGGGCCAAGGGCCAGGAAGTTTCCAGAAACCTCCCAGAGGCCCAGCTCACTTTTATGTTATTTCAAATACAATGTACAAAGGGGAACCACACTCGATTTATTTCTTCTAAGCCACAAGAAAGTACTCTGGGTTGGCACGCTATGACTGGAGAGCTGTATTGTTTTCTAGGAACACTGCTTGGAGAAGTAGGCAGACGGAAAGGGTTTGCAAAGACGTGTGCGGCATTTGGAGAAGAGATGTCAATCCAAACAGAATACTGAAGGAGAGAATGTTTACAATGTCCCCCTCTGCCTTCCTCCCTCTCTATCCTATCAAGAGCTACCCTCTCTCCCCCATACCAAGCCTATCTAAGAAAGGTCAAAGCCTGAGAATCGGGGGGACCGGGATTGGTAGTTAAGCTGGGAGTCTTACAAACAGGCGGGCCCCTAGGCAGGAGGTAGTGGCTCAGACTCGACACTTGGGTGGAACTTCTAGCCGGACGCTCCAGTCTGGACCGGGTGAGTAGGCAGGGCTCGGTCGGTAGTGGGCGTGGTATGGCGTGGTGGGGCGTGGCGGGGGCTGTGCTGAGCCTGGCAGACTCTGATCTTAGGTCCCCAAACCACTCTCTCCAGTGAAGGCCACAGCCTTCTAGCTCCGAGTTTGTGTCTGCTTAGCCCTGCAGCCCAGGCCACCATGGCTCTGCGTGTGGCAGCGTTCGACCTTGACGGAGTGCTGGCCCTTCCCTCTCTCGCCGGCGCCCTCCGACGCACCGAGGAGGCCCTGGCGCTACCCAGGTAAGGGAACCCGCGCTAGGTCTGTGTCACAAGTAGGCAGTCCCCAGCGGCCTGGTGTCCTGCCCACGCATCCAGCTCAGGTTTCAAATTGCTTTCCTGGTGAGCCTGGGCAAGATCAAAATCATTGTCTGGTACTAAATATCAGTGTGCACGAGTTGATCCATAGCCCTTCTAAATGCTAAGTAATTAAGTTTTGTTAAAAACCTCAAAATTGCCCTTTGCAAAAGGAGGCGGATACTAAACTATTTGCTACGGGGTTAATTCTGTTGAACTGGGTCTTTAAAATGCTCGCTGAGACTTACAAGAAAATTCTGTCCAAAGGCCAGCATTACAGAAGAGCCAGTGCAAGCAGCAATTTAGAGAAATGGCCCCCAGCCCGAGGAAGTGAGAGGGGGGGGGGGGGGGGGGGTAGTCTCTGACACCAAAAGTAATGGCTCGTTTTCAGATGGCAGAGGGAGAAAACAGGGGCCTGTAGAAAAACAAATGTCTGGAGAAAATATATCAAAATATCCAGACAAGCGGCTGGAGGGTAGGCTGCAGTTAAGAATATTTGATTTCCCCGCAACCGTGTCAGATGGCACCAGGTGATCTGACGCCCCCTTCTGGCCTCCTAGGGCTCCTGTACTCACAGATGCAGACACAAACACACATAATATAAAAAGTAATAAAAATAAATATTTTAAAGATCCAGACGTTACTAATTGTACGTGAGCTCATGAATGATTTTCCCTCTACATTTCTCTTTCCATTCACAAGCATTTTATATACAGAAAGGGGGAACGCATATTTATTTTTTAAAAGTTAAAAAGGAGCTGGGCTGTGGTGGCGCACGCCTTTAATCCCAGTACTTTGGAGGCAGAGGCAGGTGGGTCTCTGTGAGTTTGAGGCCAGCCTGGTCTACAAAGCTAGTTCTAGGACAGACTCCAAAGCTACAGAGAAACCCTGTCTCGAAAAACAAAACAAAACAAAGCAAAACAGAAAAAAGTTAAAAAGGACGAAAGGTCATTCCAGTAGGACTCAAAGGAAAGAAGAAAGGGGTAATTCCAAATTACCCCTGAGTGGCAGGTTGTGATCTGGAAATCTGCCTCATTTAATGATTCTAGAATTTTTTTTTTTTTTTTGGTTTTTCGAGACAGGGTTTCCCTGTAGTTTCTAGAGCCTGTCCTGGAACTAGCTCTTGTAGACCAGGCTGGCCTCGAACTCACAGAGATCCGCCTGCCTCTGCCTCCCAAGTGCTGGGATTAAAGGTGTGCGCCACCACCGCCCGGCTGATTCTAGAATTTTTATGACAGCAAGAGGGCTTATCTTTTATACTATATAAATCATGTAAGCCAACCCAAAGGAGGCTCAATGTCTAGAACAGCAGTTCTCAACCTGTGGCTCACGACCATTGGAAAACACATATCTCTGATAGTCTTAGGAACTGAGACACCACTCCGTGGCAACCTTCCAGGTATGAAGTAGCAACAAAAATAATTTTATGGTTGGGGGATCACCACCGAATGAAGAGCTGTATTAAAGGGTTTCAGCATTAGGAAGGTTGAGAAGCAGGCACCTTCTCAGATGCAGAGACTGAGGTGTGGCGGGGAGATTCCCTTGGTGGCTCTGAGAGTAGTATTCTTTCGCTCAGTGCAGGTTCCTCCCTCTCTGCCTCCCTTGGCTGCTCTTCTAGAAATTCATCTGTCCAGGCCGAATAAATAAAATGCACCAACAGCTGAGAGGCAAAAATAAACAAGAGACTACAAAGTCCACCATCAGGTGGCCACACTGCATGCAGTGAAGTAGAATTTGACAGAGAATAATATTTGAAAATGAAAAGCCATCCACCTCTAAGCTGCGCTTGCCCAATAGGAGTTATGAGAAAGGAATGGTTAGTTTGCTTCCAAGAAGTTTGTGTGTAGGTGTGGGTGTCCACATTTTTATGTGAGGGGATGGATGGATGCTTTGTGTGGAGGGGTGCACCGGTGTGCGCTTGCTTAACCTGTCTTTCTAGTCCACCATCCTAAGAGACATTGCCTTTTCTTAGGAATCTTGAGTGAAGATTAAATTAGCTTCTATGGAAAGTGGATGGGCAGCTGTGTTTTTGATACATGCCCTTATTTACAGAAGTTCTCCATGTCTGCAGTGATGCACTGAGCAATACCATTGGATGGCACGCTCACACAGTTCCTTTGTGACCATGGTTAGGGTTGTTCTCGGGTGGCATAGAATAGCACAAAACTAGCCGCACGCGGGAGGTCAGAGTGCAAGTGTTGCGTTTGTTTACCCATCAGATGTGTGAGCTAATCTGGTAGAAAACGAAGAAAAAGCGTCTTCCACGCACTGGGTATTTTCAGCATGCTTGCCAGCAGATGTAACAACTCCTCCCGCACAGGCCACCAAAGCTCATGCTGACAGCCGTGCCCTGAGAAGTACCAAGTTCTCAGAAATTTTATTGTGTCTCTTAATTGTGTTTTGTTTATGTTGTATATTGTGGGTGTTTTGTCTGTGTGTATACCTCTGTACTATGTGCGTGCCTGGTGCCCGTGGGGGCCAGAAGAGGGTGTCAGAACCTTTTGAACGGGAGCCCCAGATGGAACTGAACCACCATGTGGGAGCTGAGACGCTAACCAGGTTCTCTGGACGAGCAGCTGATGCTCTCCAGCCCCTCTTGCATCTCTTGATTCACCAGTTTCGTTTTCTGTCATGGTCTTTTACTATTCACTGCCTTGATGAGGCATTCTGCTTGTTTGTTTGTTAGTTTTTGTTTTTCGAGACAGGGTTTCTCTGCAACTTTTGAGCCCATCCCAGAACTCGCTCTGTAGACCAGGCTGTTCTGAAGTTACAGAGATCCACCTGCCTATGCCTTCTGAGTGCTGGGATTAAAGGCGTGCGCCACCACCGCAATCTTAAAATACAGTGCTCAGGGGCCGGCGAGATGACTGAGCTGACAGAGGTGCTCGCCACCAAGCACGACAACCTGAATTCCATCCCCAGGACCTACGTGGTGGAGGGAGAGAACTGACTCCCTTGGGTTGCCCTCTGACCCATATATGTGCCCTGTGGCATGTTGTGTGCAAGTGCACACACATATGCATAAAGAAATGTAATAAAAAGTTGTGCTCATGTTTTCCAATGGTAAGAATAGTCTTGTTTTGTCAAATTGCTTCTACTTCAAAATAAGCCCTGCTTGCTCTTGCTGTATAAATGTAGCAATGTCCTCTTGCAGTCACACCATTCCTATGTGTTCTTCTTTAGTCAATCCCCGATTTTCAGGCAGAAATAAGTCATTTTAGTTCCTTCTTCTTGGTCATATAATACAGCTATCTGCTTACCTGTCACTGTGAGTCTCCTAAGGATGGGATTGTTATTTCCCTGTCTTTTACATCACAGGTAACACACAGCCTTGCACAACTTAGGTGTCTAATAAAAGCTTGTGGCACCTAACTGCACTCTGATTCTTAAAACTTCAGCGCAGCTGCTAAAGGGTCTGGGGACTCTCACTGAGGAGCGGCCGTGCTATGTCACAGGCGTGAGGTGGCATTTGCATTGCTTTGTCTTTACTATGCATTATCGAATAACATGTTGAAAACATGTAAATTTGATGTCAATTGTACCTTAATAAGATTGTTCAGAAAATACTGATGTCAAAAGCACAACAGAAACCATTGCTATTATGAGGAAGCTGGACAAGGCCACAGATCTCAGGTACACGTCTTTTATGGATAGAGGGTTAATCTGCTTTTAAAAAAAATACTCCACTATAATCAAAAACAAAATTCCCAAGTAGGAGATAATCGTTCTCATACTTGGGGATGGTAAATGTCTGCAAAGGGTTTGGCAGTTGCAACTGATAATAGGCGAGGTATATCCATTATTCAGGGCTGCCAACAGTACAGACTGGCTGGGTTAGTAGGAGAGTGTTCTGGAAGGGTAGAAGGCCAAGACCAAGGTTTCAGAAAAGTTGATCTTCTAGTTGTTTCTCTTTTGCTGTGATAAACACCATGGCAACCAGCAACTTGGGGGAGGAAAGGGCTTGTTTGGCTTATAGGTCATCACCTAGGAAAGCCAGAACAAGAACTCAAAGCGGGAGCTTGGAGACAGGAACTGGCGCACAAACAATGGAGGAATGGTGCTTACTGGCTTGCTATTCTTGACTTTCTCAGCTGCTGTTCTTATTCAGCCCAGGGATGGTCTTCCCACAGTGGGCTGGCCTCTCACACATCAATCAATAATCAAGAAAATGCTCCACAGATCTGGCAACAGGTCAGTCTGATGGAGACAACTCCTTGACTGAAATGTTCTCTACCCAGATGTGTCTAGATCTGTGCCAGTTTTGCAAAAACGAATTATGACAGTGTAGTCCTACCCCATGTCAGTGTTGACACACAAGCATATCCCTTTAAGTAATACCCATTTTGTGGCTCATACCCAAGATCTCTGTGTTAATGTTACAATATAAAATGTAGTCTGACTTTTAAAAGTCCCATAGTCTTTAAATTTTTCAACACTTAAAAGTTCAAGATCTTTTTTTCAACTGGATTGTTATTCTTTTTTATTATTTATTTATTTATTTTTATTATTAAAAATTTCCACCTCCTCCCCACCTCCCATTTCCCTCCCCCTCCCTTAACTCTCCTCCCCTTCCCTTGCCAGTCCAAGGAACAGTCAGGGTTCCCTACCCTGTGGGAAGTCCAAGGTCCAACCCATTCCATCTGGGTCCAGGAAGGTGCGCATCTAAACAGACTAGGCTCCCCAAAAGCCAGTACATGCGGTAGGATCAAAACCCAGTGTCATTGTTCTTGGCTTCTCAGTCACCCTTCATTGTCCGCCACGTTCAGAGAGTCCGGTTTGATCCCATGTTTTTTCAGTCCAGGTCGCGCTGGCCTTGGTGAGCTCCCATTAAAAATCAAGAGATTCTTAACTGTGAGCTCCTATAAAGTTAAAAACAAGTTACATGCTTTCTTGTTCCAAGAGAGAAGAACCAGAGTACAGTATAATCAGATCAAAGAAAATATCAACTCCAGCAGTGTAAACAGTTCAGTCTCTGACATCTGGGACTCGCTCATGATCTCCTGGGCTCCTGTGGCTTTAAACACTCTTCTTCCCCAGTGCTGCCAGATGCAGCACACACAGTTTGTCTCATAGGCTCAGGCTGGCGCCACTGCACACCCATCACTGTCCTAGGTAGGTGTAGCATGGTCCAGGTACTTCTAATATGCTAGCGCCTGTACTACAATGGAGGCTGGTCTCCCTGCTGACCCTGCCACACAGTACTGAGGCTCAGTTGTTTTCCATGGCCCCTTTAATCCTGCAGCTTTCATGTCATCAAAACTAATACCATCTGGGAGACTCTTACGGATTGCCAAGCTTAGTTGCCAGTATGAGATGCAGCCTTGCCCTTCCCTGCCCCCAGTAAAAGCTTCTGAGTACTGACCCTGATGAAATACCTCCCAGAAGATTTAACCTCAGTGATTCTGGTCTCCTGTTAATCACATCTGATTCTTCAGCCCCAACTGACCGGAAACCACAGATTCTTAATCCAGAATGTCATTCTATATTTGTGACAGTTGGTTCCCTCCAACAAACCTGTCCTTGACTTGAAGCTAGCACCATTGTGCTCTGTGTGTGTCTATGTCTAAATAACCTCTTTTTATTAGAATACCAATTGTGTTAAATTAGGACCTCATTAACTTCATTATCACTTTAAAGATTCCATCTCCAAATATAGCCCCATTGTGAAGTACTGGAAGGTAAAACTTCAGCATGGGAATTTTGAAGGTGAGCTACTTCAGACCTTAACACAGGAAATATTTTTAGAAATGAGAGATTAAGATAAAATGGGAACTATATGTACATAATAAATTTAAGGAAAAAAATTGTTCCTTTTGAAAAATGCGAGCTAAGGATGGCTTCCTGTGGAAAAACTTGACCTTGGCTTACATCTTCCTGTCTTTCTGACAAGAGTTTGTCTTTGAATGTGAATGGTGGCTGGTGATGGTTATATTCCTTGTGTCTTCCAGAGGCTTCCTGATAGACGCCTTCCAGAAGGAATACCCAGAGGGACCCAGTGAGCAACTCATGAGAGGGAAGATCACTTTCTCCCAGGTGAGGGCACACTGTGTGGACCCCTTGGGAGGTTCTATGCTTTATTGAGTTTCCACCCTGGCCTTCAACTCACCATGGGCAAGATCATGTTTTCTTAAGTCACCTCCCCACAACCCCCTATAACTTGCAAAACAGCAAGACACTGGACAGTGTGTTTCGGACTGCATTGTAGTCTGCCTGGGCCAACCTGAGGAACTGTGACAGGAAACTTGGCAACAAGAGTAGCTATTTCAAGACAGAGCCACTGAACCATTAACTCAATAACTATAGAGCAGGAGACTTTGGAGTCAGAAACTGGGTTTAAATCTATAGGCCCTACTTACATATCAAGACCACAGCAAGTTACTTAACTTCTCGAAACCTCCATTGCATTATCAGTAAGATGCATGATGATACCACCCATGCCCAAGGGGTTGTGAAACCTGAGAATGCTTGACACAGTGTGTTTCACTCAGTCCGTGCTCAGTAAAGGAGCTGGTCCTGGTGCCAAATCCTCAATTACCTTATGATAAGATAGAGTCTCAATTTGTGTGCCTATAAACAATCTGTTTATAAACCCACAGGTTTTTTAAATCGCCTTTTTGGGAAAACTATATTACTATGGACAATTGTTATCCGATCAGAGAATTTGGGGACCACTTCGTTAAAAAGAACGATCATAAGAGACAGAGGACCAGGGTGTTTGCCGCAAGATAGTGTCTTCCATGTATGACAGGGAAGCTGCAGCCATGAAATCTCAATATAACTGCCTAAACAAGACCAGCGCAATGCGGTCATCAGTTGATATGCCAACATGGATGAGGAAAATCTCACAAGACCGCATGAAGACTACAGACAGACAATTAATGGCTGCTGAACAAGGGAGAATCAGTTTTCTCCAGTGAGGAGACCCCTGATAGATCATCCGATCCCTGTGGTCAGTCCTATACACACGCATATACATATATACATATACATATATATATATATGAACACACATGCACGCACACACGTGTGTGCGCTATGCTAAATTAGAGGGAAGAGAAGAAACACAGGAAGAGTTGGAGGAATGGGGGGAGGGGTGGAAATGTTGTGAGTATGGTTTCCCTGAGATGAAATTAATTGAATTTAAAAAGGACACAGCATTATGAAAACCCCATGATGAAATCCAGTACTTTGTGTGCCTACTTTCAAATTAATAAAAACAGAGAAAGAACAAGAGAGAGAGAGAGAGATAGAGAGAGAGAGAGAGAGAGAGAGAGAGAGAGAGAGAGAAAGGGCTCACACTATGTGGTATTGCTGAGAATCTTGCAGTCACTTTATCATACATGCACTGACATGCACACGCACACACCACAACAAACAGTGAAGAACAGGTGTGCCAATGCCATGGGGAACAACTATCTCTGAAGCTTTATCCAATACAAACACCTTCAGCGGCATTGTTCAGAATAAGGAGGGGAATGCTGGTATCTTCAGTGACATGGGATGGTTTGGGGTCAATTTCCAGCGAGCAGTATGACATGCACCTACTTCAGAATTCCTGAACTGTTTATACTCTTTTAGAAACTCACAGGGCTAGAAGTCTGAGAAGTTGAATTATACCTGGACAAAGATGCCTAAAGCTTGAATTGTCCTTTTGAAATTATCTTTGGTCGGGCTGTGGTGGCGCACGCCTTTAATCCCAGCACTCGGGAGGCAGAGGCAGGTGGATCTCTGTGAGTTTGAGGCCAGCCTGGTCTACAAGAGCTAGTTCCAGGACAGGCTCCAAAGCTACAGAGAAACCCTGTCTTAAAAAACCAAAAAAAAAATTATCTTTGGAAATTGTTCTACTTTGCTTTCTACTATCGGGATAAACACCTTGACCAAAAGCAACTCAGGGAGGAAAGGGTTTATTTGGCTTACAGGTCACAGTCCTTCACTGAGGAAAGTCAGGGGAGAAACTCAAACATAGGTAGGAACCTGGAGGTAGAAACAGAAGCAGAGACCATGAAGGGCTGCTACTTACTGGCTTATTCTCCAGGCTTACACCAGCTACCTCTTCTGTAGCACCTAGGGCCACCCACCCAGAGGTGGCACTGGCTGAAGTGGGCAGGACCCATCAATCATTAATCCAAAATATGCCCCACAGATTTGCACACAGGACAGCCTGATGGAGGGATTTTCTTACTGAGGTTCCTCCCCTCTTCCCAGATGACCTAGTTTGTCTCAAATTGACCAAAAAACAAACAAACAAACAAACAAAACAAAACAATGCGGAAGTGAGCTTGGACTCTTCACACCATTTATGTGCAGGATGAAAGCAGAAGGGTGCACACAATGTAGCTCTGGCCAAGATTTCCAAACTGAACACACTCATACTTTAGCACCAGGTCAAAACACATGGGGAGCATAGTGGGGCCTTCTCTCTATGTTCCTATGGACACGACCTTTCCACAAGCAACTGCTGCCTTGTTGTTCCTAACCTAAATCATTCTTGCCTGTGTTAGCATCTGGACAAGGGGAATTTTGCTGTTTGGCATATTCTGCTTGGCTTTGTGTATGTGGTGTTCATAGATGCTATTGCAGGCATTAGCAATAGTTTATTTTTCAGCTATTGGGGGGTCACTGGGGGCCCACTGTATGGACGTGCCCTACGCTGTGAATTCTGAGATTGCTGGGCTTCTGGGTAGCTTTTAGTTTGAGAGTCTCATGAATAGTGTTGCAGTGGGGTATTATACTGTGATTCATTCTGCAGTGAGATTAATCAGGCTGTGTTGTAGCTTAGGCTGCTATTATAAAGATACTGCAGGAGACTGGGTGACTCAAATTATCAGGTGTTCATTTCTAATTTTTCTAGAGGCTAGAGAACCCAAGGTGCCTGGGAAGGTGCTCTTTCTGGATTCCAGTAAGCCTTCTTCCTCCTGTATACTAGTAGGAGAAAAAGCAAGCTCCCCTATCTTTTTAGGGTTCCATGCATGGCAACTCTACTCTCATGACTCAATCATCTCTCAAAGCCCAGACCTCCAGATAATATACACTGAAGGTTAAGACTTCAACACACTCATTTTTAGTGGGATAAAGACATTTAGTCTGTCATAAGCTGCCATAGTAAAATGCCTCCGACTGAGTAGCTGAAACAAACTGAAAATTCTAGATTAGAGTTACAAAGGGATTGGTTTCTTGTGGGGTTTCTTTTTGCAGACAGCCAGTTTCTCACTGTATCAATGCATGGTTTTCCCTCTTTGGATTAGCTTTATGTTGCTAGAATAAAATACCAGAGGCAATTAACTTACAAAGGGAAAATATTTATTTATCTCACAGATAAGAGTCCAGTCCAAAACTAGACAGCTCATAGTGTTGGGCATCTGGTATAGGCTGCACAGCTTATGGATCAGTTAGGAGAGAGAGGGTGGGCAGTTGCTAGGGTGGGCAGTTGCCATCCAACCATCCCTAGCATATGTTCCCAATCACATAAGGACCTCTCACCCCCATATCTCCCAAAGGCGCCAATAATGCAGCCCTTTGGATCAAACTTGGAGTGTAGTACCCCTATTAAATGATAGCATCACGACCTCCTCTGATCCCTTTCTCTAAGGATGTATACCTTATTGAGTTAGAATTCATCCTAATGATCTCATTTTACCTAAACCTCATCTTTAAAGCCCTTGTCCCCAAAAGTCATATTCTAAGATTCAAGGACTTCAATGTTCCAGTGAGAGGACATTGTTTGTTCAGACCATATCAGTAGTCATGAGTGTAGTTTCTCTTTGAAGGCTGGCTGTTATCTTAATGTCTGTGACCTGTGGCAGGCTTTCTCTTGGGTCACCAACCAGCTCCCAAATTATCACATGGAGACGCATTATTAGTCATGAATGCTTGACCTAGCCTAGGCTTGTTTCTGGCTAGTTCTTTTAACTTAAATCAACCCGTGTCTCTTTATCTACCTTTCGCCTCAGGTCTTTGCTTTATGTCTTACTTTCCTTTTTTCTCCAGTGTCTGGCTGGTTGGCAGATGTCTGGTTTCTGGCCCCAGGCGGCTTTCTCCCTCATTCTCTTCTTCTTCTTCTTCTTCTTCTTCTTCTTCTTCTTCTTCTTCTTCTTCTTCTTCCTCTTCCTCTTCCTCTTCCTCTTCCTCTTCTTCTCTTTCCTTCTTGAAACTAGATTTCTCCTCCTACTTATTCTCTCTGACACAGATTTCTCTCTTGTATAGCTGTTGGCCATTCAGCTTTTTATTAAGGCCCCTTAGACAGGCATGGTGAAGCAGCATGTCTTTTCATAATTAAACAACTGCAGCATAAACAAATGTAACACATCTTTTTATCATTGAACAAATGCAGCATAAACAAATATAACACGCCTTTGCCTACTTAACATATATTTCACAACATTCTCCAATTCATATGTTAAGCTTCTGACCACTAACAGGAAAGTAACTAAGTCAGGAGAGTACAACCCTTCAGGAAGAGATTGGAAAAGGGACCCTAGAGGATTACTTAGGTCCTTCTCTGTTGAGCAAAGTGAGCAGGCAGCACCATCTATGAAACAGACACCAGTCTGTCTGCATCTTGACTTTGACCGTCACAGACTTCAGAATTGGGGGGAAGGAATTTCGCCTGCTTCTGAGCTCCCCAGCTTCTGTTATTCTAGTGCAGCTCACCTTTGTCCTTTCTCTCGGGGAGCTTGCTCCCAGGATTGGAATGCACACATTTGAACTTCGTGGTGCTGCCGAGACTTCTCCAAGGCTGCAACCACTGGCCCTGCTACCTCCCACATCTGTTTGCTTTACAGTGGGCACCACTCATGGAAGAGAGCTGCAGGAAGCGCTCCAGCGCCTCTGGAACCAGCCTACCTGAGGATTTCTCCATAAGTCAAATATTCAATCAAGCCATGGCAGCAAGAAGCATCAACCGCCCCATGCTCCAGGCAGCTATTGCTCTCAGAAAGAAAGGTGAGAGACTCTGTGCTGCCCATTCCATGCGTGGCCTGACTACACCAGAGCCCTGGGAAAGCTGAGGTTAGAACACAGCTAAGTACGTCTCAAGGTCACAGATCTGACACACCCTTAAAGCAAGCCTCCAGAACCAGCTTTACTACATGAGAAAACTCTTGCTAACTAGCTTACTGTTAGGATCCCTGGGAAATGATATAATTTTATATAATAAAGCAATGATCAGTTACTGCTTTATGAACAAAATTCTATCCTTTCATTGCTACTAATTAGTATCAATAATTATCCAAATGACCAAACTTCTGCCACAGATTTTAACATGAGGCTTTTAAGCAACTCTGATTTTTCCAGTCTTTGAGGGTCAGAGTAGTGCTGTGAACTGGTGTGAGTCGGGATGATGTCATGCAGTCTAAGATACGAAGTCACATCCATGCATGGGCAGGCATTTTATTGTAGTGCCTGCCTCTTCTTCGAGAGCATCAATGAAACTGTCTCATCAGACTCATGTCATTGACTCAGTCCATCTGTGCTGCTGTAACAAAAGACCTGGGGTTAGAGAGTTTACAAAGGAGCACAAGATGGAGAGGACTGTATCTGTGAGGGTCTTCATGCTGTGGCTCATCAGACTGGGAAAGGGAAGGGCAGAACAGAGTGTGAATGCCCGAAAGACAAGATATTCGCCTGCAGCTCCTGTTATTTTACAACAAGCACTGGTTTCCGTCATGAAGGCGGAGCTCTTGTGACCCAGCTATTTTGTTAGACCTCTGCCCACTAGCTCTATGACAGTAGGAATTGAGTTTGCGACTTTTAGGAGACACAGTCAAGCCGTAGCCCAGCCCACATCCATGGCTCTTTGCTCGCCATAGGCTCATCTGTCTCGTTTCCATTACCTTCTGTGTCTTGCTCGGCTGTGTAGATAGAGCCAGGAGATGATGCCATCTCTGTCTTTGTTTCTTCTGTTTTGACATGGGAATTCAGTTCGCCATGCTCGGGGCAGGTGTTTTTGTTTTTGTAGATGGCACAAGGTCTTTGCGCTCATGGATAAGCACTAAAGGAACCAAGAGTATTAAACACACAAGGTTGCCTCTTCACAGAAAGATGGATACCTCTTTTCCGCCCAGAAAGCTGGGAATGAATGTAGTTAATAGCCCGGTGGCCTGTGCCATCTGTAGGGTCAGGCCACACTTGAATCACCCAAACTTATGCTTATCTCAGCCACGTGGACTTTGTCAAGAGCTTCAATGTAAATGTGTCTTAAACTTGGTTGTACACACATTGGGTTAATTATCATCCAGAAGCTTTTTCCAAAATTGTGCTCAAATATGGCAAAAGTAAAACTGCCTGGGGTCAGACTCTAGAAGTTTGAACCAACATGGGCTGCTGAGTCGTGTTGAACTGAATTTCCTTCTTGGTTCATGTTACCCTACGCACCCCGGTGGTTGCAGTTTTTAAACACAAGCAGAGTTTTCAGTATAGAGTCTTAGTATAGACTCCGTAGGAGTGCCCAGCTTCACTGTGGGCTCTGAGCAGCATGTATCATGTCCAGTTGTCAGTATGAGATAGGAACATCTTCCCTGCCGGCCACAGAAGTGGAGAGGACCCCACATGTTGATGAAACTTAAGACACCCTTATAAAATGAGGTGATAGTGTCAGGGAGTGGAGAGTGATCTTCAGAAAGCTCCGGTCTTCGCTTGCTCTTAGGACTGTACAGGAGGTAGGTGCTCGTGGGGAAGGACGATTCTTTTTCAACTTCTCTCACGAAATCTCTGTATGCAGAGACTGACGTTTGTGAGCAGGAGCCCGCGGTAGGGACTTCCCAATTCTCAGGGACCCCTTTGAGGCATCGAGAATATCGCCCCCTATAGCTGATCCCCTCCCTGGCAACTCCCCACCTCAGGATTCACAACCTGCATCGTCACCAACAACTGGCTGGACGACAGTGACAAGCGAGGCAGCTTGGCCCAGATGACTTGTGATCTGAGCCAGCACTTCGACTTCCTGATTGAGTCCTGTCAGGTTGGCCTGATGAAGCCCGAGCCTCAGATCTACAAGTTTGTACTGGAAACCCTGAAGGCCCAACCCAATGAGGTGAGTAGACACTCCCTTTTCAGGGGAAAGGGTGTCACAGAGATCTTGCAACAAGGGACTGATGGAGTTGACAGACTGGGGTGCACTTGAGGCCTGGCAGCCTGGTCTTAGGCCCATTCTTCTTGTGTCAGGAGGGATGCTTTTGACCATAGCTCAGTCTAGAACATACCATTGATGTGGCTCTTTGTGCAGTGGCAATGCCGTCAGATAATGTTAGAGCAGCTTTCCACGTTTACTAATGAAGAAACAGAGGCCCCCAGAGACTTGGCCAAGAACACAAAGCTAGTGATTACGAGTGGGTCTCCTTCTGCCATAATCTCCCTGTCCAAGCATCCTGGCCTACTTGAATCCTTCTGTTTATTAAGGGTCCTAAGAGTGACTCTGCTGAAATGCTGTATTATGCTCACCTCCTCTCATCTTAAAGGCTGACTGGAATAAGGTCCCTCTCCTTCCTCCTGCTGGACCCACCTCACCACGAGATGCTCAAAACAAACCTAGAGCCCCATCCCTGAGGAGATTGGCCTTCATCTCCTCAGCATAAAGCTGTCCCTGGAGCCATTCACAGGTGTTTCCTTCTGATGTTCTGCTCACACGAGATGCTTCCTCTGGCTGATGCTCATACTGTTTGGGTCCAGGTTGTTTTCCTAGATGACTTTGGGAGCAATCTGAAGCCAGCCCGAGAAATGGGGATGGTCACCATCCTGGTCCGTGACACAGACACTGCTCTGAGAGAACTGGAGAAGGTCACAGGGACACAGGTAACTTTAGGTCTGAGCAGGGTCTGGCTTCCTGCCGTTCTTCTGTAGTGTTTGGGGAGAAGACAGCAAGGAGACCGAGGTGCTGCTCTCTCACTTCTCTGTGAGGGATTTGGGGGCAAAAGGAGTCCATTGCCCATGGTTCAGGCAGTCCACACCCCTGACCAACGTCCACCCATTTCTTCCTGTGCAGCCAGTGAGCAAGAGTTTAAACTGTCCTTTGGCAAGTCAGGAAACTAAGACAAGAGAAAGGCACCTAAGGGCTAAAGATGGCTCAGCTGACAAAGTGTCTGCCATGCAAGGCCGAGGACTGAATGTGATCTCTAGCACTCACATGGAATCTGGGCATGCGTGAAATCCCAGCACTGGGGACGTGGGGACAGGCCAACCCTTGGAGCCCTGACCAGAGTCAAGTCAATCAATACACTCATATTCAGAGATGCTGGGATTTAGAAGTTTATCATATGAGCCTCAGGGGAAGACACAACTCAACTTATAAGACATCGGCTTACATCTTTAATAAATAGATTTCTTTAATAAAATAAATTTAATTGATAAGTAAAATGTAGAGTAAACAACTGCATGACCTCAAGTATCTTGCCCAAGCTTGGCTTGTTCCTTCTATGCCTAGAAGTCTTACGAACAGAGTGGAAACTGAGACAGACTTGGTTCGAAGCATCCATATGCTCCTCTCCCTCACCTAGTTTGTCTCCTACTCCCAGTGAGCTAGACTCCCATCCTAAAAATTAGGAAGGTGGACCACACCCTTCCTTTCTTCCCGTAGGTGTGGGGAGGTGTGCTGTACGGTCCCGAGAATGATCTGCTATATAACCATACTTTGGGTTTTGAATGAGTGAGCTTACTGAGTATGTAGCAAGCCAAAGGGAAACAATAAATAGCCAAAGACAGACAGACAGACAAATATCAAAACATCACCAAACCAGGTACTCGGACATCTAGCAGAAATCATCTGGGAAGTCCCTTTAAGGCAACCAATGGAAGTTTCTGATAGAGTCCCAGGCAGAGCAGAGCGTCCCCAGTGGTGAGGCTCCAGAGAGAAAGAACGAACAGCAGGAAGGTGACATCATCAAATCAGGGGCTCATTAACATGCATCAGAAACCATCTTGGGAAGACGAGGAAGTGAGCTGGAGTTCTCAGCTGAGCTTCCTCTCTCTCTCTGCAGCAGGTGCCTTTACATCACGGTGTAAACAGTAGTGACCCTGCGTTGGAAGTGGTGCACCTTCTCACTAATTAAGTTTTCACTCTTGGGCTGTCTTCCTTCCCTTGGGCTCTTCTCTTCCCTCCCTGCCACAGAATTAGGGTAGGGCTGCAGCCCAACCCCAGAAAAGAAGCTTTGGAGGACATTTTGAGATAAACATGCTTGTGTCTGAAATGGGGGCGGGCAGCTCCAGTCCAGGAGCCAGCTTCTCAGTGACCTCAAACAATAGTTGACGATTTCCCACTGCACTGTACATCACAGGAAGCTACAAGGGAGGGTCAGAATCATCTCCCTGTCTCCAATACTTCCAAGTTGTGGTAAAATACCTTAACATAAAGCTTACTATCGTGGTCATTTTAAAGCGAGCTGTTCGGAGGCATTAGGTACATTCTGAACGGCGTGGAGCCCGGTCCGTCTGCTTCCAGACTCTTCCATTTTAAAAAAAGCCCAAACTGTGTTCCATTAAATAAACACTCACACGGTCCCCAATCTACACTCCGCTTTCTGTTTCTATGAGTCAGATTTCCAGGTGCCTCCGATACGTAGAATCACACAGTATGACTTCTCATTTTTAGCTTGTTTCTCCTTTGGTGTAATGTCATTAAGATTCGTCTATAGTGTAGCATAACCCGGGTGGGACTCACTTTCTGAGCTGTTCTCTCTGACAAGGGGGACTAGATTCCAGAGTTTAAGGCCCCCACATTAGAGGACGGCTTTCTTAGGTGGGCCCATCTGCACTTGAAATGGCAGGTGTAGCTTGTGCAGTCGGGGCTCAGTCAGGAGGAGACGGACTGGCCCATGTGCTCAGTAGCTCACCCTCTGCTATTGATGCTTTGGGAACTGACACCAGTAAGGTAAAGAAGGGAGTATTCTGGAACTTTCCTCCGTACATAGATGTTATCCAAAGACAGGTCCAGGGTCTCTTGTGGACAAGGACAAGGCCCAAGACACAGGCTGTTACGGGATGAGCTCTCGGAAATTCATATACTGAAATGGCAATGGCCAGTATCTCAGAATGTGATTAGATTTCAACACAGAGCCTTAGAAGAGGTGATTAAGGCAACAGAAGACCAGAAGGGAGAAGAGCAACCTAATATGATATGGCCCTTTCATGTAAGAAGTAGAAACTAGGGCTGGAGAGATGGCTCAGTGGTTAAGAGCACTACCTGCTCTTCCAAAGGTCCTGAGTTCAATTCCCAGCAACCACATTGTGGCTCACAACCATCTGTAATGAGAGCTGGTGCCCTCTTCTGGTGTGCAAGAATACATGCAGGCAGAACACTCTATAAATAATTAATAAATAACATTTAAAAAAAAAAAAGAAGTAGAAACTAAGCCACTGTCCCACAGAGTGACACATGAGGCTACAGAGGGAGACAGCTATCTATAAACACTGAGTCAGGTCTCAGGAGAAACTAACTGGCCCTGTTAACACCTTTCATCTAAAACTTCTCTCCCCCCAAACTGAGGAGATAGCAGTCTGTTGTTGAAAATGCCCAGTCTGTGGAACTCTACGGTGGGAACTTGAACAGTTGAAGACAGGCACAGAGTTGGACTGCAGCTGACTAAAGAGAGACCCCCTTCTGACAGAGCATCACAGAGAGGCAGTAGTTATGCCTGGCCTGAGCCTGGGCTATCTGAGGATTTCTGTGAAGCATGGACTGAAACCATAAAGATTTATAAGTCTGTTCATTTGGGAGCCCCAGGGCCTTTGTGGAACACAGCCAGTCATTAGAGGGCCTACTGTCCTCCACTGGGGGCTTTCAAAATCACACACGATGCCCAGTTGAAAGATGGGAGATGAGGTACTATAGAGAGTCATATGTGGGTTTTCTTGGCTTAACCAGGGGGCTATGTACTCCTATCAGCATTCCACTGGCCGGAACTCACTCACAAGACTCCATAGACTGAGACAACTCATGGAGTCCAGCCGTGCCCAAACTGGAGGGGATTGGTTCATGAGGACCACCAGGACGCATTCAGGAGGGGTGGCAGAGGTGATGTCTGGGGTCTTACACTGTGCCCATCATATTTTCAGTTTCCTGAGGCCCCTCTGCCAGTCCCCTGCAATCCAAATGAGGTCAGCCATGGGTATGTAACCGTGAAGGTAAGTCAGCCACGTTCTCTCTGACCACAGCACGTAAAATGCTATGTGGAATAGCAAGGGCCGTGTATGCGGAATAGCAAGGGCCATGTGTGCAAAGCGGAATAGCAAGGTCCATGTGTGCAGAATAGCAAGGGCCATTGAGTTGTCAGTGCACAGATAGGAAAACAGAAGAGAACAAAGCATGGTGAGTGGCCGGAGCCCTTGTTGCAGCATTCATGTCTTCTGATGGGCCAGGACTCTGCCCTGTGCCCACATCACTATTGCCAGGGGGGAGGCATGTCTAGAAAATGCCAGCATGTGCCAGGGAGAAGGGATCATGCAGATGTTAAAAGCCTTCAGGGTCATCTTGCCAATAGAGTCACCCTAAAGGACTGTACAAACAATTCCTATTTAAGAAGCAAACCTCTGGGGAGGGGAGGTGGCTCAGTGAGTAGAGCACTTACTGTGTAATCCTGAGTTCCATGTAAAATACAGATCTAGTCATGACGGTGTGTTTGCCATCACAATCACTAGGAAGCAGAAACAAACATCCCTGGGGCTTGGTGACCAACAAAGATAACCTGTTTTGTGAGGTTCTGTCTCAAACAAATTAAAATTAAGCAAATAAGGTAGACAGCTCTAGAAAATGTGTCTTAGTTACTATTCTGTTGCTGTGGTAAAATACCATGACCAAGGCAACTTATAGCAGGCAGAGATTATTTGGGCTTACAGTTCCAGAGGGTTAGAGTTTTTGATAGTTGAACAAAGGTAGGGCAGCAAGTGGCTGGAGCAGCAGCTGAGAGCTCACAGCTTGATCCACAAGCAGGAGATGGAGAGAGCATGCTGGGAATAACCCAAACCTTCTGAAACCCCAAAGCTCACCCTCTCTAACACACCTCCTCCAACAAGGCCACACCTCCTAATCCTTCCCAAGCAGTTCCACCTACTGGAGACCAAAATTAAAAACATGGGCCTCCAGGGGTTCTTGCCATTCAGACCACCCCAGAATTGATACTCACAGTTGACCTCTGGGTGTCAGACATGCATACATGCACATGTTTTCTCGCATACATGCCCATACACACACACACACACCACACCACACACACACACACACACACACACACACACGAAGCAAATAGTTTCTCATAAAATAAACATAGTATTCTATACATTGCCAAAGAGGAAGCTAAACTGTTTTGATTCTGTTTGCTCCCAACTGCATAATCTTTTCACATCGTAGAGAAAACTGTCAGGCGTGTCACCCACATTGGTCACTCATAGTCCCCAGCCATTGTTACCTAGCCTTTGGGTCTCAAGCGGAGGTGTCTGGGTCAGGCAAGGTCTGGCTGTCCCTTGCAATGGCTTCTGGAATACCCGCTACATAAGTGAGCCCAGTTCTTCCTACCCCACCATCAAGATTACTATCACTCCCGACTCTCTTTCACAGCCTGGGAGCCGTCTGCATTTCGTGGAGATGGGCTCTGGCCCCGCCGTGTGCCTCTGCCATGGGTTTCCTGAGAGCTGGTTTTCTTGGAGGTACCAGGTAAGGGAAACTGTGGAAGGTGCTCCCCAGTCAGGGTGAGGAGAGAAAGAGAGATGCTGTGTGTGGGCTAGCGTGGGAGGTTGTGGAAGAATCATCTCCAAATTGGGACCTCAACGCTGGGTATAGGAAGTACCTTGGGGCCGTACTGATCCTCAGGCTACTTCCTGAGGACATTCTTCACCTCTTGCTGGGAAATCTTAGTAAGGAACATAGAAATTTGCAAAGGCTTGGTCAGAAAAGATATTCTGCCCAGTGTGGCTTTGATGCAGTGTACAACCCCACCACTGTCCATGGCAATTTTATGAGATGGGCTTCTTCTAGCTCCATGGGAAGGAGACTAACAGGCGCCACATGGCACTTTGGGTGGATCCACTCACAAAAGAGAGGGAGGAAGGGATGCAAACAAGGAGACCAGCGAAGGACTGCCATGCCCTTGGACTGTTTTGTTTTTCAGATCCCCGCTCTGGCCCAAGCGGGCTTCCGGGTTCTGGCTTTAGATATGAAAGGCTATGGCGACTCATCATCCCCTCCAGGTGAGCTGACAATCCTATAGACTTCCCGTGTGGTCATGCTTCTCTGTTTGGCATCTCTAGCGCCCCTGAGCTCTCCAGCCCCCCTGAGCTAGCCCTGTCCAGGTTGAGCACATCTGTGAGGTCCTGATCCTCTCCTGCAGTGTTCTGACTCTTTGGGCTTGGATCACAGCTGCTCTGTACACTCTGAGGGACCCAGGAGGTCCACAGGCTCCGGCCAGAAGCAGCCCTCTGCCGGTCATCAGGGATGTGGAACGTACCATCTATTTCTAGAAAGGTTTTCCTCTGTCTAGCTGAAAGACCAGATTCAGCTCCTTAGTGTTTCTTCCCCTCTGCCTGGCCACACCCATTCTCTCTGTGAAGGTGGCTGTTGATACCTCGTGTCAGTGGGCTCACAGGATAGCTACCCTTTCATGACTGGCTGATCTCAGCTAGTATGGTGCCTTCAGTGTTTATTGGATTGCAGCACCTCCTCTCTTTCAGGCTGAATGCTCTCACAGAGTACAAACCACCATCTGCCTGTGACCAAGGAACACTGGGTTGCCCCCATCTTTTGGCTCCTTTGAATAACACTGCTCTGGACATGGGCGTGTGCACGACACCTGCACACCCCTGCCTTCCTTTCTTTAGAACTGCTGGATTCTGCAGCACTTGTAGGTCAGATCTGAGCCCTACAGCTACAGAACCCAAGAGTAAACCTTACATAGCCTCTCAACCCTGAGGCCATTTGTAGGTTTCTGAGCGTTTTTTTTCCTGGTAGGAAGAGTTCTTCGTTCTTATCAGGATCAAGTGAGTCTTCAGAGCCCAGGTGCGGAGGCAGGGGCATGATGCAGCCAGGCATGAACACAGCTCCTCCAAAGGACAGTGATGCTGTTAACAGCTGGGCTCCCTAAACTGCTTCCCACACCCTCTAACTCCAGTGATCACATCTGGCATGGCGGGCTCCCGTGACTGAAGCCTGCTGACCTAGGCTGGGGCTTTGGCCACTCACAGGACCACCCTCCAGGTCCTGTGACATGTTGTCCTGGAGTGCGTGGTGGGTTATCCCCTAAGCGTGGCAATGTCGGCTCAGTGACCCTTGCCTCCTGAATGACAGAAACTGGACTGTAGACTCAAGGGCGGCTTTCATCTGTAGAGCCCAGGGAAATCCGCTTTTCAGTTTCGGTGATGAACATACTTGCTTTTAGCTTAGCTCAGGACAGTCTGCCAGGAATGACACTACAACATCACATTCTTAGTAGAACTTATGAAAAGTGAGGGATTAAGACTTTTATTGAATGATTCTGTTATTTTTCTGACATTTCCGCCATTTGGATTTTTTTTTTTAAATGTCTTTTTCTTTATGCTCACTGGAATCACTATGATTGGTTTTAAAAAGAGCCATTCACTCCCCAGAGCAGTCTTCAAGGTCATTGTGGCCCTTATCAAAAGTTCAATGGCTTCTTTTCCCCCAAGACAGGGATTTGCTGTGTAACTCGGTTGGCCTTAAATTCACTCCCTGGCTCCGCCTCCCAAGTGCTCCACGGCATACTTTTAGACAGAAATAAAGAGATTCTACAGTTCATGCAGAACAACACAAATCCACAACAAAATGAATGCACTTTGAGAAAAAGCAAAAAGATGTAGGGATTTGATATCAAATGTTGTGATTTCAAATACTATTCCAAGTTCACAGAAGTTAAGTGGTGTGATACCAGAATGGAGACAGAGGTCCAGACAAGTAGAGCAGACTAAAGAGCTCAGAAGTAAATACACACACACACACACACACACACACACACACACACACACAAACACACACACTGTTAACTGGTCTTTGACAAGTGTGCCAGGAACACATTGCAAGGAGGACCTAGGTCTTCAATAGAGACAGTAAGGAACACCCAACAAAATCAAATTGGGCTTTTCTCTTTTGTGATGTTCAACACCCAACTCAAAATAGACTTAAAAAGTAAACAGAATCAATATATTGGGAGGGTTTTGGCTTTTGGTTTGTTTGTTTTGATAAAAGGAACTTTTGTTTATAAATTTAAAAATCACATTATATATCTCTGTGGTGTGTGTGTGTGTGTGTGTTTTAAGACAGTCTTGCCGAGCAGTGGTGATGCACACCTTTAATCCAAGCACTCAGGAGGCAGAGGCAGGCAGATCTCTGTGAGTTCGAGGCCAGCCTGGTCTACAAGAGCTAGTTCCAGGAGAGGCACCAAAGCTGTTTTGAAAAAAAAAAAAAAAAAGACAGTCTCATTAAATAGACCAGAAAAGCCTTAAATTCACAGATCTGCCTGTCTCTATCTCCTTAATACTGGGGATTATAGGTATCTACAAACATGCCTAGCATTTATTTATTTGTTTGTTTATTCATTCATTCATTTCTAATTACAGAGATAGAGGAATATGCCATGGAAGTGCTATGTAAGGTAAGAAGCCTCTTCAGTAGCATCTACAATGCTATTTCCATCCTGAGTTTCTCCCTGGCCTAAGCTGGAAATTTGGGTGTCCATTTAAACCATAAGAAAGCACAATAGACAGCCTTTAGGTATTGACTGTCTCTGAACATGAAGGTGCTAGTTCTAAATGTTGGCCAACATGCATGAAGCGTAAAGTGTGATTCCCAGATAAAACTGGACAGCCTAAGGTTGCTGCCCAAGGCTGACAACCAGTAGATCCAGATTTGAAACCTTCCACTCTCCATCCGATTCTGAGTCTTCAGTCAGCAGCTCTGCATGGAAACTGTGACTTCTCTGCCACAAAGCTCAAAGAAAAGCCCAGCTTCTAGGTTGGACTGTTCTCCGTCCTGTTTCCCAGCTGTGATTCTCCTCCTATTCCCGATCTTGCTCAGGTCTCCCCACCAAATTCCCAGTCACTCACTTGAGGAGCTTCTCGCTCCCCACCACCATCCACTCACCTTATTTCTCCTGGAATCTGGTCTCAGCGGGTGCATTGGGGTGCTTCACAGAACCGCGTTCCTGCATGGGGTCCTGAGACCAAAACAAACGAGGGGAAGAGAACAGTTCTGTCCTTCTGTCTTTGAAGTATCACTAGTACATCCACTACTAGGAACTAGCCCAGGAGACCCGATGATGAGAAAACCCAGACTCTGCTATTCAAAGCAACCCCATCCGTTAGTACCTAAAGCGGGAACAGCCCAAACACCATCTGCTAATGAGTAAACAGGTTCTGTGCCACGATCCATGCCCCGGAAGTTGCATGAAGAGCCATGGAGCAGTGGAGCATATCCCCACATGAGTGAGTCTGGAAGCTACCACGTCAAGCAGAAGCCAGTTACAAAGGCCACGTACCAATTAACTCCATCTGTATGGAGTGCTCAGAACAGGCAATCCAGAGGGAGCTCAGCCTAGTGGCTGCCAAGACTCGGGGGAACGAGAAAAGAGAGTGATGCCTGATGGGTTAAGCCTAAAGGGAAGTTTAAAATATTGATGGCAATGAAAACTTTCTAATACTGTATGGTGGTGACGGTTTCCCAAGTCTGATTATACTAAACCCACTGAAGTGTGGTCTTTGGAGGGGCTAATTAAATGGTATGTGACTTATATTTGTAATGCTCTTTTTTTTAAAAAGTCGCCACAATAAATTAAACATAAAATTGTATTTAAAAAGATGACACTGGCTTCAAATACAAGGTTAGAAAAATAATGGAGTTAAGACCATAACCATCACTTGTCTTCAAGTGCCCAGAAAACTGTCTCATCATAACTCCCCAAATATTTTGCAAAATAATTTCCCTCAGCTACAACTCCTAAATCTAGGTGGCAGTTCATCACATAACTTCTAGTTTTTCTGAAGCTGGACTCTCCTCTTATTTAATTTTTAATTGACAAGTAATGTGTTTTGTCATGCATAACAAAACGTTTAATATCCTCTGCAGAACGGTCACATCTAGGTAACTGACAGAGGCGTGACCTCAAACAGATGCATAACGAGGTGTTTTGATGTTTAATATCCACTATGCAATGATCACAGCCAGGTACCTGACAGAGGCGTGACCTCATGCCTTCATCATTTATGCTGACAGCACATGACATTCACCCGACATTTTCCAAGAATATGTCACCACTAATTATAGTCACTTTGCTATGGAGCAGGGCTCTTGAAGCCCATCTCTCCCTCTCAGATTGTAATTATTTATCCCTTGATCAATCCTATGCTCATCCGTCTCGTGTCCACTGTTTCTGCCTCTGCTAGCCATCCTTCAACGCTGCTTCGTAGATAACTGCCCTAGACCTCGTAAGAATGAGCCCACACGCTACCTGCCTCTCTCCACTGGCTCGTCTCATTTAGCACCACGTCCTCCATGTTGCTATAAATAACTTGATTCCACCCTTTTGTGTCTGACTCGTACCCCTTTGTGTATGGGCCCCTAATTTTCTGCATTTTTCACTAACCGGTGGACACTTAGGTTGATGCCATCTTTGGGCTTCCATGAATATGCTGCACTAAACATGAGTGTTTTTTATTTCAGATTGGGAGTCTTTGTTCTGCCCATAATCCTCCTGCATGTTTATAGTCTTGAGATTCCAAATTGAGAATTCTGGATGCAACATAGCAATAATATTTTTTAAAGTTCGGTGGTGTTTGGAGATGTGTCTACACCCAACTGACCCTTATATTGGGGGGGCTTTTGGTGTGGGATTTAACCATTGTAGGTCATGCTCTCAGGTGTAAGATGCAGTGGCTGACTGGGGCTGTATGTCTGCCAAGATTCCTTAAGATCCAAGAATGATTCTCAGCTCATGGAGTCTGGAGAGGACATTGCACTCACTGTAACCCTCTCTGATGGGCTAGAATGTGGAAAGGTGTTTCCTGTAGTTCATCTGGGTGTGTCGCCCATGCTGTTGCGATCTCTTGGAGCCTCTGAGTTCCTAGAAGTAAGGGCAGAGTATGAAGTGGTGTTTATAGAACCCATGGCTTCTATCAGAGACTGAAAGAGGTCTCGGGAGACAGAGGGAAAGCTGCGGTTCAGGAAAGGGCTGGGGGGCTCTCATGACAGTGACAGCCCATCACTTTAAAATGGTATTTTCCCGAGGCTTGTCCTGACAGTGTGTGGCTTGTGGCAGTCTGTTTCTGTCCATCCTGCCCATCTGATGCCGAGTCTGTGTGTTCTGTTTTTAGGAGATGGTGTCCTTCCTGGATAAGCTGGTGAGTCTTTCCTTCAAGCTGATCTCTCTGGAGCATTCTGTGTGGATCTCGGTAATGAGAGGAGAGCTGGATGCCTTTGAGGGTTGGCTGTTGACCATGAGCAGAGAGGACCAGGGCCTGGGAGACTTGGGCTTCGGGCAGCGGGGAGAAGGGGTGGTTCCAAAATTAAAGATAGCCAAGGATGTTGGTGGAGTGGGTGTTTTGCTATTCATTCAAGAATGTGAAGGGAGATGCCTTTGTTGGCTTCCATCCAGGGAAAGGAACCTTGAGTATCAGGGAAAGGTGTGGGAAAATAACCTATAAGCTAGTTCTTCACAGTTCATTAAAACTCAAATCTCTTCCGACAATCTCAGATCAAATTCAGTCACAGGAATGAAAGTGGCCATGGCAACCGTGTAGCACGTGTCTATTCCCGAGACCGCTCTGCCACGCCCTCTGCCTCATGGCATTGGGCTGGAAGGGAATGTAAAGATCATAGGGCAGACTGGGAAGAAGGAATATTCTAGGCTAATGGCAATGGAGAGAGAGAACAGAGAGCCCCAGACAGTGGGGCCTAGCTTTTTAACTGGATATAAGATGGAGAGAAAGCCGGGCAACTGACTTCTGGTTCAGCAGTAGACACTGCGCGGGTAACAGGGGAGGACGATGGCTGTCTACACTCCATGGTATTGGGTCAGGAAGTGCTGTCTGTGTCTTATGTTTGGGCATATGTGTGTGCGTGTGTGCAAGAGGGGGAGAAGGAGAGAAAGAGAGAGAGAGAAGAAACTTGTGGCTAGGGATCCTGTCTTCTGAGGAAATTCAAGCCTAGTCATTTGTGGAGACTGAGGAGGGTGTGTGTGAGAGAGAGAGGTGGAGTTAAGAAGGGCACATGCCTCAGAGGAGTTTCTGGGGGTTCCTGGTGAAATCACTAGGCTGTCAAGAAGGGGGCCTTTGCATCTCACAAATCCACCCTCATTGTGTCTCTTCTTGTTTCTCTAGGGGATCCCTCAAGCAGTCTTCATTGGCCATGACTGGGCTGGTGTGCTGGTGTGGAACATGGCTCTCTTCTACCCTGAGAGAGTGAGGTAAGCGGCATAAGGATTGGCAAAGCTGGCTGGACTTAGAGTCCTGCGTGAACTGCTACAGGCGCCTCGGCTCTGCACAACAGTGTCTTGTGGGAGCACAGGGCTGGCTCTGAGTGGATAGAGGAGTGATAAGGGGCGATCATGTCCCAGCATTAGACCGAAGGAGAGCGTTCACCCTGGACCAAGAGTGAGAAAATGTGCCCTTTAAGTGGGTGTTGTGGTGCATGGCCTATGATCCCAGCAGTTAAGAGGCTGAAGCAGGAGGATTGTGAGTTTGAGGTCACCCTGGGCTACAGAGAGTATAACAATGAGAGAGGCTTTCAAATCTGTCCTGAAGTGACCATGTGACAGTTCATGCCACCTCCTAGCCCTTGGTCCCTTCAACTACAGAACTACAAGCAGAACTCTCCTCCCCCATCCCTACTCCTTCCTTCCCCCTCTCTCTCCTGTTTCACTTAAACTGAGAATGAGAGTTTGATTCTTGTCTTAGTTAGAGTTTCCATTACTGTGAAGAGACACCATGGCCAAGGCAACTCTTCTAAAGGAAAACATTTAATTGGGGTTGGCTTACAGTTCAAAGGTTTAGTACGTTGTCATCAGGGCTGTACGCATGGCAGTAGACATGGTGCTGGAGAGGAGCTGAGAGTTCTCTGTCTGGATCCACAGGTAGCAGGAAGAAAAAGTGAGCCATTAGGCCTGGCTTGAGCCTCTGAAACTTCAAAGCCAGCCTCAATGACACACTTCCTCCAACAAGTCCACGCCTACTCCAACAAGGCCACACCTCCAATAGAGCCTCTCCCCAAGCCTACATTTAAACTACCACAATTTTTTAAACAATCAGGTTCACCAAAAAGTTGCTGTATGAGCACATTACATGCTGTTGAAAACAAACCAAGGGAATACAGCCATGAGCAGGACGTGTAGCTTAAGGAAGGTCATATGTGCTATTTTTCTCAATTTAGTCTCTTCCCAGCAGACATTTAGAAACATTTTACTGGCAGAAAGGAGGTTTCTCCTGAATAGCATCAGACCTGAGACATCCCAGCATGCCCTGATCACCAGGTCCCCCCTTGTTCTGTCTTGGGCACTCTAAACTTTTAGTTCTGTAGTGATTGCTTCCAATTGCTCCCAGAAAGGGGTGTGTGTGTCCCCATATGTGTCTGTGTGCCTAAGGCAGGTGAGTTAAAATAAAAGCTACAGCTGAGTAGGAAAACCCTACTAGGTTAAGAATGAAAACGCCTGTGTTCTAATCCCGTTCTCCCACTCGTGGCCAGGGCGAGACCTGCGCACGTCATTTCCCACTTCACCTTCAGTTTTGGCCTGAAATGTCTTTCCTGAGCCGTGTCCGTCTCATCAGGCTCTTGGTTTTGATGTTGCTTATTCCTGCAGAGCCGTGGCCAGTCTGAACACTCCGTTAATGCCACCAAATCCTGAGGTGTCACCTATGGAATTTATCAAATCTATCCCAGTTTTCAATTATCAACTGTACTTCCAAGAACCAGTAAGTGTGAGACACCAAAGTTATTGTTCCTCTCCTCTCCTCTCCTCTCCTCTCCTCTCCTCTCCTCTCCTCTCCTCTCTTCTCCTCCCCTCCCCTCCCCGCCCTTCCCCTCCCCTCCCCTCCCCTCTTCTCTCCTCTTTTTCTTCTCTCCTCTTTCTCTTCTCCCTCTCCCCTGCCCCTCTCTCTTTCAGATTAGCTCTGCCCCTTAAATATTCTGAGGCATTAATCAGAAATGTAGAAATGACATTGTGAACAGACTCAGGCCTCCTGACCACAGATTCAGTAGGTCCTTTGTGAGTAGGTGAACATGTTTCTGTGTCTGTCTGGGTAGCGACTGGCTGAGGAGCAGGGGATCATGCCAGGCCGGCTTCTGCAAGGAGTGCAGCAGGAACCGGGTGCTCTCTCAAAGTTGCTGCCCTCAGGCTCCTGCTGGGGACCTTATACTCTGCTCACTGACAACTGAGACTCGTGAAATGTGACCAACAGTCAAAGAGCCCCACAGCAGGACCTCGAGAATACTGGAAGAGAGTGGGGTTTGGGGGTAAGAGCACAAGTCCCACAAAGATGCCTTTCAAAGACAGCCCTGGACGGTGGTGATCCTTATGATGGGGTCTGACACCACCTTTGACAGAGACTCTCTGAGAACATTGTGAGTCACCTGGGCAGAAATCACAAGAGTCCATTCACAACGCACTCTAACCACTGAGCAACACAGCCCAGCACCAGCTGAGCTGGATTGTGGGAAGACTGAGGAACTAAGCAGGCACTTTGTTTGCCATATCTATGGTTTTAGCAAGTCTGGAGTTCCCCCCGGAAGCCACTCCTCCTTCAGGACCTTCTCAGGAAGCCCTGCTTCCCTCCACCACCACCAAACATCTCTGCCCCCTTGATCCCACGTTGCTGTGTGTGTGCTCCTGGCTCACCTTGCTCTTGCAGCATCTGTGGATGCCCGGGGTTCCGTAGAGCTGAACCAATGCTATCAGAAAGGAGGATTCTACAGCCACAGGCAAAAGGCCACGTGTGACCACGACCCTGACCCTTGGACGCTTGGAGAGGTCTACTCATTTGTTTCTGCACATTGTGCCCCTTGAGGTGGGCTGACCCTGGATCTGTGCCCATGCAAGGAAGAAGTGGAGACACTGATCATCACCCCCACCCCCATGCTGAACTTGCAGTTGGAGATTTCTGATGGAAGCCATGCTAGCTTGTTAATTACAAGCCCACTCGTTTGTAAGATTCGATTACAGTGGAGAATCAATGGACGCCTTCTGCGAGGTGATGGATGCCAGGCAAGAAAAAGCAAAGGGAGGCTGTAGATCGGCAGTGATGGATGACAGCCTGCCCTGCCTGTGAGTCGACCTCGGGCAGGATTCTTTTTTATTGAGTGCTGACCTCACCCCAGAAGCAGCTGCTGTTGATGAGCACAGGGGCGCACTTCAGTGTGGGGTGGGGGGGGCTGCAGAGGACTCCACAGAGCTCTGACCTGGGGCTTAGGAGAGTAAACAGATGCCAAGAGGTGGTCAGACTCAGAGAGCTCACATGGGTAAATAGCTCCACCCAATCACATGAGAGTCCATCCTGAGGACAGCGAGGGGGTGTAAAGGGCTTGTGCTCCTGGGCATGTGCCAGCTGTTATCTGATTCAAGCCATCAAAGGGGAAGGCTGCGTTTCACAACGGCAGGTGTCCTGACTGTTCCTTCTGTGCTCCCGAGCCTAGCATTAAAGCATGGCCTTTAGAACCTAATGCACAGGGCTCAAGCCCCAGTACTGACTCATGACCTTAGCTCTCCGAGGCCTGGGTTGGTCTGTCATGCCACATGGGGGTTCGTGAGGATGGAAAGGGCATCTGCCTGTTTCTTATCGTGCTGACAAGACACATGGGCTTGGCAGCATCTGGTGATTATTTTACACAAGGTAATTATTACCATCAGTCAACATTATCATTGTTCTTAAAGTGACTGAACGGCACCAAAATTGCTGAGTTTTTATTTTTGTTTTCAGTATTATCAGGAGATTCAAACCAGTATGGCCAGCTGCAGCCTGAGGAGTCAGGACTTAGGGACCTTAGAATTTCTCGCCTGGTCAGAATGAAACAGAGTTGAGATTTATCAAAAAGAGACATTCCGAGGGCAGCTGAATGGCTATACATAGTCACAGGTGTAATTTACAACCGGCTCAATATTAAGCGGACTTTGAAAAGTAAGTTTCAAGCCAGGTGTAATTGCTCATGCCTTTCATCCCAGCACTCGGGAGGCAGAGACAGACAGATCTCTGTGAGTTCGAGACCAGCCTGGTCTACAAAGTGAGTTCCAGGACATTCAGGACGACACAGAGAAACCCTGTCTCAAAAAAATATATATATAAGTTTCAAATGCTTTTGTGAAAATGAGTGGTTACTCCTTCCTCTTATCTTTAAGAAGTCCCTTCTGTCAGTGACACTGTGAGGTGGTTTGTGTCGGGCATAGTTCCTGCTTGTGAACGACAGAGACATGGACAAGCTTAAGCTGGAAGGCTGCATTGAGGCCCTAGGTAGTCAGGGTCCTTTAGCTGGCCTGGCACTCTCCTTTGGGCTGTCGCTGAGGAGGGGCATCTTCACTGTGGGTTTTGGAGACTGGTGTTTTTGTGTATGTCTCTGAGAGAAGGGGCATCTTCACTGTGGGTTTTGGAGATTGGTGTTTTTGTGTTTGTCTCTGAGAGAAGGGGCATCTTCACTGTGGGTTTTAGATGATGTTGTTGTTTTTGTTTTCTTGGGTGACATTCTTGACTCTCAGCCAAAGAGAAATAGAAACCAGGGTCTTGAGTGAGGGTCTATTTTCTCTTTTCTGCCCCTTCATTTTCTGTCTCATCCTGTCTCAGGCTGTCCCCAACACCCTTGCTCCATTCTTATTTTTCCTTCCTACTGAAGAAGCAAGGTGTCAATAGGTGTCCAGAAAAGGCTCTGTGGATGGAAAGGAGGGCAGGTAGGAGTGGAAACTATATAAGGAAAGAATACGAAGGGGATGTTGACTCCGGCTGGGTTTTCAAAAATTGACTTTTTTGTCCTGTCCCTGTGTGTCTGATGGGAAGGTCACCTCCTTTATCATGTGACAGTTGTGGTAGAGGAAAGTCTTTAGCCGTAGGAATGCCCTTGGTATTGGTCCTGTTTGTGCTATATTTATTCCTGGGCAGCTGTAGGAACTGTATGACATCATCAGCTGTGGTCAGTGTTGGCCAGTGCTGGGCTATGTATGCCTCTGTGACCCAGTGCGACCTTTTGCTCCTGTTCTGCATCAAGTCTAGACTTCATGTTGGACTGAAGCTTATGGGTGCATGGTGGATGCCTGATGGCACGTGACATCCTCTGCACTGAGCAGGCACCATCGTTAGTGCCTGGGGTGCGGCACTGGGGATGTTGGTAAAATGAAGTCTGGTTGTGTGGAGCTGCTGGGGACCTGCATCCTCAGCATTGACCCTAGAAGGGATGTTCCCAATACCAAACCTGGAGCAACAAAGCCGGGGATCAAGTCTCCACTGAATTATGGAGGATTTAGCAAAAGTTGCAGTCTCTTGCCCAGAAAGTGTCATGCATACACCCAATTCTGTGGCAATTCCAAGATGTTCTAGAACTTCTTCTGAAAGATACCCTAAGTATGCCTGGCTGTTTTATTAGAAGCCCCTCTTTCTCATCTCATTGGCCCAGGACTTGCATATCTAGACCCGACAGACTAGGCAACATGCTCCAAGGACCCACCTGCTACCACCTTGTGATAACCGGGGTTCCAAATGTGTGTTGCTGCATTCTGCTTCTTTGTATGGGTTTTAAACATCACACTCGGGTCTTGCAAGACAAGTATTTATCAACTAAACTGACCCTTTAGCCCTTTGGTGAGAGAGACATTTTGCATTATGGTATTCATTCTCTAGTCCAGCAAGTCTGTGCACCCAGCTTTTCATCAAGCCGGAATACCCTTCATCCGTCTGCACAGCCAAGTCCTTCTCATCCCCAGGCTTGCTCCAGAGTTCTTCCTTCCACAGAAACAAGCTGGTGTCTTTTGGGTGATTGGGATGAACTATCACTTCCTTTACCGCCCTCGCTGCTACTTTATTCTCAGTGTGTTTGCCACCTGCCAGACTCCCCAAGAACCCTTTGCCACATCGTGGAATTAGACAGAGGTCACAAGATAAATTAGTGAACATGGACATTCCCAAGAAACATCAGGTGTACTATTTCTGACATGTGACTGTATCTGTAGCGACCAACCTCTCATCCACATTACAGGAACATCTCTGCTTTGCCATAAATAAGCTCATAATTATGGCTGTTATATTTTAAAGGATGATACAGAGGGAAAGTAAGTAGAGGAGATATTGGGAGGTGTGGACCTCTGTGCTCCCTTATACCTATTTATTCTTCATTCCTACAGCCTGGCATCCAGACCACATGGTGTCTGAGAGCCTGTTGTAGCCTATAATAGATAGGCAATTATCTGTAATAACACTCTCTCAAGACAGAAGAACCTGGCAATTTGTTACCACCAAGGACGTGTGCCCCAGCTCCTAACAAAGGAAATTTGCTGCCCTGTCCTTAGGGAGACAGCCCTGATAGCATTCCAAAGGTCTGTGATGATTAGGACCCAATTGAAGATGATGGCTAAAGTTACTACAGTCTAGTTGAGAACCGTGAAAGGAAGCTGTGGACAGAGAGACATCTCACCGTGTCTGCCTGTCTGCCACCTTAAATCTGGGTCATCCTCCTTGATTACTGCAAACCATACCTGATAGCAGGAATCCTGGCATTATAAAAACAGCATTATCCTCAAACCCACCTCCCTGGAAGCATCCATTAACATCTTATATGCTATCTATTTTTTTTTTCTAACACACATTTCACAATAAAATAAATTGCAAGGATTATAATTCAAACAAAACGAGGGATGGATGGGACAAAAGCCAGGGCCTCGCGGCCTTTGGTCACATGGGAGAGCACTACAGTTTCCAGGGCTTCTTGACGTGATCTTTAACTTTGCTTTCTTGACTGTTTTAGGGAGTGGCCGAGGCTGAACTGGAAAAGAACATGAGTCGGACTTTCAAAACCTTCTTCCGAGCAAGTGATGAGTTGGTAAGAGGTGGGAGATGGGGCACATGTATGTGTATGTGTGTGTTTGCGTATGTGTGCATGTGTATGCGTGCATGTATGTTTGTGTGTGTGTATATGTGCATGTGTATGCATGCATGTGAGTATGTTTGTGTGTGTGCATTCGTGCTTGTGTACACGCACATGTGTTTATGTTTGTGCATGTGTGTGCATTCGTGTGTGTGTGTGTGTGTGTTATAATTTTGGTTTATGACCTCCACTTTAGTGACATTTAACCTGTACTAGCCTGCTTGTTTGGACTTTGGACCCACTCTCTTGGGTGGTTCATCGTTATTTCTGTCCTACATTCTGGTGGCAGTACCAACCAGGCTCACTTCTTTGTTTGCCTCACACCACAGGAGTTCCCTGCTCCCACGACAGTGTGAAATCCAGTGCACATGCCTGTGAAGGCAGGCCTCTGATGACGGAATTGGAGGGGCACCTTTCAGTTTGCTCTTAGTCCCGTGATGAATCAAATACATTTTCCATCTGCCTGTCATGGGTAGACTTTTTCGTTTTACCTTTTCACGGATGCTTCTGCACACTACGGAGCCTTCCCTAGGTTGCCAGATTTCCCCGATGGCAGGGCAGGGAGCCACTTGCTCTAATTCCTGGCTTTCTGTAAGTCTGAGTTCTCATCTCCTGTTCACACTGGCTAACAAGCCCAAGCCATTACTCAGATCTGCAAGTGTCCGCAGCAGCTGGAGATGGGAACTTCAGCTGGCTTCTCTGACCCTGAGAGGCCCCTTTGCTGCTCTTCAGGATTAGCATGTGTGTTATAGGATAGCCCCACTTGCTGTTTCACTTTCTATGATTTCAGTTATTCCTGGTTACCCATGATCCAACAATATCAAAAGGGGAAATTCTGCAGATAGTGTCTAAGGTGTAAATTGTCCACCACAATGAGAAGTATAACGAAACCCCCATCATCCTACCGGTGTGAATCTGCTCTCTATTGACACGGGGGGAGGGGGGTCTCATTACAGCATTGCTGTAAGCAATTATTCTACTCTAGCATTGGCTACCATTTCTGGTTATCTCATGGTAGTGCCTCATTAACGAATCAGACATTATCACAGGTATTGATTATAGAATATGCACAGAGTACAGCATCCAGTGTCCTGTGCTATCCTTGGTTTCCAACGCCTGTATATTTTAGCACATACCCCCACATGGAAGGGTTCTCCCATGGTCCTTGTGCACTGAAGGTCCTGTCATGGGGGTCTGAGCTGTCACCTTGTCTTTGCCTCATTCACAACATCCTCCCGAACTTTTCTTCCCACAGGGTATGCTTGCTGTGCATAAAGCCACTGAAATGGGTAAGAGGTATACCAGGGAGGGGAGGGGAGGGGAGGGGAGGGGTAGCAGCTCCCCATCAGCAGAATGTTCATGGATGTCTGTCCCTTCTGCTCCTGAAGAAGCCCTAAGCTTGCCTTACTGTTCTGAGCTTTGACTTGCCCAACAGAAATCCTGTAACAATTAATGATACTACCCTAGTCTACCTTACAGGGAGCTGAGTGTCAAAGTCCTAAGATGCTTTGGGGAGTGTATCTGGGGCAATCCACCCCTTTCTGGTAAGGACCCCATCCCAGGATGGATTGGTGGCCGCTGTAGAGTCACCAGTGTGCATAAGGCAGGCTGCACTAGACCCACATAAATCTCCACTGCCCTTCCACCCTGAGGTTCTTTTCTGGTCACTCTTGTTCCCACTCAGGAGGACCACCTTGGTCACCCTGCTGGGTGGGATTTAACTGAAATCAGGTCTGAACTCACTCCTGAGCCCCACCATCCAGGACCGGCCCCACAAATGCTTGCTTCCCTCCTAGCATGGCCTCCTAGCCATTATTCATCTGCTTTTTAATAACAACGATCACCGATACTCCGAGTGTTTGACCTATGACCTCTCATATGACGCCTCGATTACAAATAGGCTGAACTGGGGTCCGACCCTAGAGGTCTTCTCCTCTGAGGATATCTGCCTCCTTGCCTCCCTTCTTTTCTTTCCGGTGCCTTGAAAGTTTGTTGATTCCATGCTCCGAGTACCCGGCTGAGGAGACCTGGGCTGAGGTGCTGCCCATGGAGAGCTCAGGGTGGTGCAGGGAGGCAGATCAGCAGTAAAGAAGTGAGATATGCAGGTGGGGGCGGGATGCTCAAATGGGGCTAGGACCCAGCAGGACAGGAGCACTATCTTGGTTTCTTAAGACGTTTGACCTTGAAGCCTGGGGTGATTGCACCCTTTACTTCAAGGACTGTACAATGGAAATGATGTGTTTGTTCCTGAGGAGCCTTTAAGGGCACTGCCAGAACACTGCATGCCTCTTAAGATGATATGAAATTCTGTATTGAGAACCCCACAGGAGGGTTCCTTGTGTTGGTGTTCCTCTTGGCCAAGAGGAAGTCAATGAAGAGAGGGCAGATGGACAGACATAAAGACATACAATCCCTTTATTCCAAGTTCAGATGGGGCGGCCTGAGCTGGCAACACCAGCTATAGAACCATTCAGCCCACAGCGGGAGAGGACAGGGGTGTCTTTTTGCAGGGGGACTCCTTGTGAACACCCCAGAAAATCCCAGCCTCAGCAAGATTACTACTGAGGAGGAAATTGAGTTTTATGTCCAGCAGTTCAAGAAGACTGGCTTCAGGTAAAAAGAAGGGAACCCTAGACAGGGAGATGGGGTGCTCAGCTGTTGTGGGATGGGGGCAGTTACTCTCACCACAGCCTCTGTGAGCACCACAGTGACCTGTCTGTGTCTGAATGCCCTCAGTGCCAGGAAGGAGGCTCACTACCTATGCTGGACAGCTTCCTTTGGCAGGGGCGGGTAACTAGCTTGTTCTTTCTTGTGTTTATGGGTCCCCCCAAGAAGGCAGAGGTTTTTTTGTATTGATTTGCATTCACAGATTATAGTGAGGAGCAGCGGGCTGCGTTCCTGCCGCCCCGGCTTTCTGCCGCCTGGCTAGCTTATGCCTCAAAATAACAACACACAAACTGTATTCATTTAAACACTACCTGGCCCATTAGTTCCAGTCTCTTACTCACATCTTGATTAACTCATATCTAATAATCTGTGTAACACCACAAAGTGGTGCCTTACCGGGAAGATTCTAGCATACATCCATCTTGGGCCGGAGCTTCATCGCGTCTGACCCAGAGAGCAGAGGCATGGCGATTTATTAACTTCCCTTCCCAGCATTCTGTTCTGTCTACTCCTCCCACCTAAGGGCTGGCCAATCAAATGGGCCAGGCAGTTTCTTTATTAACCAATGAAATCAACTCAAACAGAAGACCCTCCCACATCAACAATCCTCCAAGGATCAGAACAGCTCTGAATTCTGTCTTCTGAGAAGCAAAACCATGCAGACCCAAATGTGCACACAGTTTGGTGTCTTTGCACCATCTCTTATTCACCATGTTCCTTCTCACTGAGTTTCCTGGGGCAGGAGAGTGGCTTCTGGGTGCGGATGGGGATAAGCTGTAGGGTCGGCTTCTGTTTGCCCCCAAAGCCCCTCAGAGGCACCAGCCTAGTGGCACTGAGTTCCTGCACTTGGCCTCGCTGAGGAAGCAGCAGGTGTAGATAGGAATCGTGTGTCTGGGGACCCCCACTCATGCCCTGAGGCACTCACCCTCCCTGGCATAGTGTGTCTGGGTAGCATGGGTCAGTTGGGTCACTGTGGGCCAACAGTGGTCAGTTCCTGGAAGCTCACCTTCTTTACTGTCTGACCCTCTCCACAGAGGTCCTCTGAACTGGTATCGGAACATAGAAAGAAACTGGAAGTGGGGCTGTAAGGGAATGGGACGGAAGGTGAGCACTGCGGCCTCCTCCTCCTCCTATGTACACACACAGACACCCCTGACACACACACACACACACACACACACACAGAGAGACACCACACACACACACAGAGACACCACACACACACACACACATACCCCTGACACACACACCAGACTTACAGATACACCTCAAACGAAGACACTACACACACACATACACACCAGACACACACACCAAACATATACACTTTGCACACAGACACCAGACATGCATATACCAGGCTTACATACACACCAAAATCTCAAACAAAAACACCACATACACACACACATATACACCAGACATGCACATCTTGCACACAGACACCAAATTCACACACACACACACACACACACACTCTTTCACCAGACACACGCATGCATGCACACACATACACACACCAGAATATATACCTTGACACCAAATAGTCGCATATATGTACTGGATACACATATGTATACACATGCATGCACACACACAAGTCATACACACATATGTATGTAGACATATACACACCAAACATATACACTTCGCACACAGACCCCACCACACACACAGAGAGACACTACACCACACACCAGGTTTACATGCACACCAACACCTCAAACAAAGTACACAGGAGGGACTCATTTTTGTCCCTTCTGGTAGCACACAGAAAACTGTCATGTCTGTCCCACTCACACTCTTGAATCTTGGCTTCTCCTTAAAAGGGGGGAGGAGTGGGATTTCCTTTTATGTGTCTGAGTGTTTTGCCTGCATGTCTCTATGTGCAGCAAAAGTACACAGTGCCCTCGAGGGCAAGAGGATGACTGATCAGCTATAGAACTGGAGTTACAGATAGTTGCCAGCTGCCATGTGGGCACTGGGAACCAAAATCAGGTCCTTAGACTAGAGCATGGATCCTCTGGAAGAGCAGCAAGCGCTCTTAACCACTGGTCCATCTCTTTAGCTCTTGGCATATTTTTTTTAAATCCAAAGGAGTCTTGTCCTCCATTAGAGGATCTCTAGATTCCTTCCTGGTGCCATTAAATTGGTTCTGTGAGCTGAGATACAAGGTCAGCTCCCTACCCACTTTTCACTCACACACACACACACACACACACACACACACACAGAGAGAGAGAGAGAGAGAGAGAGAGAGAGAGAGAGAGAGAGAGAGAGAGAGAGACCACTGCATTGCTAGATCCAAATTCTGATGACCCCTCCTATAAAAGTTTGGTGGAAGCAGAGCCAGGGCAGGACAAAGGTCTTCTCATGGGGTGGAGGTAAGGGCTATTAGTGGCAGATGCCCAAGGCATCCTTCCCTAGGCACAGGTGGCATCAGGGTGGCTGAGTGCCTGCTTCCCTTACTACCTGTTTCCCCCTAGATCCTGGTCCCAGCCCTGATGGTCACGGCCGAGAAGGACATCGTACTCCGTCCCCAGATGTCCAAGAACATGGAAAACTGGGTGAGAGAATGGCCCCACACAGTGGGCATCAGTGGCCACGGAAGAGAGCACAGCTGCCCAGAAGAGAGGCAGCAGAGGAGGACATCCCCGAAAGGCTGGATGGGGACCAGCTAAAGCTCTGCCCTGACCCAGCTTCACTGCTGACATCCCCATCCCCTCCCATGACACTCCCTTTCCCAACACTGATAAGCTGCCATTCCTCAGTCCTGTCCTAAATGACACAAGGGTCCTCCAAGGATGGTCTACGGACATCATAGAGGAAGGGGTCCCCACCAGGATGGCCTCTGCTGTGCGTCACACTGACTCCAAACTGGCCCAGTTAGCATTCTGCCGCTGATCGTCCTGCATGGGGTGGGGGTTCTCTTTCAGATCCCTAATCTGAAAAGGGGTCACATCGACGACTGTGGTCACTGGACACAGATAGAGAAGTAAGGAGACTGGGTCCCTGGGTGAGGGAGCGTGATTCCCTGGTCACCTGACCAATGAGCTCCGCAGGCTTAAGTCTGCCCAGCTCAGGTCTGCTGGGTCGTTTCAGTCACGCTACCTTGGTGCGGGCAGTGGGTTCAGACAGGTCGACGTACCTTTGTTTCCCTTCTAGACCTGCTGAGTTGAACGAGATTCTCATCAAGTGGCTGGAGACTGAAGTCAAGAATCCGCCAGTGACCTCCAAGATTTAGCCAGGAGCATCCTCTGCTAGGGACACAGTTTCCGACATGGCCTTATTCAGAATTAGGAGCGTCGTTCTTTTACCAGCCAGTGATTTTCTTTAAATAAAAGTGATCAGATCCATCTTAGATCCAAGGAGAAAGTGTGTGTGGCTAATTCTCTGAGGATGAGAGCACCATCAAGGAAGAGATCACACCCTGTCAGGAAGTTGGGCCCCCCCATCCCCCATTGGTAGCTTTGCAGTCAAATCCAACCCTGCTCATTTTGAAGCAGCCTATTCGGGACCTTCAATAAAGCTAAGACCTTGGTCTTCTGGTTCTCTGTGTTCTTGAGAATCCAGGCAACTGCTTGGAGAGGGTATTGGGGACCTGCGAGTGCCAGCCTCCGTGTCCCTTCAGGGTCGAGAAGAAGACTCACAGCAAGCGCAGGACTTAAATCTGAGGGTGACATGAACTCTCCACGATGTACCTCTCTGCGTCAGTTTCTTTATTCTTCGCCTGCTGTTCTCTTTCTGTAAAGTTTCCAGTTTATATACAGATGCTAAACAAAGGCAGTTCTCTGAGCGTGGGTGTCCCTTTATCTCTGAAGGTCCCAATGTGATCAATACGAAAGACTCCTTTCCTGACTGCGTGTCCTGCCAAATGGAAGGTAGCTGCAGGGAGGTGGCCGCTAACGTATCTCAGGGAACAAAGCGGAGAACCAAGGTTATTGACTGTGTGACTGAATTTCCCACTTGGAGGTCCCACTGACTGGACGGGGGTGACCCAATATACCAGTACATGGGAAAGAGTCATGCCCACTTACCCATGCTCTGCTGAATCGCGCCAAAGGAGAGTGCTTGTGGCTTCACAAGAGATGCACTGTCAATAAGAATCAGTCAATATGCAAAAGGTGGTAGGCATTCTTTCTGCTGGGTCAGCCTTCTGCCTTATCAGCTGAAATCTCACTGCAGGATACTGCTTTCCAATGAGCAGAAGCCTTGCATGGGCCTCCAAGGTGCTGAGTAACCTCATCCAGTTCCATCCAGGGAGCCTTCCTGAGGGACGCCGTGGGTGGCCCATAATCTTAGTTTCTATGCAGTGTATACTCAGGTACTCACTGGGGCAGACTGTATTTGAAGCTCTGCCAGGCTTGAGCTGAGCCAGTTTTGTGCCCCCCCCCCAACCCGACACAGACACCTCCTTGTCACATCTAGGGAAACTCCAGGTCTCACTGATCTTGTCCTTTGCAGTTGTCTGTCTTCTGTCCTGCTTTGGGACAAGAGTCTCTTAGCAGCGACCTCCTAACCATCGGTCCACACCACTCGTTGGATCCTCAGAGCTTCCCCCAGGATAAAGTCCATGCTCTGAGACCCACCTAGCCTGGCCCCATCACCCCATGATTCCTATTAATAGCTGCCCTCCAGTTTTTCTCGCCTTGAATCTTGCATTCATATGAGACAGGGTCGCTTGACCCTCTGCCCGAGCTGCATGCTCTTGTATGGAGTCTTCCAGCTGTCTCCTTCTTGACCAAGGCCCAGTTTCAGTGGTGTGTTGTCTCCCCTTGCTGCCTGCCCCACCTGGGTTCTCTCTCTCTCTCTCTCTCTCTCTCTCTCTCTCTCTCTCTCTCTCTCTCTCTCTCTCTCTCTCTCTCTCTCTCTCTCTCTCTCTCTCTCTCTCTCTGCAAGTCCTCATTCTGTTAACCTGTCCAGAGGAACTTGAGCAGCTGGGGACCTCAACCTTTGGTTCCAGTAGCTGAGCTTTTTGTATTAGATTCTGCTTCCTAAATCTGAATCCAGACCAGCTGGCTGGCATAGACATCTGATCTGCTGCTTCCTTGCTGTGGTCTTAAGAACTGGTTCCTGTGTCTCAGTTCCCTCAGTTTTAAAGAGAACATCAGTAGCTAGCATCAGATGGTGGTGGTGGTCAGTATCTATATAGCTATGTGTATAAGTATACAATGTAGTATATGAAACATATACATGCATAACTCTAGACTGGGAGCTGCATGGAGAAACAGCTTAAGTCATGTGTTTGCAACCACTCTTGTTTATACTAAGACTTGGAGGGCTTTAGATCCTAGCAACACCAGGGTCACTTCCACCCTTTTAGACCTTATAACCGAAGGGCTTGTTTACCAGACAAACATGCGATCTGATGGAATGCCTATGTAAGCCAGAAAACAGTATTTTTCTAGCTAGCTAAATGCAAGCTCATAGGAGCATCAGCAGGCAACCCATTGGCTTGAATTCAAATTGTCAGCAATTCCATAAATCAACAAAATGCCTCGTACTTCCTAGAGCCCGATGAACTGGGCCCATAGCACTGCAGCAACAACAACCAAAAGTTTTGCAAGGTTGAAGGTCATAAATGATGCTGTATGGGCAAAGGTCTTTAGGTTATGTAAGAAAATAACATTGTGTCCATATGGTCGGCTCTGGGGAACTTTGGGCAGCAGTTAAACTGATATAGCTTTGGCAGCCAAAGGGTGAACAGGGGTGAAGAGTTGTTCCGGTGCCATTTTTAAGTAGATTTGCTTTGAGTCTCTCCAAAATCATTTCACTATAAATAATAGTCTTATTTCATTCCTACTGAGGGTGCAGCCAGTATAGTCCTGTCTCCTTAAAGAAGCACCCTTTTAAAAGAGGCAGCTCCACAGCCATAGTGGGGAGGAGGTATGACATCCGTGAGATGAGATGACTCACAAAGTCCAGGACTTCCAAGAAAAGTACCCACCACAAAACGGGTCTGTTAGAGGCTATTTGTGTTGTTGTTATTGTTGTTGTTTTATTTTTTTATTTTATTTTATTTTTTTTTTTTGGTTTTTCGAGACAGGGCTTCCCTGTAGTTTCTAGAGCCTGTCCCGGAACTAGCTCTTGTAGACCAGGCTGGCCTCGAACTCAGAGATCCGCCTGCCTCTGCCTCCCGAGTGCTGGGATTAAAGGTGTGTGCCACCACCGCCCGGCTGTTGTTGTTTGTCTTGTTTTTGTTTGTTTGGTTTTGAGACATGGATTCTCTGTGTAACTTTGGAGCCTCTTCTGGAAACCAGGCTGGCCTCAAACTCACAGAGCTCTGCCTACCTCAGCCTCCCCAGTGCTGGGATTAAAGGTGTGTGCCACCTCTGCCGGCTTTATTTCTGTTTTTCTTCAAGTGTGATGAAGCCATGATTTTAGGCCTTGGGAATTGCTAGTCAATTTTGCATGTTGCCCATACCAATATTATTATCAGTGCATCAAGAAAAAGAAAGAGTACACACTGAAACCTAAGCGTGGGAAGAGAGACAAGAACAGCCGAGGAATAGCTGTGTGTAGGAGACGGTGGATTTGAAGTTATACTGGCCAAAGGTCATTTTCAACCAGGTTGAAAGATTAAAGTAGAATACTTTAAAAAGTTTAAGACTTAAAGCGCGCGCGCGCGCGCGCACACACACACACACACACACACACAATGGATTAATTAACTAAAGCTGGCTTTAGGAAAAACAAAAATTATCCTATTAGCTAGAAGAAGAGAAAAAAGAAAAAGCATGCAAATGGCAACTCAGGGATTGTTGTATGGAAGTCGCTTGTTCGTTCCCAGCTACTCAGCCCTGAAATAATCACACAGAAACTGTGTTAATTAAATCAGTGCTTGTCCCATTAGCTCTAGCTTCTTATTGGCTAACTCTTACATATTAATTTAACCCATTTCTATTAATCTGTGTATCGCCACGATAATGTGGGAGTCCCCTCCGTGCGCTGTGATTACCATTAATGAATAAAGAAACTGCAGTAGCCGTGTTGATAGGGCAAAACTTAGGTAGGCAGGGAAAACTAAATGAAATACTAGGAGGAAGGAGGCAGAGTCAGAGAGACGCCATGGATCCACTGCTGGAGATAGATGTGCTGAAGTTTTGCTGGTTGGCCACAACTTCATGGTGATGTACAGAGATTACTAGAAATGGGTTATATTAAGATGTAAGAGTTAGCCAATGAGAAGTTAGAGCTAATGGGCCAAGCAGTGTTTTAATTAATACAGTTTTTGTGTAGTTATTTCCAGGCTAAGATGGCCAGGCAGCCAGGAACCAACAAGTGGTCCTTTTCCAACACCACGAGGCTTACCAGGTAAAGTTCCAGCGTCTGTCTCTGGAAGGGCTACGTGGCTTTTCCTCACTCCGCCTTCTTCCTGCCAGCGTTCAGTTTAGTTCTCCCCACCTAGCTAAGTTCTGCCCTGCTATAGGTCCAAAGCAGCTTCTTTATTCATTAATGGTAATCACAGCATACAGAGGGGACTCCCACATCAAGGGACCAGAAAGTGATCAGGTCACTGACACCACAGAGAGATAAGAGAGCCCAAGGGGCTGCTAAGAGCAACTCTGTACCCATACGCCCGGTAGCCTAGAAGATGGGAGCAAACTAGGCATAGCATCAATCCAGGTGAGCCCAGAAGAAACAGAAAACTTAAACAGGCTAGCAATGCATGAAGATTTCAAATCAGTAGTAAAATGTTGCCCAGTGAGAAGAGGCCAGGATCAGCCAGCTTCACTGCTGAAGCCTACCCAATTTTTTAAAAAAGTATATCAATCATTAAACTATTAAGCATAACACTGTCATGAGAGAATTCTCCAGACCTGCCCAACGAGACCAGAATTAACTACCTGATGCCATAAACCAACAAAGACACAACAGAAACTAAAGACTAATAACCCTGATGAACACAGATATTTTAAAAATCCTCCACAAAATACTAGCAAAAGTAAATTCCAATGGTCATATAAAAAATTGTAGACACCAGCATCAAGTGTGATTTAAGTCAGGTCATTGTATGCAAAGCAAACACATGAGACAAAGAAGAAATAATGACAAAATTAGAAACTCCTAGGACATAATATTAATAAAATAAAGCATATCTAATAAAATATGCAATATAGAATATTGAGATAGTGAAGCTAAAGCAGTGAATGGGTGGAAATCAAAACATTTAAATTGGCATTGGGCATGAGGAGAAAAGTTTTTCAAGGTCCTTTTCATAAAATTTTAATTCAAAAACTGGCCATGGGTAAAGAGAAAAATTATGATATCAACGTTATGCAATCAAAGAACATTTATCTAGAGGCCACAGCCTTTAAAAGGATATTATGGGAGAGGGGGATACTTGAACAACTTTTGCAAATATACTTGAAAACTCAGGGGGGAAATGGACAAAACCTTTCAGAAGTCAACTGACTCACACAGCACAAGTGGAAAGAGATTGCGTGGATATTTTTAAGAAATGAGATCCCCCACATCGGGCAGAGGGCTGATCTCCAAAATATATGAAAAACTCAAAAACTGATCATTAAAAGAAAAAATCCAATTTTAAAAATGGGGTACAAACTTAAACAAAGAACTCTCAACAGAGGAATCTAAAATGGCTGAAAGACACTTAAGGTAAACATCCTTAGCCATCAGAGAAATGCAAATCAAAACAACTCTGAGATTCCATCTTACACCTGTCAGAATGGCCAGGATCAAAAACACTGATGACAGCTTATGCTGGCGAGGATGTGGGGTAAAAGGAACACTCCTGCATCGCTGGTGGGAGTGTAATCTGGTACAGCCCCTTTGGATGTCAGTGTGGCAATTTCTCAGAAAATTAGGAAACCTTCCTCAAGACCCAGTAATACCACTTTGGGGTATATACCCAAAGGATGCTCAATCATACCACAAGGACATGTGCTCAACTATGTTCATGGCAACATTGTTTTTCATAGCCAGAACCTGAAAACAACCTAAACGCCCCTCGACCAAAGGATTAATAAAAAAAAGTGGTGCATTTACACAATGGAGTACTACACAGCAGAGAAAAATAACGACACCTTGAAATTTGTGGGCAAATGGATGAATCTAGAAAAAACCATATTGAGTGAGGTAACCCAGACTCAGAAAGACAAATATAACATGTACTCACTCATAAGTAGCTTTTAGACATGAAGGAAAGAAAAATCAGCCTACAATTCACAACCCCGGAGAAACCAGACAACAAAGGGGACCCTAAGAGAGACATACATGGATCTAATCTACATGGGAAGTAGAAAAAGATAAGATCTCCTGAGTAAATTGGGAGCATGGGGGTGATGGGAGAGAGTAGAAGGGGAGAAGGGAAGGAGGGGGGGAGCAGAGAAAAATATATAGCTCAATAAAAACAGTAAAAAATGCAAATTTTGTAAAAGCAAAAACAAGGAAAAAAGAAAGGGAAAGGAAAGGAAAGAAAAGAAAAAAAGACATGAGACCCACAGTAAAACAAATCCCTGAGAAGGAAAATTCAAGCTCTGTTCACAAATGCTGGGGTGGGAGGCAGTGAAGAAAAAATTCATGTATTACACCAGATTCCACAAAGATTACAGGACTGCATCTCCAGCGCCTTACACAGGGCCAGCACACCTCCAGTGGCGAGCTCACTGCAGCAGAAGAAAAATCAAAAGATCCCATTAAATCTGGAGACAAAGATTCTAAAAAGAATGTCAGCAAATCAACCCAGAAAAAACACAAAAATTACAGAACGTGACAGGAGGCATTTCAGGGACATGAGTTTGCTTCAATAGTTTAACTCAGAACACGGACAGAAAATGAAGGAAGTCTTATGACCAGTTCCTTGGATACAGAAAAGGGATTTCAATAAATTTAAGGTCCATGATAAAAATTCATATGAAAATCTCATCAGGTTTCAATAAAAGAAAACTTCTGCTTATGACTTGTGGTATCAACAAAAAACTACTGAAAGCAAAAAATGTCCTCAGATTTTTGCAGTCATTTTGTCCAACAAAGAGATCCTATCTAGACTGTATTATTTCCAGCAAAATGAAAGAGAGGCAAAGCAGCCCATTCAGAAAGGGGGGCATCATCTCAAGGAGACAATTGCCCAAAAAGCTTGCCCCCACCCCACCCCCACCCCTCTATCCCTCCCTCTCCCCCTCCCTCCCTCCCTCCCTCCCTCCCCCCCTCTCTCTCCCCTTCTCCCTCTGTGTGTATGTGTTATTGTCCATAAACACAGAAGCATATAAGATGTTAACATTTATTAGCCACCAGGAATAAACAAATTCAAACCAAAGCAAACAGAAGATAAGTGTAGACTTTTGTTCTCCTTACATTCTGCTGCAGTGGCAAACACCCTGGCCAAAAGGAACTAGGGGAGGAGGGGATTTATTTGGCTTATACTTCTAGGTCACAGTCCATCGAGGGATGTCAGGGCACGACCTCAATCAAACACTTCAATCTTCCTCAAGACCCAGCAATACCACTTTTAGGTATATATCCAAAGGATGCTCAATTGTGCCACAAGGACATGTGCTCAACTATGCTCATAGCAGCATTGTTTGTCATAGCCAGAACCTGAAAACAACCTAAATGCCCCTCAACTGAAGAATAGATAAGGAAAATGTGGTACATTTACACAACGGAGTACTGCACAGCAGAAAAAAATAACAACATCTTGAATTTTGCAGGAAAATGGATGGAGCTAGAAAACATTGTTTTTTAGTGAGGTAACCCAGATACAGAAAGACAAATATCACATGTACTCACTCATAAGTGGTTTTTCAACATAAAGCAAAGAAAATCAGCCTGCAAATTACAATCCCAGAGAGCTCAGACAATAATGAGGACACTAAAAAAGACATGCATAGATCTAATATACATGGGAAATAGAAAAAGACAAGATCTCCTGAGTAAATTGGGAGCATGGGGACCAGGAGAGAGGGTTGAGGGGAGCGGAGAGGCAGGGAGGGGAGCAGAGAAAAAATGTAGAACTCAATAAAAATCAATAAAGGTAAAAAATAAAACAAAAAAAAAAAAACCACGGAGGAATGCTGCTTGCTGGTTTATTCCCAAGGCCATGTTTAGCCAACTTTCCTATGGAGCCCAGGACCACCAACCCAAGGAGTGATGCCACCCACAGAGGGCTGGGCCCTCCTATGTCAATGAACAATCAAGGAAATCCCCCATAGACACACCCACAGGCCAATCTGTTCTCAGCAGTCCCTCTTCGAGTGACCCTAGGCTGTGTCAAGTTGACAAAGCTGACAAGAACAGTGCTGGCAGAGACTCTAGAATCTCCATATACTTCTGGTAGGGTGTGAATTAGTAACACAATCTTGAAGGATTCCTCAGAAGTATTTACAAGACATACTCTTCGGCCTGGCAACTTCCCCCTGGGAATAAACTCAGCAGGAACACCGAAGTATTGAACCGAAATCACACACAAGGAAGTTAACAGACACATATCAAACCCATGGTGATGTAGCCAATGTGCAGTGGGCACCGAAACTGCTGCTGTGCGTGGGACTTAGAATTACCTCGTCCCAGGGACCGAGATGTGAAGAATGTGTTACATTGTCTCTGGGAAAAGTTCAAGGCAGACAAAACCGGTCTGTGATTGTGAGAATTGTCAGGGAACAAACTGGAGCTGTGGGTGGTTCTCTCTTAGCTGTTGATCTGTGTGGGGTAACATTACACTGGTTTGTCCCCTTGGGTATTAGTCAGACTGTCCACCTATGATCGATACTATCCTTATAAATGTAAAGTGCTATTAGACATCATCATATATTATTCTTGTTTAGAACTAAAAGTTCCCTTGTCTTGAACCCTCCCCTCCAAAAAACACCAAAAAATAATAATAATTAAGAGTTCACGTAAGTATATATGCAACTTCTGGCTCCTCAGCTGTTCCATGGATTCTGTCTCTCGGTAGTGTAGATTTTGCCTCCCTGGATCATTCATCTCCCCCCCCCCGCCCCTTTTTCTCCTATGGTTTCCGATGGAACTCAAACCCAGCAAGTCCTTCAAAACTGTAGAGCTTTCAGAGAGCAGCACACAAATCCGCCAGCACAGAGCTGTGCCGCCCACAGCCCTCACCTCGCGCTTCCAACTGCCCTGTCGCGGGCCAACTGCCATTCCTTGGGGGCTGGGGTCCAGGACGCCAGGCCATGTGGGGCATCTTGCTTCTGCTGAGTGGGCTGAGTGGGCTCGGCGGGCTTAGCGAGCAGCAAACAAAAGACAGTGAGTAACAACCCATCCTGGGGCTTCCGGATGCCAGCTCTGCTTGCCTTTCTCTCATGGTTGTCCTGGGTGTCCCCGGATCGCTCGCACCTGCACAAGCCCAGGTCATCAGCTCAACAGCTGAAATGGGAACAGGAGGGATGGGTCTTCCCCACACACCCGAGGACCCTGAGAACTGAGAAACGGGGGTGCGCAGACTTGGCTTCTCCTATCCTCCAGCTTAGATCCTAGCTCAGGATGATGATGCTACATGTGTTGGAAGGGGAGGAGGACGTGAGTTTGTCTCAGAATTTACAAATCCTTCCCACTGGTCAAGACTCCCAAAGCAACATACATATTTCTCTTGAAAAATTTCCAGTTCTGGAAAGGAAGGAGCAGTGCGGGTGTTTGAATAGATAGCCATGCTGAGAGGTGACGCTTCCCGGGAGACGGGGTTCTCGGTGTGCGAGGAGTGTGTGGCTCTGAGAAACGCCTTTTGCACCTTGCAGCCCGCGAGAGATTACACGTGCAAGTCACGGTGCCAGAGAAAATCCGGTCCACCCTGAGCGGAGGCTACGAATCACACGTAATTAATTACCAATTTTGCTTACAGCTTAGAAGTCACCCAAATATATGCTTGTTGAGAAGCTACTATCTTGATAATTTTCAACCATGTGCACTCCCCAGATTTTTAACAATATTTAGAGGAAACACTGCTGATGACCCCGGGTGTCTCAGTCCCGGGTCCTTCCGTGGTTTTGAATATTCACTTGCTGACCTGGTCCACCAAAGGATCTCTTCCCATCCCCCTACCCGCGTATGTTTGAAGGATTGTTTTGGTGAAGGGTGATGGCTGACCATTGGTACCACGGTATGTTTAGAACTATTTTTTTTTCCACTTTGCAAATACATTCCTCGTTAAGATTATTCTTTTCAAACTGTTTTTGCTTCTCCTTAGGATTACTGTCCTTTGCTTCTTCTACTTTTTTTTTTAAAGTAAGTTCTAGAATCGTTCGTAAACTGTGTTTCTTAAAGTAGCAAACCTTTGTGGCTGGGGCACCGATGGTCTGGTCACTAAGTGTTCATGGTTCTTGGCATTTCTGTTTGTGGCTCTGAAGAGTGAAGCTTGTGGATTTTATACATCTTTTAAGAAGGAATGTGTGTGTGTTTATAAAACTTTAATCGTTAAGTTAAATGGGGCATTTTAAAAGTGTTTGTTTTCTTTTTAACTGGAAAACAAACAAGGATTCTACTGGGAGGGGGAATGGCTTCCAGAAGGACCCACCAGGCACTGATTTGCCATCAGCAGAGTAGAAAATTTAAAAAGCAGTCGTCTTAACCGTAAAATTCAGGGCTCAAACCCTCTCTTTGGTTAATGCCTGCTTGCCGGTGACCCTGTAAGGGACCTGCTAGTGCCATTGAAACACTGAAGCTGCTGTAGTTGCTGACTCAGGGGACACTTTTGTGCTTAGTAGAGAGTAGGAATCCTAAGACCAAGACACTTAAGTGTAAGTGGGTGGAGCTTCACAGAGGAGGGGAGCGCCAAAGGCAAGTGTGAAAGACCTGTAGTTTGCAAATGGCTGGTGGAAAGGGGGAGGAAAGGAAAACGCAGAGGAAGTGGAAGTCCTGAGAGGCACGAGTAAGGGGCAAGATTTTATTAATTGAGAAATGGGTTTGCTTTTTTTTTTTTTTTTTTTAAACGGAAAGCCGGGCGGTGGTGGCGCACGCCTTTAATCCCAGCACTCGGGAGGCAGAGGCAGGCGGATCTCTGAGTTCGAGGCCAGCCTGGTCTACAAGAGCTAGTTCCAGGACAGGCTCTAAAAAAGCTGCAGAGGAACCCTGTCTCGAAAAACCAAAAAAAAAAAAAAAAAAAACCGGAATCCTTGGATAGGGTTAGCAAACTGACAGCGGAAGTGTGGGGAGTAACTCTTTGACACATTTGAATACCAAGGGAAGAAGATGCCTTAAGGGAAGTCAGAATAACAATAGGGTTGGGGAGCTGGCTCACCAGTTAGGAGCATTTGTTCTGTCTGGAGAACCAGATTGCAGAGACCCAGCACCCAAGTTACGCGTCCTGGTGCCCTCTCCTGGCCTCTGTGTACATACTCACAGATGCATCAATTAATCTAAATCACTTTTTAAAAAGAATATGCAATGAAACAATAAATAAATGAATAGATCTGCTAAAGGGAGTGAAAGTAAAGAAACAGAAACTTCAGTTTCTATTTTTTTTTTTTGATGAATTTGGTCTGCATAGTAATTTCCTACAGAAATGGAACGTGTTCATGATTCCAGCCTAAGCCAGCATGGTGGCTCGTGTCTGTACTCCCAGTACCTATGAGGCTGAGGCCTGGCCTACACAGTAAGTACCAGGCCAGCTCAGACTATAGTAGGAGAACTTTTCTCAATAAATAAATAAGCAAGCAAACAAACAAACAGAAAGAGTTCAAGTTAAGAGTAGAGAACATTGTTAAAATAATGGGCTTCAGGTGCTGGAGAGAAGGCTCGGTGTTTAAGAGCATGTGCTGCTCCGGAGTTTGGTCCCAACAACCCCATCACAGGACTCAACCATCCACAAGTCCAGCTCTGAGGGATCTGGACCTCTCCATTTTCTTTATCCATTCTTCAGTTGAGAGGCATTTAGGTTGTTTCCAGGTTCTGGCTATGACAAACAATGCTGCTATGAGCATAGTTGAGCACATGTCCTTGTGGTGTGATTGAGCATCCTTTGGGTATATACCCAAAAGTGGTATTGCTGGGTCGTGAGGAAGGTTGTTTCCTAATTTTCTGAGAAATTGTCACACTGACTTCCAAAGGGGCTGTACCAGATTTCATTCCCACCAGCAATGCAAGAGTGTTTCCTTTACCCCACAACCTCTCCAGCATAAGTTGTCATCAGTGTTTTTGATCTTGGCCATTCTTACAGGTGTAGGACGGAATCTCAGAATTGTTTTGATTTGCATTTCTCTGATGGCTAAGGAAGTTGAGCATTTCCTTAAGTGTCTTTCAGCCATTTGAGATTCGTCTGTTGAGAGTTCTCTGTTTAGGTCTGTACCTAATATTTTCATTGGATTATCTGTTTTTTGATGTCAATTATCTTGAGTTCTTTTAATATTTTGGTGTCTTCAAAGATTTAAAGTTCTTGTCATGCAGGTTTTTCACTTGTTTGGTTAGAGTTACCCCCAAGATATTTTATGTTATTTGTGGCTGTTGTGAAGGGTGATGTTTCTCTCATTTCTTTCTCATTCCATTTATCCTCTACATAAAGGAAGGCTGTTAATTTATTTTGAGTTTATCTTGTATCCTGCTACATTACTGAAGGTGTTTATGAATCTTAGGAGTTCCCTGGTAGAGTTTTTGGAGTCACTATGTAAACTATCATATCATCTGCAAATAAATAGTGAGAGTTTGACTTCTTTTCTGATTTGTATCCCCTTGATCTCCTTTTGTTGTCTTATTGCTCTAGCAGGAACTTGAATAGCTATGGAGAGAGTGAACAACCTTGTCTTGTTCCTGATTTCAGTGGGATCCACATCAGCTCTTACCAAGGAAAACATTTAATTGGGGTGGCTCCCTTACAGTTTCAGAGGTTTAGTCCATTATTATCATGGTGGAGAGCATGCTGGCAGGCAAACGTGGTACTGGAGCAGTAACTTGAGAGTCCTACATCTTGCAGGCAACAGGAACGCAACTGAAACATTGGACGGTATTCTAAGCACAGGAGACCTCAAAGCCCACCCCACGGTGATACTCTTCCTCCAACAAGGCCACACCTCCTAAAAGTGCCACTCTTTATGAGTTTATGGGGGCCAATCACAGTCAAATGACCCCAAAGTGGCTTACAGAGAATTCAAAATGCCCTCTAAAACCAGCATAAAGTTAAGCGATTGGAAGTTCTAGAAGAGATCTAGAAGGAAGTAAAGCTGCCCGTGGTTAGTTTTCTCTTTACCATTGTCCTGAAAGTGCTTACCAACCCATGCAAAAAGGAAATAAACCAACAGAAACAATGACTGGGCACAAAAACTGGAGATAAAGTGGGGGGGGGAAACTCATTATTTAAAGATGAGAGAACGATAAACCAAAAAAATCTGTTAAGTCAGAACAAAACCTAGCAGTAAAAAAAAAAATTGTGTAAGCGTAATCAAAGTACAAAAATGCAGCGCGCTTTCATTTTGGCAAAGGAAGAAGTATAAAGCAGAATTTTATAAAGGAATGTAACTTACACTGTATAAAAATCTGATTGCAAGTAAATCACACAAATACATAATGAAGACAAGAAAAATGAGAAGGGAAGGATCAAAGACTTTAATATGCCGCCAGGTATTGCTATTAATTATGCACTTGGGGACTAAAAGACGCCGCCGAGTCTCTGCCATCATGCAGAGCGGGAACTGATGGCTGCAGGCAGCCTCTCTAAATCTGCATATTAGGATGGTGCTGGTGAACTCCATATCCAGACCACGAGCCAATTTTATAAAACGTTACAAATACTGCCTGCTATGCATTTTGCTCTCCTGTATGTGGAATTAAATGATTTTGCTATACGCTGCCCAGATATGAATCAATGAGTTTTATGGTGATTTCAATCTTGAGCAAGCTAACATAGTTATTGGATAAAAAAGTGATCCATTCTTCAGAAGATCTGTCTGATTGGATAAGTCAATGGATAATAAATTACAACCTTTTTGTTTTTCTGTCTGCTGTTTTTGTATTAGAAGCTAGCATTTTTAACATCACATTCATATATTTGGAATAAGTCAACGTTAAATTGTACCTTTTCCATTTTTGTTGTATTGATATGATTTTGGAATGTAGCATCCACGTAAAAAGTTTTCCTTTCTAACTCCCTTATCTTCCTTGTTTTTTAAATACATTCTCCTTCTAGGTAACCTACAATCTCACAATTGAAGGGAAAGCATACACTCTGAACCTAAGGCAAAAGTAGGTGACTGTCATATTTTATCCACTGCCTTTATCTCACTATCGCTATTGTTGGGGATGACCTAAAATGCAATGTTTGAATATTTTCTAGTTATGGGCTGTTCATTTTTTTCTCTTTGTTTGTTTGTTTGTTTTGTTTTGTTTTTCTTCTGAGAAAGAATCTTTTCGTGCAGCCAAGGCTGTCTAGAACTCATACTCCTCCAGCAGACTCCCAAGTGCTGGGCTTACAGGCATGTGCCACCACTCCTTGGTTTGTGCTTCCATTTCCTTCAGCTTTGTTAGGAAGACTGTGAAGTCTCTGTAACAAATTCCTGGACCTCTCGTGCTTCTGGGGGCTGAAGCCGTCAGCAGCCGGCATCGTTGGTCTGCTTCCAGTCCCTCCAGCTCCTCTCCAGCTCCCTTTTCAGCTAGTTCGTTCCAACGTGCCCACCAGCTTATGCCAAACAGACGGGCACTTCGTCCAGGCTTCCCACTGTAGGACGCTTGTGCTGCGTACGGAGCTATTACTCCACAGGACAACGTCAGGCCTTTGTTCTCACCCCACCCACCTCTCCTGGATGCTTTTGGGCATGCATGGGGCCTTTGGTTTGACATTAATCTGAGTGACCCACTCACCACTTGTTCACTGAAACCATTCTGCACTCACTGGTGGATCGCATGTGTTTATCCATACCCTTCCAATTTTCCCATTGCACTTCTTGACTTTAACTTTCAGATTGTTGTTTCTTTTGGTCCAGTTTTCAAGATCCAATGAGCATCTAACAAGTTTTCATGTTTAAACTTCTGTACAAACACGTGCCTTAGTGCTCTGAAAATATCTTCCATGGCTTCTCTTATGTACTTTATGTGTTAATTTTTATTTTAAATGTTCCCAATAAGATTTTTATTTCATGCCTGTGTTTTGTCTGTGTGGTAAGTACACTGTGTGTACACGGTCCCCTCAGAGATCAGATGAGGGCATCAGAACACCCAGAATGGGAGTCACAGAGGTACATGGGCCACCATGCGTGCGCTCAGAATGGACAATGCTCGTAATGACAGAGCCATCTCTCCTGCCTCTCCACACATACCATTTATTTCCTTCTCAACATGAGAATTTCTCCTTACACTACATTGTTTATTCAACTGTTGTTTCTTCCCTGCAGAAGGTCCAAGCTTTGAACCTACCTTTCCACATGTATGTAGGCACTGTTTAAAATTCTGTTTTGTGGCTGTCCCTTCCTGTGACCCCTTCCTACCTCTCTGTAGGACATGGAGACCTCACTTTGGAAATGGCTTATTTCCCACAATCCTCTTCCCACCTCTCTGTAAGACATGGAGGTGTTGGGAATGATTTAGTGGATGCTTCTGCCTGTTTTCCTTCTGGATCTTTTAGTTGGGCTCAGCATTTATCCTTGACTTGCATTCCAGTGTCCTGGCAGTGCTGGGGATGACTGGAATTCAGTCTTCATCTGCCTGCCTGTTGTGTATTCACGTCTAAAGTGGCCCGGAACAGGCAGCCTCCTTATGTCCATGGTCTGGGCATAGCAGGAATCTTCGTCTCTTTGGTTTCTAATAGGAGGACCCTATTGTCCGAGTGACTTGCAAATGATAGTTTTGGCTGTTTATGGGAAACTTAGCCTAGAGGTAAAAGATTTGGACACTGAAGAAATCTTCTGCAAACTTACCTAGGATAATGTATATGAAAACAATCTTTTAGAAGTTAAACATGTGGGAAACCACTTTCTATTAAATACATTTAATCATTACTTTTGCAGAGCATTCTTGCCTCCCAACTTTAGAGTTTACCGTTATGACAACGCGGGAATCATGAGGCCTCTTGACCAACATTTTCAGGTATGCGTCCATCTCACTCTGCCTTGGGGGTATAGTCCTAGAACACACAGCAGAGATGTCCTCTTTAGTTTTGACATAAATTTAATAATTTCCTGCTGCTGAGATGTGCTTATCTTATTAGCAGGTGATTACTAAGCCAAAGCAGACTGCGGTGTTTCCAAACTACTGGTTTCCCGATGGCATGAGCTTGTGCGTGTGTGTGTGTGTGTGTGTGTGTGTGTGCATACGGGTGTTGGTGGAAATCATGATTTGAATCAGGGAAGCCATATGTGGGAAAACAAGAGAACCCCAAGGTGTTCTCTGAAGTTGCCCAAGGACCAAATGAGAACACATAAAATTTCATGAACAATTAGGAAAATACTACATCTTCACACCCTTGAAACACTTGGAGCTTTGTTTAATGATATCTACATTGGGGGATGGGAAGCACCTGAGAAATGTGGGCAGAACTGCAGAACTAGAGAAGCCATGTCTGAAGTGCACTTTTTATTGCTCCCATTGCCCCGCCCTGTGCTCCCTCTTCCCCTCCTCTGCTCCCCCCTTCCTCCTCCTCCTCTCTCTTTTTTCTCCTTTGAATTTTCATCTTCTAAGTAATGATGGCATCCTCTGTAGAGACTAAGATTTTAACAAAACAAAGTGATAGACATGGTCCTTGTGTCTTGATTTCTTTCCCTGTTGCCGGGAGAAGAATACACTGGCAAAGGCAACTTCGAGGAGAAAGGGCTTGTTCTGGCTCATAATTTAAGTTCCTCCTGGTAGGATAAGCAAGGAGGCTGGAGCTTGAAGCAACTGCTTACATTGTATCTCTGGTTAAGGACAGAGAGAGATGAAAGCATCCTGCAGCTCAGCTGCCTTTCTCCATGTATAAAGTCCCGCATCCCAGGCAGGGAGTAGCGCTAACACATGGTGGATGGGTGTTCCCAACTCAATAAACCAAAGCATGGTGATTCCCCAGCCGGCATTCCCAGAGACCATCTCCCAGGCGCGTCTAGATTCTGTGAAGTTGACAACTGACACCAGGATGCCTTGCTTTAATTACTGTACAACCGAGAAAGCAGATACATTTGAGTCAATATTAATAACTAAATAATGCATATTGTTCAATGGTGTTGTCATGTTACACACAGAGATTTACGTGTGTGTTTATGTATGCATGAGAGAAAGACAGACAAGGCCACAATAGTTCACACTCCCATGGAGACATTTGTATTCTTTTTTTTTTTTTTTTTTTTGGTTTTTCGAGACAGGGTTTCTCTGCAGCTTTTTTAGAGCCTGTCCTGGAACTAGCTCTTGTAGACCAGGCTGGCCTCGAACTCACAGAGATCCGCCTGCCTCTGCCTCCCGAGTGCTGGGATTAAAGGCGTGCGCCACCACCGCCTTTAAGACATTTGTATTCTTAACACGTAGGAGGTAAAAGCAGAAGAATTAGGAGTTCAAGGTCACTCTCAGCTATATAGGGAGTGCACCAGCCTGGACCAGGTCAAGAAATAAGCAATAAGAAAAACAACAAAAATCCTCTGAAACAAAAGCCTGTGCTGTAACACATGTCTGTTATCTCAGTTCAGGAGACTAAGGCAGCAAGGTTGGGACACAATGACCGCGAGGCCACTTCTACAGTGGTTAGACTCCGTTTCCTTGCTTCAAAAGCACAACTTTAAGGAAAGGCTAAGAAAAGGATGCTTTATTTAAAACTTAAATGCGGGGGCTGGAGAAATGGCTCAGAGGTTAAGAGCATTGTCTGCTCTTCCAAAGGTCCTGAGTTCAATTCCCAGCAACCACATGGTGGCTCACAACCATCTGTAATGAGGTCTGGTGCCCTCTTCTGGCCTGCAAGCAAACACACAGTACAGAATATTGTATACATAATAAATTAAATATTTAAAAAAATAAAATAAAACCTAAATGCGCTGAATTGTTAAATGATGACGTCAACACAACAAATACATGCCTTCATGTCGATAATCTGGGTTGCTATCATTGCCTTAAGTCTATTTCTAGCCATCAAAACAGGTTAAAAAAAAGAAAACAGAAAAATATGATTTTCAAAAGTTGTATTCATCCCTAAAAATCATACATTCTATCCTGGAAGTTACAACATATGCCAAAAAAAATGAATCATCCATGTAGACAGCCAATGCTCCCCCCCATTACTCTTCTTTGGTTTTTGGTTTTTCAAGACAGGCTTTCTCTGCGTAACAGCCCTGGTTGTCCTGGAACTCACTTTGTAGATCAAGATGGCCTCGAACTCACAGAGATCCTCCGGCCTCTTCTTCCCAAGTGCTAAGATTAAAGGTGTGCACCACACAGACGGGTCTGTGCTCCATCTCTTGGTTCTGTCACTTTGGGGATCAGGGGCTCAACAAAGGCTTTTTCATGAATCCAAGCATGCAGCCTCTTGAAAGTTGGGAGATTCTATTAAATGCCTCTTTTCCCCAATTATTTTGTGCTTTAGATATCTACCAATATTCTGTTTGAAATTAGACATTTTGCATAGTGTCCTGTAGCCAGTCTGAGTACTGTCTCCATCCTTGATGTTTGTAATTGTTAGTTTTGTTAATTGTCAGGTAACAGTCTGTCCTCCTTCCTGCCCATCCGGTGTTAAGTATGTGCTGGGATTATTTCACAGGAGGATAAAGATTAGAGTTGTGCCCAGGGTCAGTCTGGAAGAAAGTGGACATGCAGGGTTCTCTTTTTCCTGTCCCCACACCACTGTCAGGCTCTGTTCCCTGTTGACTGGTCACTGCCCTGTCTTAGCCATGTCCCAGGGCACACATTGTTCTATAGTTCATTGTAATCCAGTGTGCCTGCCTTGGAGGGACAGCTGTGTAGGTCAAGCTCCCACGCCTTCTGTGACCCAGGACACGCCTCCTAGCCATCTGTTTGTCCCTCGCAAGCTAGCCAGCTAGTTGGAGGCTGAACACAGAAAGCTGACAAGTCTAGCATCACTTTCTCCCTACAACCTGTACCTTTCTGGTTGTTCACTACGCCTGTAGGCACGAGTTTCTCTCCTGTTGCAAATAAAATCCCAGAAGAGGTTGGTTACCATCCTGTTGACAGCCTACTCTCTCTAGGGTGACCTAAGTGAGTCCTGTCAATCAGAAAGCACACCCTGCTCAGGTCAATGCTCACTTTCCGGAGAGCCCTCAGCATCTTCATCTGTGCTCTTGGAGGCATCCTTTTGGCTCACTCTTGGTCTTTACTAACAGCTGATGCTAATGAAAGCGCCTCTGAAGTAAGAGCTAAACCAGTTCCTTTGGGCTTTTCTAGATCAGAGGTGGATGGATACGGCGGTGCTGACCTGGACTTCGGGTTACCTGAGGCCAAGTCTACACTTCAGGGAACTGGTGGAGAGGATAGCTGCCTTCTCAACCTCCACTACTGGGTTAGACAGTCTCCACTTTTCCAGTCCCTCCATGTTGTCCTGGAATTCTACCTCCCCAGGTTCTCCTCACACTGTCTAGCCCCTCCTCTGCTGAGTGAGGCCGTCTTGGCAAGTCTCACTGGACTGATTTGGAAGGGTTTCTTGACCCTCACTTCTGCAGGGAAACATACTTGGTGTGTTCACTTAAAGTATTCTTTTCTGCTCTAATTGGCTTTTTATGCTCCATAGTTCTCCAGACTCTCTAGCTGATCTTCTGTTGTGCCCAATTTTTCCTTGGAATTCTTGATCACAGTTTTAGGATGTGTTTTAGTATTTGGTAATCAAAATCCTCTCTTTTAATGTCGAACTGTTATTCTGTTGTGGTTTTATTTTTTTGTCTTGACTGTGTGCTACTTCCCCCCCCCCCCCGTGTGTGTGTGTGTGTGTGTGTGTGTGTGTGTGTGTGTGTACTTTTTTTGAGACAGGATCTCACTATGTAGCCTTGACTAGCCTAGAACTCACAATGTAGACTAGATTGACCTTAAACTCAGAAATCTGCCTGCCTCTGTCTCCTGATGTCTGGGATTAAAGGTGTACACCACATCACCACCACCCCAAAAAATGTATTTTTAATCATGTTCTGGCCATGTTCAATGATGCCATCAAAACACTTATGAACCTTTGAAGAGTTTCCAATCTTGGGCTGGAGACATAGTTCAGTGGTAAAGTCTTTGCTTACCATGTAGGAGGTCTTAGGTTCAAATCCCAGCACTGGAAGAAATCAACTTCAAGCATTTCCGGTCTTGTTCCAGTAATACACCTGGAGCTAGCACCTGGCTTGCCAGCTTCATGGGTCTTAGTTTCTGCCACATTTCCATGTGACCCACAGATTATTGTCTCCACCATGGAGAGATGACTGTTTAGTGCCGCACAAGTTTATCAGACAAGGGAGAGCAAACCTCTGGGAGCCTCACAGATTGAATTCTCTGCTCACCTGCTCAGAGAAAGTCACACGTTATCTACGCAGAAAGGATGTGTTTCCTAAGCCAAGCACTGCCTCTCTTTGCCCCTTTTATGGTCCAGTGCTTTCTGTTAAGGGTCCTGGTGGGTGTGTCACTTAGGATGGAAGCTACACAAAGGTTAGAGGTTGTCACGTGGTCAGGCTGGTGGCCCTCTTGGATTCAGGTTGATTCAAACCACCCTTCCCTGTAAGCATCCTGTCCTCAAAGACATACAAGATGCGAGTAATGTAAATACATCCTCCAGGGTTGGGGTGGGTGGGTAGAAGCAGCCCCTGGAAAACACTGTCTCTCTGCCATGCCACATCATTATCCCAAAGGTGGAATGGCACCTGGGCATGCATCTTGGGACCTCCATCAGTGTCATCAAGTCTTCCAAGGCTCCGCATCTCATTTCCGGCACCTCTGAAACCCTTGCCACTCCCCAGAACCTGAAAGACTGGACCATTAGAGGCCCCCTGCTTGCCTGGTGGTGCCCTTGCAGATGGGGGGGGACCCACATATTGAGAAGCTCAATGAATTTAATGGTCCTGTTTCTGGAGTTATTGCTGGCTTCTATGAGAGAGCTCTACAAACCAATCTAACATCTCACTCAAAATACTCTCGAGAACAAATTTCCCTTTTCAATTCCTTTTGCTTGTCTAACATGCAGAATTAAGTCAAGAGAGGATTACAAACAAAACAAAAAGAGCTTTTGATTATCAATAATTATCCTAATTATCAATAAAGTAAATCATATTTAATGAGACAGAGGCAGGCAGATCTCTGTGAAATCAAGACCAGTTTGGTCTACCTAGTGAGTTCCAGGTAGGCCAGGGCTATATAGTGAGACCCATTCTCAAAGACAGAGGGTGGGAGAGGAAGGGAGAGAAGGAAGGATAGAGAGGGAGGGAAGGAGAGGGAGACAGAGAGTGAGAATATATGAAAATACTGTGCTTGCTTACAAAACTGCAAGAGCATTTTGGAAAGCTGTGCTCCCCTCCACCCACTAGTCTTATGGGTCCACTTTTGGAAACAACTGGTGTTTGATAGACAAAATAACTGGCAATCTGTGATCTCTGACAATGCTGGCTTTACCACAAGGGATACATTGGGCCTTTTCTCTTTCTGTTTCAGAATGCCTGCTACTTCCAAGGACACGTTGAAGGTTATCCAGATTCTATGGTGATTGTTAGCACATGTACTGGACTCAGGTTGTAATGCATAATTGTATATAAAATGGTGTGGTTTTTTTAAAAAACAAATGTGTGTGTGTGTGTGTGTGTGTGTGTGTGTGTGTGTAAATGTGTGGAACACAAAATGAATATAAATGGAAAGGTTATAAATGGAAATTATTTTAAAAAGTTTCTACCCTCATGCTGAATTTAAGTTATTCTTAAATTTGGAGTTCATAAAAAAATTCTCAGGATTCATTCTTTGCTATTTTTATGTGTATATGTGTATGCCAGCATGTGTACTAGATGAGCACACTGGAACCACAAGAGGTCTTGAGCGCCATCTGGAGCTGGGAACCAAACCCTGGTCCTCTGGAAGAGCAGCAAGTGCTCTGAACTGCTCAACCATTTCTCTAGCCCCGCAGAGTCATGCGGTAGTAATAGTTGGAATATCCCGATTGTGTTATTCTTCTGTGCCTCTCAGTGTGTGGCTCTTCAGTAACACAGGAGGACTCAGTGAACTTATGAAAATGCATTAAGTACATGGCGATTGACTGATGCCTTCCTGTGCAATGGTTTATTTATAACTTGTATTTTTTTTCTTTCTTTCTTGGCAGAGGTTTAGTTCAGTTTGGAAATGTTAGCTATGGAATTGAACCTCTGGAATCTTCCATTGGTTTTGAACACGTGATCTATCAGGTGGAACCTAAGAAAAGAGACGCTTTACTCTATGCCGAGAAGGATATTGAACTAAGGGACCTGAAGTATAAGATACAAAGTGTCACGGTAGGGGATTAATTAATTAGTGGTATCAAGTAATTTTCTGATACACAAATTATTTATTCACAGACCCTCCCACACATAGACATCCCAAGAATGTCTAAAAATGGTTTCATCGAGAGCAAAATGTGGGTGAATTGCTCTAGACCTGGCCTGGGGTATTAACTGTGACTAAATAAATATCCAAGAGAGCCACAAACACTGGCATTGCACATACATGGCGCACATTCAACAGACACACACACACACACACGTGCACATTGGTTGTTTTTTAATTTAAAAATAAAGATGAAGTTTAAAAGGAATACCATTCAGCTAACAGAACTACTTAGAAGATGAATGAGAACAGGGAGAAAGGAAGAGAGATGGATTATCTTCTGGATACGATAATGTCTGATAAGGTGCAACGTAGGACCAGGGAAGCAGGTGGAGAGGATTCTGGAGGATCTGCCTTGGTCATGCTTCTGGTTCTATTTCTGAATATAAAAATCTCTCCACTTTCATCTCATTAGCATTTTGACATCGAGTCTGTGGATTTTTTTTTTCAGCCACAGCAAGTTGTCCCTTACTATGTGGAAATACATATTGTAGTTGAGAAAGAAATGGTAAGTGTATTCCAATTGCATTTGTCCTAGTCATTGTTTATTAGCAGTGAAGCACTAGGAAATCAATTCTCCCATGTCTCACAGTAGAAGGCAATAACTTGGATTTTAATAATCTCAATTATTTGCACTCTTTTTCTCCCCATTATTCCTTTTGTCAAAGCTGGAAATTTTTATTAAAATGCTTTCTCATTTACTAGTTTACCTTCTTACTGGGGATAGTTATGTACTCACACATACTTGCAAGAACATGTGCACACGCAGACGCCTTCTGCCAGTGCTGCAGCAGCCAGCACACTGCAACCAACGCAGTCAAGATATGGGATCCATGCACTCCAACAGGGAGCCACTGCATGCTGCTTTCCAGCCACACACCTCCCTCCTCCAGTCTCACCGGCCTTCATTTCCAAAGCGTTGTATAAATGGAATCACTTGGTATGTAACATTTTGGGAGCTTTTTACATCTATATGGACTCTGGGAATTTTCCCAGTCTTAAGTTGCTTCCTGGAGCTGGAGAGATGACTTTGGTTAAGAACGCCCTTACAAAGGACCTGAGTTCAGTTCCCAGCACCCATGCGGCGACTGACAGACAACAGCCTCTAAGTCAAGCCCATGTGATTCAATGCCCTCCCCTGGCCTCCGTGGCCCCGGCAGATGCACACATAACAAGCAAAACATTGAGATAGTCACATCTAAGTCATTTAAAGCTAACATTTTGTGTCCAGATCTATTATTATTTTTAATTTATTAATAGTGGAATTTTAGCTTGAATTTTTCAGATCTTTTTATATTTTCTATTTTTTACACTATATGGTATGAATAATACAATAATGCTGGTTAAAATATGTTAGTGATTTAAAACAGCGTATTGCTTTGCTATATTAAACTTCTAACAGAAGAATTGAATCATCAATGCTGAACAAATATATGTATGTATATAAATGGCAATTTTATTTTACAGTATGAGCATATTGGGGCTGATACAGCCATTGTCACTCAAAAGATTTTCCAGTTGATCGGACTGGCAAATGCTGTAAGTATTTTCTTTTTTGTTCCTTAAAAAATATTTCACATTTGTGTCTTGGTTGCATTTCTATTATTGTGATAAAACACCATATCCAACATAACTTACTGTGGTTGTTTGAATTTAATTGGCCTCCATTACTCATAGGGAGTGGCACTATTAGGAAATGTGGCCGTGTTGGAGGAAGTGTGGTCTTGTTAAAGGAGGCTAGATGACATACACCTTTAATCCAGACCCTGAGGCCAGAGGGCACACCTTTAATCTGGGCCGCAGCTTCTGTTGGAAGTGCATCACTGTGGGGCAGCTTTAAGGTCTTTCTCTCAAACCTCACTCCGTGTGACAGTCGGTCGCTTTCTGTTGCCTCTGAGTCAAGATGTAGCTCTCTTGGCTCCAGTACCACATCTGCCTGCACGCTGCTCCGCCTTCCTCCCTGCCAGGATGATAATGGACTGAATCTCTGAAACAGTAAGTGAGCCGCTCTCAACTAAATGTTTTCTTTATAAGAGTTGCTGTGGTCATGGTGTCTCTTCACAGCAATAGAAACCATAAAAAAGACGCTTATAGAAGGAAGAGTTTCTTTGGGCTTATAGTTCCAAGGGTTAGAGTCCTTAATGGTGGAGACAGCAGGGCAATAGGAGGCAGATACAGCAGCTAGAGACGAAAACTGAGAGCACATGCCTGGATAGAAGAGCAGGAAGCAGAGAGAGCAACTGGGAGTGGTGTTCAGCTCTGAAACTTCAAGCCCCACCCCCAGTGACATGCTTCCTCCAGCAAAGCCACACTTTCTAAACCTCCCCAAACAGTGCCACTAACCGGTGACCAATATCCAAATGCCAGCACCTACATGGGACATTATCACTGAAAGCACCACACTTGCTGCTGTCCCTAAGAGCCCCCATACCTTCTTTTGTGGAAGAGCATAAAGAAGCGTGCTGAGTGAGTGATGGAAGGTTCAGTGGGTTGCTTTGGAAGTTTCAGTTCTTCTACACGGAAAGCAGGTCATTGGAAGGGTTACATACAATGAGACTCCTGGGAGAGGAATGTGCAAGCATTAAAAATGCAAGCATTTTAAAGTATCCAGTATAACTTTTATGATCAGGACACTTACCACTGACGAACACTTTCAAATGCTGAGTCCAGTGCAATTAAATGCATGACCTGAACTGATTTTCAGAGTTCTTTTGCCTAGTCCCTTTAGATCATGTCGTTTGAACAGGTTTTCTGTCTGTGTTCTATTTTAGATCTTTGCCCCCTTTAATCTTACAGTAATTCTGTCTTCCCTGGAATTTTGGATGGATGAAAACAAAATCTTGACCACTGGCGATGCTAACGAGTTGCTCTACAGGTTCCTGAACTGGAAGCAGTCCTACCTTGTTCTGCGTCCACACGACATGGCATTTTTACTTGTGTACGTACCTCCTCAAGCTGTGACATGTTCCATCAGAGAAACCAGCCAGCCTGATCCCTTTTCCAATCCACAAGCATTTTAGAGAGAAAGCAAGTTCTCTGTGATTTCCACCCCCTGTATATACAATAACATGCAACTGTTACTGGGACAACCTGCTATGGTGAAATCACTAAGGCCCCTCCGTCACTTGGTTGGTCGGTAGTTGAAGCTCACTTCTTCAGCCCAGCTTCCAGGTGTCTTCTTAGCACAGAGCACACATCACTCCATGGAGTGAAGCTCACGACATCTGACACGAACAATGAGGAAATGGTTGTGTGGGTCGAGGGCTGGCTGTGCATTTCTGAGTCCCCAAGTTCAGAACCTGTATAAAAGCCAGGTGGCCCGTGCTTCTGTAACCCCAGGGCACACACAGATGAGCGCATGCACACACTACGGAAAAATGAAAACCCAGAAAAGAAGATGCTTCTGAATAGTCTACAGCAGTGGTCCTCAACCTTCCCCACACTGTGACCCTTTAACACCCTTTAACATGGTGTGGACCCCAACCATAAAGTTATTTTTGTGGCTATTTCCTAACTGTAGTTTTGCTACTGTTATGAGCAGTAATGCAAATATTTTTGGAGATAGGGGTCACGACCCATGGGTTGAGAACTACTGCTCTAATATACCCTGAACATAACGTAGCTACACTGTGTTGAAATTTTAATATGCAAGCCCCGATTTAATAGACTCCTTGTTTTCTACCACTGGCAGTTTCAGAACACACGTGACATGCAGTACTTTCAGTATTCAGTCACGTGCTTGCCTTATATGGCTCGTTAAGGCCACCAGAGGAGGAAGAGACATCACAGCTCCCCCTGGACTCTGCCTTGTGCCAGCTTCGTTGCCTCATTTTGCCATTCTAAGAAAATTTTATTTATTTTTTATATTTATTTCAGAGACTATATCCATTTTATTCTAAAATAGTCACTGCATTGAATTCATCGTCACTATGTTTTGAAGCCCATGTGAACGTGTATGTCCTAGTTTTTAGTGGATTTTTATCACTTTTGGAAAATGGAGGAACATTGGTTACACCCTAACCCGTGTCACACGAATGTCAGTGGAAAACTGAAGAATCTGAATCAGTGAGCAACACTAAACTCTGTCCTGTGAAAACAGAGCGTTAACTCTGCTAACTTTTGCAAAATTATACAATTATCATCTGTTTTCAATTTAGTTACAGAGAAACTTCAGACTACGTCGGTGCCACCTTTCAAGGGAAGATGTGTGACAAGAACTACGCAGGAGGCGTGGCTCTGGTACGCTGCAGCTTTGGTCTGGTTGACTAGAATTCCTAACAGGGCCCTTGCTGGAGAGCGCCTGCTCCTCCATAGAGGACCCAGCTTCCCCTCCTGGCACCCACCCACATCCTTTAGCTCACAACCAGCTGTGACTCCTGCCCCAGGAAATCCGATGCCCTCTTGTGGCCTCTATGGACACTGCACTCACACGTGTGTACACACAAAATTAAAAATAAAGTAAATCTATATAACAGACTGCAGTATAAACAGTATAACATTAAAGATTCTCTTGATTTGCTATCCCCGCTAAAATTTGCGTTATTGTATGGCTCTCGGGGCACTGGCACTGGTGTAATCCTGATCGCATTTCACCTTGGTGCTTCTCACCAAAGAGCTTACTCCTCTCTTCGGTGTTTGTGTTTGAACAGTGTCTACTGGAGTTTCAGAGAGGCGACATAGAGATCCCACTCTAATAAGCAAAATGGAGCTCAGTGGAGCTGGGGAAGAGAAAATGCATATTTAAAATTTATAAATCATATTTTGGTAAATTTATAAATCATATTTTGGTAAATGCTGCTTTTATTTTATGGAAAAAGTGATTTTTCCCTGCTCTCTAAAGGTGGGATGTATGACTTCCTCAAACATTCAGATGCAACACACACACACATACACACACGCACACACACACACACACACACACACACACATATATATGTATATGTACGGCACTTGCTTTACACACACAGACTGTGTGGTGGTTACTGCAGACAATGAACAGTGACCACCACGAGATGGCTTGGTGGAGAAATGTCCTCTGTGTGGACATGAGGACCCAATTCCCCAGTCACCATGTAAGAAAGCTGGGAATGTTAGCTCACACTGTAACCCCAGTGCTGGGAGACAGAGAGGAGAGGATCTGTGGAGCTCCCCAGCAGCCAGTACTGTCCGCACTGAGCGCCACGTTGAACTAGAGACCTTGTCTCAAAGAGTAGAGGGCAAAGAGAAAGATACCTGGGGTGCGCCTCTGGAGAAGTGCTCCTTAGCTCCAGTAGATGCAATGCTTGCTCTAGGCCGTTATTTAACATGAGAAAAGGCTCAGTTCTATTTTGAGTTTTCTCTTTTTTTCTTTTTTTGTTGTTTTTATTGAGCTATTCATTTTTCTCTGTTCCCCTTCCTCCCCTCTTCCCTTCTGTCCTCTCCCATGACCCCCCATGTTCTCAATTTACTCAGGAGATCTTGCCTTTTTCTTCTTCCTATCTAGATCCATGTATCTCTCTCTTAGGGTCCTCTTTGTTGCCTAGTTTCTCTGGGGTTACGGCCTGTAGGCTGATTTTTTTTTCTATTTATGTTTAAAAGCCACTTATGAGTGAATATGTATTACATTTGTCTTTCTGGATCTGAGTTACCTCACTCAATATGTTTTTTTCTAGATCCATCCATTTGCCCACAAATTTCAAGATGTCATGTTTTACTGCTGTGTAGTGCCCCGTTGTATAAATGTACCACATCTTCTTTATCCATTCTTTGGTTGAGGGGCACCTAGTTTGGTTCCATGTTCTGGCTATTACGATTAATGCTGCTATGAACATAGTTGAGCACATCTCCTTGTGGTATGATTGAGCATCCTTTGGGTATATACCCCAAAGTGGTATTGCTGGGTCTTGAGGAAGGTTTCCTAATTTTCTGAGAAATTGCCACACTGATATCCAAAGGGGCTGTACCAGATTGCACACCCACCAGCGATGCAGGAGTGTTCCTTTTACCCCACATCCTCGCCAGCATAAGTTGTCATCAGTGTTTTTAATCCTGGCCATTCTGACAGATGTAAGATGGAATCTCAGAGCTGATTTGATTTCCATTTCTCTGATAACTAAGGATGTTTAGCATTTCCTTAAGCGTCTTTCAGCCATTTTAGATTCCTCTGTTGGGATTCTCTGTTTAGGTCTGTACTCCATTTTTTTATTGGATTATCTGTTCTTTCACTGTCTAGTTTCTTGAGTTCTTTATGTATTTTGGAGATAAGACCTCTGTCCGATGTGGGTTGATGAAGATCTTTTCCCATTCTGTAAGCTTCTGTTTTGTCTTGTTGACCATGTCCTTTGCTTTACAGAACTTTCTCAGTTTCAGGAGATCCCATTTATTAATTGTTGTGTTCAGTGTCTGTACTACTGGGGTTATATTTAGGAAGTGGTTCCCTATGCCAATAAGTTCAAGTGTACTTCCCACTTTCTCTTCTATGAGGTAAAGTGTGGTTGGTTTTATATTGAGGTCTTTGATCCATTTGGACTTGAGTTTTGTTATTGGCAATAGAGATGATCTATTTTCATTCTTCTACATGCTGATATCCAGTGATGCCTATTTTGAATTTTCTAACCACTCATAATTTGTTTAAAGTGATTTATTTTACTTTTTATTTATGTCATTGATCTTATTATTTATTAAATTAAATACTATTTATTTATTTACTACTTAGGGTTTTTTTTTTTTTGAGACGTTTCTCTGTGTAGCCCCGACTGTCCTGGAACTCACTATGTAGACCATGTCAGCCTTGAACTCACAGAGATCCACCTGTCTCTGCCTCCCGAGGGCTAGGATTAAAGGTGTGAGCCACCACCACCTGACTGATTACATTTTTGTCTTATTTTTATTTTACGTGTATGAGGGTTTTTCATGTATGTGTATCTGTACACAAGTGTGCAATGCCCTCAGAAGCCAGAAGAGGGTGTCAGTGCTCCTGGAACTGGAGTTATAGACAACTGTGAGCATCTATGTAGGTACTTGAAATCAAACTTGGGTCCTCTGGAAGAGCAGCAAGTGCTCAAAACCACTAACTTATACATCTCAATATTCTAACTGGAATTAATCCCATCTAAATTTATTTAAGTTATTGCTTCTGAGTATCGCTTACTCACATTATTAAAAGGCATGCATTTTGAGATCATTCCTGTGTTTGCAGTGCAGCCTGTAGCACACTGTTGCAGTGTGGGCTGCGCTTCTGTGACTAGCACCAATGCATGCTTCCCGTTTATTTGACTGTGTGGCTATTGTGAGTAACCGATCACGTTTTCCTAGCTCAAGTTAAGATGCTTTCCACAACGCGTACACACACTTACAGTCCGGTGTGTTTTCTTTCCAGCACCCCAGAGCCGTAACTCTGGAATCACTGGCGATTGTTTTAGTTCAGCTCCTGAGCCTCAGCATGGGGATAACATATGACAATGCGAGCAACTGCCACTGCGGAGTGTCCATCTGCGTGATGAACCCGGAAGCAATGTAAGAACCTTGGCTCCCATGCCTCACCCCTAGAGTTTCTATTACGTTAATTCCTGTCTATTCAGTTAAAGAAAACTAACCCCTTAAAAACCGGGCATCTTAGGTTTCTGTTGCTATGATAAAACACCACGATCAAAAGCAGCTTGGAGAAGCAAGGGTTTATTTCACCTTACACTTTCATGGCCTAGTCCATCAGGGAGGCAAGTCAGGGCAAGAACTGGAGCAGAGGCCCTGGAGGAGTCTGCTTACTGGCTTGTTCCTCACGCCTTTCTCAGCCTGCTTCCTTATTCAGCTCAGGGCACACCTTCCACAGCGGAATGACCCTCCCACATCAACCATTAATCAATAAAAAGGTCCGTGGGCCAACCCAGTGGAGGTGTTTTCTCAGCAGAGCTTCCCCCTTCCAGATGACTCCAGCCATAGTCAAGTTAACAGAAACTGGCCAACACAGCAGGCATTCTGCCACCTGGGCCACAGCCCCAGGCCCTATGCAGGGTTTCTTAACAACCAAACCAAAGGGTTTCATTGGGAACTCCTGAAAGCCAGTTGGTGAGGAGAGCAGCTCTTGTTGTGGTAATAGTAACTTACCCTGCTGAAGTACAGTTATGCTCCGAATGGTGAGTGTCTCGGTGAGCAGAATTCAAACAATTCCTTAGACTTGGCTGCTTTTGTGAGTAAGAGAGGTGCCAGGGAACCTGGTTGACCTGGATTCCTGCGCTGTAACACTGACTTAGGCCTTTGGTCAGGATGTAGATGCTGTAACATTAACATGGCAGCACAGTCAGAGACAAGCAAGGGTGGGGAAGAAGCATGCGGAGCGATTCAGACCGAGCACAAAACACAGTTGACTCTCTGGGTCACTGAGCTTCACCCCCAAGGATTCAATCAATACTAAGATAAAATTGTATCTGTTTTCCTAGTCCCTGCTTCCTAAAGCACGGCATGCTTGGTTATTTGCCCAGCATTGACTCCAGGCCTTGAACATCACATAGGAGGTGGTGTCAAGTACACAGAGATGTTCATAAGCACACACACACACACACACACACACACACACCGTGAGGGACCTGAGGATGAATATCCATAGAGCGTCCTGGAACAGCACCACCTAGGGACATGAAGGAGCAACTGCATTCAAGTGTTTAGATTTCATTTCCCGCCAGAAAGTACTGAAGAAGTACCCTTTGAAACTCAGGAATACCAACCAGCCCCTTCACCAGCCCACCCACAAAACAGGCCCCAAGATGAAAGGCTCATGCTTACCCCTCCGCCCACAGAGGGCTACTTTCAGTGATGTTAGCAGGATACCTGCTGGCTTACCCACTCAGCAGCAAGCCTGGGTGCTCTTGACTACTGGCGGGTGTGAGGTGACTGGCCGCTTGAGTCCCTGCCATGGCTTTCCTTTCACTGACAGTGACCTGGAACTGTAAACTGGATTGCCCCTTGCTCCCCTCAGTTGCTTTTGGTCAAGGCACTTTCTTACAGCAATTCCACTGTGGGTGGAACCCTTCAGAACGTAGCGTTTCCCCGCTTTCTCATCCAGAGAAGGTACAGGTGAGAATAGTTCAGTCTTGAGCTGTGGTTTGCTGCGATGCCTCTGACCCTGGGAGGGTCACGTGGGTTTCACAACGTGGGTATCATTGCTTTCCAACTTATTTGGCAGAACTGACCAACGAGGCCATCTAGGCTTGGATTGTTCTTTTTTAGAAAGGAGTTTATTAATGTTTAAATTACAGGCTTTTTTTAAAAAAAAATCTGGGCTATATTTCCAGTATGTATCCATTGTATCAAAACTGATTAATTAAAAGTCATAAATTTATTCTTATAATCGTCATGTATTGCCCTTTAAGAGATGACAGGATCTGTACAAGAAAATCAAGTGTCCAACTAAATTCAGAGGCTCTTGAGTGAGAGAAGGAGAAAGAGAGCGCCCAGTGAGTCCATTAGGCTGAGCACAGTGCACCCATGGTCAAAAGCAGAGGGAAGGAAGTAATCCTGTGTGTTAGTGCTCAGCTACCCTCTCCGTGTACACAGCCCAGCACCACGTGCTGTCCACAGTTAGGACGTCCTCCCTCACCAGTTAATTTAAGGCAGCCCTCGTGGAAGGGAGGTTTCTCAAGACCCCAGGCGCACAAGTCCCTCACAGAGCTTCACCTTAGTTGTGCACACCCTTCTGTGCACTGCACTTCTCCTCTCTATGATATGTGTGTCAGGTCTAAAGCCAGGGTTAGGCAAGTCTCTGTCGTGGTGTGCTATTCAGGAGGCAGGGCCAAGGAAACCCATCTGTTCTCTTCCAGCAGATAAAAGTTACCCCCGGTACTTTTGATCCATGGTTGGTTGAGTCTAGTAGGGTGAAGCTCAGTGACCCAGAGAGTCAACGGTGTTCTGTGCTCCATCTGAATCGCTCCACGTGCTTCTTTCCCACACTTGCTTGTCTCTGACTGCGCAGTGTTAATGTTACAGCATCTACATCTTGACCAAAGGCCTAAGTCAGTGTTACAGGGCAGGAATCTGGGTCAAACTGGATCCCTGCCCTGCCTGCCTGACCCCACATAAACCTGAGGTTGACTGCTGTCATACGCAAGCATGTGTGTGTGCATATGAATACCCACATACACATATACATGCACACATAAAGAGTTGTTTACTAGAGTTACGGAGTTCAGGTTATAAGACAGAAGATAAGAGATGTAAGAGTTATTTAAAAACTACAAAACCAGGTTGGGGGAAATCACCTCTGACCAAGTGAAGATAAAAGGAGATAAAGATTATTGCCCTTCCGGGCTGGAGAGATGGCTCAGTAGTTAAGAGCACTGGCTTCTCTTTCAGAGGACCCAGGCTCAATTCCCAGCACCTACATGGCAGCTCACAACTGTCTGTAACTTCAGTTCCAGAGGGTCTGATACCCTCATACAGACACACATGTAGTCAAAACACCAATGTACATAAAAAATAATCATTTTTTAAAAAGATTATTGGCCTTCCTTAAGGCAGGGCTGTTCCAAAGTCCAACAGTTCTAGTAGGAAAAGAAAGCAACAACTTAAGAAATGATATGTAAGGTAGATACTAAACCGTGAAACCAGTGTCACCAGAATTTGTCATGTAAATGCCAGCAAAACGTTGTGCTGCTGCTTCTACTAAAGGATTTAGCAGGCGTTCTCAAGCAGCTGACTTCCTGGGCACAGATCTGGCTCCGCCCTGCAGCGCCTTCCTCCTGACTAACTGCTCAGACTCTAAGTGTAGAGGACCTGTGGGGACTTTTGGCACAAACAGTTGACATCTGGGCTCTTCTCAGTCATTCCAGCGGCGTGCGGACCTTCAGTAACTGCAGCACGGAGAATTTTTTCAATTTCATCTCAAGTCCAAACTCCTATTGTCTTCGGAACAAGCCGCAGCTACAGCCGTCCTACAAGGCGGCCGTGTGTGGGAATGGACAGTTGGAAGAAGACGAAGTGTGTGACTGTGGACCGCAGGTCAGTGCTGCCGCAGGAGGATGTGCCAGAGCTACGGGAGTTTTCATTAACATCTGTGCTGTCCCCCTGTCCGTTTGCCCCATTTCTTACAGTCACCCTGCTACAAAGGCCTTTGCAAGGGACATACGGACAGACGCAGGGGTGAAGTAATGTCTGGGCATATGGTTCACTGATTGGTAGCCTATCCATACAGATATGTTTGTTTTTTTTCTGCCACTCTTATTGGTATATAGGTGGCACCTAAAGAAATGGTTCACACTCACCATGTGTGAGTCGGTGACTTGATAAGCAATGCATGCGTGCCCTATGAAAGAAACCACAGCTAAGCCCGTCAGCTTAGAGCAGCATCTAACATGGGTTCACTCTGTGTAGCACAGGCTGGCCTAAAACTCAAAACAACTCCAGCTTTCTGAGTGCTGGGATTGCTGGCTTGAGCCATCTTGCCTGGCTTATGAGCTCGCCATCTGCCTCCTGACTCTCCTCGCCCTCTTTCCCTCGCTTCCTCCCCTCTCCTCCCTCATCTCCCATTAAGAATTAGGATGTAGCTGGGCGGTGGTGGTGCATGCTTTTAATCCCAGCACTCAGGAGGCAGAGGCAGGTGGATCTCTGTGAGTTCGAGACCAGCCTGGACTACAAGAGCTAGTTCCAGGACAGACTCCAAAGCTACAAAGAAACCCTGTCTTGAAAACCAAAAAAAAAAAAAAAAAAAAAAAAAAAAAATAGGATGTAACCTCTAAGCACTTTGTGAGTGCTTTGCATGAATATATTTTCTTGCAACAGTATGAGATGAACAATGCCTTTATCTCCATATTTAAAAGCAAACACTAAAATTCATATTAAGTATCTCTTACAAGGCTTTTGTCTTAATTTCGTGTCTATGGCTATGATACAACCTGACAAAAGCCACTTAGGGGAGAGAAGGTGAGCTAAAATAAAGCCTTTGTCCCCAAACCTCGTAGAGTGGAAAGATTCTCGTAGAGTAGTGAGACTATAATTCATATCACACAATCTCTCTCTCCTTCTCTTCTGTAAGAATTAGGGCACCACCTCTTTAGCACACTGCCAGTATACATACAATGCATTCTGTTACCTGCAGTCCTACAAGTGAGCGTGAGACCTCCAGAGCAGATTCGTCGTGCTTCTCCACATGCTACACCCCTGGACCACAGACGGCATCTCCATCCCTCCCTTCCATACCACCCTATTCTCATTTTCCAAACAAGCTATTTTGAAGGTCATTAAGTCCCATCTTTGGGTGACATCTCCTAAGAGGAAGTCCTTCTCTTCCTCTTGGGCCCAGCCTTGCCCAACTTTTCCCTTAAACTCACTTGTCATGCAGAAAGACAGACGGGAAGCTTTCACCATGAAGTAAGACAATCTTAGGAGGCACATTTGGAGTTTGGCCATGGGATCTTATTGACTTTTTACCAATATTCAATCACCAATTTAAATTTAATATTTAATTCAAAATTATTTAAAATATACCTATAACCACAGGGAGGTTTTTTTCCCCAAACCAAATAAATCTTTCATAAAACTGTGGTGTTGGAAGAAAAGAGAAAAAGATAGAATGGAGGTAAAGGAGATAAAAATAGAGAGATAAAGGGGAACAAGCCATTGTCACAGTTGCTGAGAGTACTGTGTCCCTGGGGAACCAGGATGCACACGTGTTCAGGATTCCCTGTGTGTTGGCTGAGGTCACTAGTGTGTGCCCCTCCCAATAGAAAACTGTCTTTCTGATGTTCGGTGGGTCCAGTTTTCTCTGCTGTCCTTGCAATCATACACACTGACAACGCAACTTAGGAGGGTTCACTTGCAAGTTGTTGTCCATCACTGCAGGGAAGTCAAGCAGCAGGAGCCTGCAGCAACTGGTGGCATCCATGGGGAACGATTGCTCGCATGCTTACTCCTGCAGTAAAGGACCCAAACCTAGGGAATGGTGCCACCCACACTGGATATAATCAAGGCATTCTTCTATAGATAGGCCCACAGGCCAAGCTGATCCAGACAATCCCTCATTGACACTTTCTTCCCCAGAAAATAGCATGTTTTTAAGAAACTCTTGCCTATCACAACAAAATTTTTGCTTGGTTTTGCTTGAGTCAAGACTTCCCACTCAAATTTAACAACGATGTGTCCTAGCTCATGGCGCGTTATCTAACTGAGGTCTAACCACTGGGATTAACCTTCCCTGTAGAAGTCAATGTAGAGAGCCACAACAATGCCATTCACTGGGCAGAAAAACACAGGAACATTCCTGTGTTCTACTGAGTGTCTTGCTGGCAGCCATTCTAAGACAACTAACCTCCACGGCTGATTCTTGTCTGCTTAATAAATGTTTTCCCAATTTGCCATCTCAAATTCCTGGGAATTAAAAATTGTGTGTGTGTGTGTGTGTGTGTGTATGTGTGTGTATGTGTGTGTATGTGTGTGTGCATGTGTGCACATCAACTAAAAAGACGCCTTTGTTATGTTTGCTTACTAACCCCAATAGTCAAAGCTATTAAAGCAGATTCATAGAGCATAAAATAGAAGCCATGAGTAAATGATACAAAAGTAACAACTTTAGCCATGTTCAGATACTAATTTTCTAGTCCATTTTTAAAAATTAAAGATAAAGTTAATTGCTAGATATGGTGGCATATGCCTACAATCCCAGTACTGCAGGGGCAGGAATGGAAGCAGAAGTACCAGGCATTCAGGGCCAGCTTTAGCTGAATGTCATTGAGGCTGATGTAGACAAATGAGACTAAATCTCAAAAATAGAAAAAACAATAGTGGGATCAGAAAGATTGGTGTGGGACAATTGTCTGTATTCTGTCAATTATATTTTAAATAAATGCTGATTGGCCAGTAGCCAGGTAGGAAGTATAGGTGGGACAATCAGACAGGAAGTAGAGGTGGGTCAAAGAGAGCAGGAGAATTCTGGGAAGAAGGAAGCCCATCTCTCTGTAGTCCTGACCTGGCCACAGAGCAAGCAAGATGTAACTGCCTCACAGAAAAAGGTACCAAGCCACGTGATTAACATAGATAAAAATAATGGGCTAATATAAGTTATAAGAGTTAATAAGAAGCCTGAGCTAATGGGCCAATCAGTTTATAGTTAATGTAGATCTCTGTGTGATTTCTTTGGGACTTAATGACTGTGGGAACCAGGCAGGACAGAAACCCCGACAACAAAAGATAGTTCAGCAATTAAGAGTGTTTGCTACTCTTCAAATGACCAAAGTTCAGTTCCCAGCAACCACATGGTGACTCACAAACATCTGTAATTCTAGATCCAGGAATCTGATGCCCTCTTCTGGCCTCTGTGGGCACTACACTCATGCATCACATGCACAGGCACACACACCTTCTCTTGTACAAACACACAGAAACACACACATCCACAGAGAATTTTGTAAAAGAAAAAAGTCTTTAAAATGCCTATAAACTGTTATTGAGACATATATTATTGAAGCTGAAAAGTATCACATAAGACCAAACCACAACTTCTGCTTATCCTACATCTTATATTTATTTAGCCTTTGTCTACAAGAGCCAGGGACCACCTCATTGATGGTGATCCCTGTGATGGACCCGATGGTATCAAAAGGATTTTATTTCCTACACAGCAAGCTGTCCTAGGAATAGAAACGTCTAGGATGTAATACTTAGCAGTCAGTCAGTAGTAGTCTGGGCAAGTCAAGTCAGTAGGATGGGCAAGAAGTGACTCGGTTTCTTTTGCCTGTTTGCCCAGATGAAAGGCAAGCATCTGTCTTCAGGCTATATAATATGTTGCCATTAAAATGCATGTCCACTATGAATAGATTCAGGAAGACTCTTTATACATGTGGTTTACCTTTCAGGGCTGTGGTGACCAACCTCCACCATGCTGTGATCCCAACACCTGTAAGCTGTCAGATGGTTCAGTGTGTGCTGATGGGCCGTGCTGCAATAATTGTAATGTAAGAGCCTTTTCTTTTTTTGGAAGATTTTTTTCTTACTTTTTATGTGTATGGGTGTTTTGTCTGAGAACCATGCAGGTGCCTGGTCCCACAGAGGCCAGAAGGGAGTGTAGGATTTCCCGAGACTGGGTGACAGATGGTTGTAAGTTGTCGTGTGGGTACTGAGCACTGAACTTGGGTTCTCTGGACAAACAGCCAATGTTCTTGACAATAACCACTGAGCAATCTCTCCAGACCCAAGCTTTTTCTTTTAAAGAGTGTTGACATTTACATTCTGTTTTTGGCATTTGTCAGTGATTTATATATATATATATATATATATATATATATATATATATATATATATATATATATATATCACAGGTATTACTCTATTATCCTTTTCAAGATTAGCTTGTAATTTCTTTTTCCAAATTTACTATATCTCTTCTTTTCTATTCTTCCTTCATGCAACACACCCAGACCACAGTTTCCCCTCCCTCCACTCCTTTCAGTCCCCCGACCCACCACACACACATGCTTACCCTTCCCTCAGATCCACGCCCCCTCCATTTCCCTTCAGAAAAGATCAGACCTCCTAGGGATATCCACCAAATAGGGCATAACAAGATACAATAAGACCAGGCACAAACCCTCTTATCAGGGCTGGGCGAAGCAGCCCAGTAGGAGGAGAAGAGTCCCAAGAGCAGGCAAAACAGTCAGAGACACCCCCACTCCCACTGCTAGGAGTCCCACAAAAACACCAAGCTAATAACCATAACACATATGCAAAGAACCTAGTGCAGACCCATGCAGGCTCCGTGATTGCCACGTCAGTCTCTGTGAGCCCTTATGAGCCCTGCTTAATTGAGCCCCGGTTGATTCTGTGGGCCATGTTCTCCTGGGGTGCTCGACCCTACTGGTTTCTACAATCCTCCTGCCCCGTCTTCAGGATTCCCCAGCCTCCAAGGGGAGGGAACCAATGGAGGTCTACAGACATTTCTATTATTAAGAAATTAATTTTAAATCTTTCATCCTATTTGTGTGCATTTTCCACCAGAAATGTCAGAGTATTGGCAACAAAATCTTTCAACCATGAAAAATTAATTTTCTTTTGCATTTCTATAATATTCCAAACATTCATTCCTTGAAAATTAAAACAAGGATGTATGGGTTGTATGAAATGACCGAAACAGAAATATTGTTCCTATTACACGTCATATATAGTCAAAATGGGCTACGAGCAGCACATAATTTAACAGTGTATTTTTATTGTTTTTAAATTTCACATATGTACAATATGTTTAGATCATTTCCCCCTCTCCTGCCTCCAACTCCCCGACACCCATTCCACTCTCTTTCTAATTCATGATTTTTTATTTAATTATTGTTGTTACATATATATTTACAGGTAAATGAGTAAATATATGAATTCAACATGCTGAGTTCACTGACTGTGTTTGTATATATCTTGTTCGGGTTGACCACTTGGCACTGGATAATCAGTTAGGTGGCTCATCCCTGGAGGAGACCGATTCGCCCTCTCTTGGGCGTCATTAATTGCCTGTAGCTCTTCCTCTCGGGTGGAGCCCTAAGAGATCACCCATCCCTGCTGATGTGCCAGACAGAGCATTTATTCCCACCTGACGCACACAATGCACAGCACTCCAGCGGTTTGCAGGGTGCCTCTCTGCTTCTCTGCGGCCTTACTCAGTGTGATTCCTTTCCCCCTTCAGATAAAGCCCAAAGGGGAAGTCTGCAGGCCTCCCAGCGGGGAGTGTGACCTGGCAGAGTACTGCAATGGCACATCCCCAGTGTGTGAGGAAGACTTCTTCATCCTCGACGGGCATCCGTGTGGACGGGATAAGTGGATCTGTCTTAATGGCTTGTGTCAGGACGGAGAGAAACAGTGCCGTGATCTGTTTGGCTATGGTATCTTTAATCATTTGACTTTTCCGTTTAAGCATTTTCTGGGTGCTGAAAAGAAACAGATGAGTCTGTTTTATTTGGTTTGCGGTACTGAGGATTGCAATTAGGGCCACACCTGCCGCATGCGCTCTTGTTCCACCATGAGCACGCCCAGCCCCCATCCACTTTCCCGTGCATTAGTTTTGAAGTAGTTTCTTGCTAAGTTTCCCTGGCTAGCTTTGAACTCACTCTGTGTCCCAGACAGGCTTTGACTTTGTGATTCTCCTGCCTCGGCATCCCAAGTAGCTGAGGTTACAAACCTGAACCACCAGGCCCAGTCAAGAAATAGATGACAGGGGCTGGATGGTGGTGGTGCATGGCTTTAATCCCAGGCAGGCGGATCTCTGTGTGTTCGAGGACAGCCTGGTCTACAGAGCAAGTTCCAGGACAGCCAGGGCTACATAGAGAAACACTGTCAGAAAAAGAGAGAGAGAGAGAGAGAGAGAGAGAGAGAGAGAGAGAGAGAGAGAGAGAGAGAGAGACAGAGAGACAGAGAGACAGAGAGACAGAGAGGAAGGGATCCGAGTGAGAATCAATCTTTTGAGCAGAGAAAGGAGAATGATTCTATTGTCAGTTACTAGTTACTCCACTGTCCTGGGGGTTCTGTGTTTTTGAGAAACTATAACCCACAATACACTGCTTTTTTCTTTTTTTGATCCAAATTGTCTTTGGGTTTTGTTTGTTTGTTTGTTTGTTTGATATTTTTGTTTGTTGTTCTCTGAGTTTCTTGGAGCAGTGAACTAAGTGTTACATTATCACACAGACCTCAAAAACCAAATATATGTTTATGTCTACTCATCTAGAATTGCCTCCATTTCTACTTTTGGTACTTTTGGGGAACAAATTCATTTTTATTTTAAGTATGTGGGTGTTAGAAATCAAACCAAGACCCCTGAAAGAGCAATCACAATTCTTTACCATCTCCCCACCCCATCTATTTCTGGTACTTTTTTTCCCTTGTAGATTGTATCCTTCGTGCTATTTCTCCATGTATATGTCAAGACACTTGCACCGTTATTTGAGTGCACCTAGCTGTCTTTGCTCTGTTCACTCCTGAGTGAAATTGTAGAGACTTATCTTTAGTTCGAAGTCGCTGCTGAGCCTTCCCTCCTCCATGGTTGGTGGTGAAAAGGCCCACCTGTGGACTGTGCATCCTGCAGGCACTGCCACCCGTGTTTCTACTCCACTAGACCTAAGAGGAGGCCAGTCGTCCCGATTCACTTGCTGTTTGTTGATATTCGTTGATATCATTGAGCTTCAGTTAGAATTTGGAGAAGGTTGGTCCCATGTGTCTTAGCCATGGAATTCCAGGGTTTTCCGCCATGTGCTCTGATGTATACACAGGCAGATGTGGAAGCATGATGCAACCAAAGCCTTCTCCCCGCGAGCTGATCTCCTATCTTGCCCAGGTTTACTCTCAGGAGGAAACTGGACAGGAGCCAATGGAATGTGACAGATCTAAAAGTTGTCTCTGCAGCTATGAAATATTCAGATTCTGCCTGCTTTCTAGTCCATAAGCAACAGTTTGCTGCTCTAACCAGGGTCATAATCTGCACTTCTTACCCACAACATACTTGGCAAATTATTTCTGAGACAAAATAAACCATCAACTTTGGGCTCACTGGCATCTCTACACAACTTAACCGAGCACCTAGTGACTGTCCAGGATGCTGTTGTGACAAGTTGCTTTCCTCCAGCCAAGCAATGCAGGTGTCAAAAGTCCCAGTCAGAGGTTTCAGCAAGCGTAGAATGGATGGAGGTTGAAAATAGAAACTTTTCTCTAGGAAGTTTGGGTCTTAGAAGAATTGAAGCTAAGATGAACCAGAGATGAAAATAATTGGTGAACAGTTCGATTGAAAAGACATTTGTGCAAAAAAGCCCACCTTTATTCACAGTAAGTCAATGATTTGTGTAAGAAACTGTCTTTCTTGTTTACATGTATGAGGGATATTAGCATTACATATTAGGCACTGTGCAGGAGACATCAAGTTTGAAGTATGTGACTGAAATGGTTTTGTGCCATCGTCCACATGCCTTTATTTTCAATTTTATGTGATGTTTGTTTTCTGTGCAATACATTCTGAACCATTTCAGAACTTTGAAAGTGTTCATTACCTATTTCAGTGCAAAGGACCGAATATTCAATGCAACTAACACCTTTCTGTTTACCTTCCAGAAGCCGACTTTGGTACAAATGAATGCTATGAGGAGCTGAATTCCAAAACAGACATATCTGGGAACTGCGGGATCAGCCCCTCGGGGTACAAAGCCTGCGCACCTAAGTATGCCTTAAAAAAAAATGTGATCAGACTCTAGCTCCTTACACTTGAAAATGCCACCAGTTACTTTCATATGGAAGCAAAATAACAGCTGACCATGAGGTCTGCCATGTCTAATCTAGTGACAGATGGCAGGAGAGCCTAGAGAGGCTCCCTGTCATGCCCCATACACACCGGGCTGTTGTCCCAATTGAACTAATTCGTCTGTCCCTGAATTGTTCTCTGTCTTTTGCCACTCAGTGTTTTATTTCTATGAAGGTCCACTCATCAGCCATAAGTATTCAGTTTTTAACATTTTTGACATTTCTATGCTGTCTCCTTAATTCACGGCGTACTTTTGTGACTCTGGTTCTGGAGAGCAGTGACAGGTGGGCCCCAAGGACTCCTGAGTGGCCCTGTCTCACAAAACAAGGTGGAGAGGGATAGATAAAGACACCTGTCATTGACCTATGGTCTCTCTATACATGCGCACAGGTAGCTAGGCCATCATACACACCATACAGAAACACTTACACAGCACGCACACACACACACACACACACACACAGTGGACATACTTCTCTGTACATTTCTGTTTATTTGCTTTATATGTGTGAGTGCATGCCTGATGCCTGGTGAGGCTAGAACAAGGGTTACCCTTGTGAGTTACCAATATGGATGCTGGGAATCAAACTCAGGTCCTCTGGAAGAGCAGCCAGTGTTCTTAAGAACTGAGCCATATCTCCAGCCCCAAGAGTGGGCATTCTTTATAGAGTTGAAATTAAAGTACAAGAAAGGGAAACATTAACGAAGAACCTGTGTGGCCCTGACCAAAGTGTTCCTAACATACGGCAATGAGCTATAGACTTACCTCAGGGCTGCCTGCAAGCACCTGAGATTTGGCACCCTAGAAACTTCTCAAGGATTTGGGCTTGTGGTGTTTTTTGTTTATATTTGGTTCTGGTTTTTTTCTTTTTTTTTTTTTTTGGTTTGGTTTGGTTTTATTTTGTTTGAAAGGGTATCATGAGAAGATCTTTGCTGTAAAAAAATAATTCATGTTTTCAGCTGGGTGGTGGTGGCGCACGCCTTTAATCCCAGCGTGTGTGGGAGGCAGAGGCAGGTAGATCTCTGTGAGCTCAAGGCCAGCCTGGTCTGTATGAGATAGTTCCAGGACAGCTAGGGTTGTTACACAGAGAAACCCTGTCTCGAAAAAAAACAAGAAACAAAAAGCAAAACAAAAAAAGAAAGAGAGAGAGAGAGAGAGAGAGAGAGAGAGAGAGAGAGAAAGAAGGAAAGAAAATGAAGAAAATGCATGTTTTCATGAAGTGGAGGTAATTCCATGTCTGTGTGTTTTAATAAACCTTATATGTGAAGAGGAAACATTAAACTGTTAAGGTTATGGCTGTGATTAGCAGAGAAGCCAGACATGCATACTATCTAAGCCTCAATTCACTATCTGGGTGATGAAATGTGGAATGATTACTAAGTTGTGGCTTAGATAGTATGCATGGTGTGTGTGTGCACGTGCGTACGTATGCATGCATGTTGTGTGCAGACAGGATTTGCTGAAGGTGCCTGTATTTTGTCTCCGAGTTTTGTGGTTACAGATTTACTCTGTAGCCCCGTGTCTCGCCGTGCTGTCTATCACAGTGGTACTTCTTCCCCAAGTACTTAACCTGGATCCTTTGGGCGGCTCAGCTCAGTTACTGGCATCCATTGCCCACTGAGATCGCTGGTCTCAAAGTGATGCAGGCTGAGGGATTTCTATAGTGTGTATCAAAGCAAGAAAGGCTCCTCCAGCATCAGGGTTACTGGTTTCCAAGGCCAGCCCTTCCAGGCTAAAAGAATAACACTTAGCTAAAGAGGGAGCAGCAGCATGCCTAGGAGACAGTTTCTCCCTTCCTTTCCTGAGTCTGCGTTCTTCCTGCGCATAAGTGCGCACCTGTCTACTGTGCAAAGCCTCGGTCTCACCACACATGGGACGAGCTAGCTGACTGGAGGGTGGAAGGAGAGGGTCCTCAAAGACCACCTTGCCAGGAAGTTGATTTGAAAGCCACTTCTATAGGAGATGACTGTCCTTGCCGACAGGTGTCCTCTCTATGTGTGGAGCAGGAAGATGGCATACTTTTTGTCCCCTGTTGGCTAGACCATTCCGTAGCTTTCTGGTCTACATTCTCATTTGTTTGACCAACAGTTTTCATTTTGTTCTTCTGTAGCTAATGCCCCTTTATTGTTCTGTATGTTTTTCCCTGGGTTTTTCTGCACTACCATTAGGGCATTTTTGCTTTTATTATTTTATCGTAATAATATGCATGATGTCTGGTGCTTCTGGGATGTGGACTTCAATATCTTATCAGTTGTTGAGCCAAAAAGGAAACCCAATCAGTCTGGTGACCAGGCCAATTGCTCTTTTTTAAAAGTTAGAATAAGCTTGGATCTGATTGTGTTTAAGGATCAAATACAGGTGACGACAGACATCACAAATGGTAATCTAGCCAATGGAAGAGTTCACAATTAATATCTTCATTGTTGTCAATAATCCAGGAAGGACTCTGTGTGTGTTATTCAAAATTAATTGCCAACTCCAATGTTTAATTTAAATCTATTTGTCTTTGAAATCCTATTAAAGTATTTCTCTATTAAAATAATGGCTTTCATTTATCTGTAAATTATAGTGACCGGAAGTGTGGGAAATTAATATGTAAATATGAAAGTGAGAATTTAATTAAAATAAGAGCTGCCACTATAATTTATGCCAATATAAGCGGGCACATCTGCGTTTCCCTGGAATATGCCGCTAATCATAAAGACAGCGACAATATGTGGGTGAGAGACGGAACTGTCTGCGACGCCAACAAGGTAGGTGATCTCACCCCGCTAACTCCCCAGTGCCGTAAAGCGTGATCTTCCCCCGGCAACTCCTCAGTGTTAATGTAGTGAGTACTTATTGATATGTATACCTAGTAATGTGTTCTCTCAAAATGTAAGTACGCAATCAATGATGAAATTTGGAAAATAAGATCAAAACTCAAAGAATAAAATAGAATAAAGTCATTGATCCTAAAATTATGCTCTATCATTAGCGGTATTTTTTAAAGAAATATAATAATAATAATAATAATAATAATAATAATAATTGATCCTGCACAGCTGCTGCTACTAATGCTATCTCGTTGGCTGCTTTTTGTGGAAGTCACACCAATTCCCAGAAGGGACAATCATGGGGTTCACCCCCATTTCGTTACATTTTCAGAATGTTGCAGAAAGAGAGCGCTTGTGATGTGGTGGATTATCTTTTCGCATAATTATCTTAAATAATGGTGAAAATAAAGATTCCACAGAGTAAAGCATAAAACAGACAAATCTAACCAGCATGTGATGGTTAGTTCTGTCAACTTGCTGCCTGGGAAGAGAGTCTCTTCCGGGAAGAGGAATTATCTAGATCAAGTTGGTCCCAAGGGCATGGGGTGGGGGAGTTGATTGTTAATTGATGTAAGGAGGCACAGCCCCCTGTGGGCAGCACCATTCCCTCGGCAGGGGGTCCTGAGCAATTTAATGGCAAGGAGGACAAAATGAAAATCATGGTGCAGAATCATGGCCCAAACATGGGGTAACTTGACGATGCTCTTTCCTTCCAGCCCTTAGACTCTGGTCACTTTTCTGGTTAGTTTTCCTCCATTTCTTAGTCTCTTTAGCCTCAGACACCCTGTCTGCGGGTCCATCCGTGCCTCCCTCCTCCTGGCCACTTCTGCTGCAGTCAAGTTTCCATGCAGTGAGGTTTCCATGCAGTGAGGTTCCCATACAGTGAGATTTCCATGCAGTGAGGTTTCCATGCAGTGAGGTTTCCTTGCAGTGAGGTTTCCATGCAGTGAGGTTTCCATGCAGTGAGGTTTCCATGCAGTGAGGTTTCCTTGCAGTGAGGTTCCCATGCAGTGAGGTTTCCATGCAGTGAGGTTTCCATGCAGTGAGGTTTCCTTGCAGTGAGGTTTCCATGCAGTGAGGTTTCCTTGCAGTGAGGTTTCCATGCAGTGAGGTTTCCATGCAGTGAGGTTTCCATGCAGTGAGGTTTCCTTGCAGTGAGGTTCCCATGCAGTGAAGTTTCCATGCAGTGAGGTTTCCATGCAGTGAGGTTTCCTTGCAGTGAGGTTTCCATGCAGTGAGGTTTCCATGCAGTGAGGTTTCCATGCAGTGAGGTTTCCTTGCAGTGAGTGAGGTTTCCATGCAGTGAGGTTTCCATGCAGTGAGGTTCCCATGCAGTGAGGTTCCCATGCAGTGAAGTTTCCAGTCGCCTTAGTATGTTCCCTAGAACTAGAATTTCTGTGTGGTGCCCTTTCCAGTTTGATCCTGGTTTCTAGTCTTCTTTGTTCTGACGTCACTGCCCTGCTTTATTCTAGTTCTTCATCTGTATTTCCCTTTAGGGATTTTTGAGAATGTTAATTACATCCATAAAACTAATTTGTTCCCTTCCATCGAAAAGGCCGTGCTTAAGCCGGGCGGTGGTGGCGCATGCCTTTAATCCCAGCACTCGGGAGGCAGAGGCAGGCAGATCTCTGAGTTCGAGGCCAGCCTGGTCTACAAGAGCTAGTTCCAGGACAGGCACCAAAACTATAGAGAAACCTTGTCTTGAAAAATACCAAAAAAAAAAAAAAAAGAAAGAAAGAAAGAAAGAAAAGGCCGTGCTTTTCTGTTTGGTTTTTGTTTCTTACGATTTTTGTTGTCGTCGTTGCAAATTAGGTGTCTGAAAAATCTGCTTCTCTGGGTGTTTAAAGACTGGCTCGGTATTGAGAATGCTTTTGATAATCATTTGATCTCAATCTTACATAATAATTATGTATATTGTGGGCACAATGCAATATTTTTGAGACCCGGAAACACTTCTGCAGTGATCAAATCAGAGCAGCCAGCATATCTACCTTTAAGTATTTGTTGTTTTTTTGTCTGCCATACGTACCATGTCGTATGTAGTTCCCTAGCCACCCGCTTCTGCAGGCCAGTACCAGTTTGCTCTCCTTTTCTACCTGTAACATTTTACCTGTTAGCAAGCCTTCCGTCATCTCCCCACCCCCACCCATTCTGCATCCAGTCCCTCAGAATTCTCTAATTCTACCTGGAGTCACATAATGATGATGTCACGCAACGCCCTCTAAGCTCTTCCAGGTTGCCACAAACGGCAAGGTTGCATTCCGCTTTTGTGGCCAAACAACCATTTCAATACGCATTTTATATATTAAGTCTGATCATTTGTAATGGGTTGATTTTCAACAATTTGTAATAATTTACATTGATACATTTTATCTATGCAGCATCTATACTGCATTTTATCTACCTGTCTATTGGTGACAGTGAAACTGGCAATATCTCTTGGCCATTATGTATAATAATACAATACACAGGGCAGGACAGGGCAGGACAGGGCAGGTATCTCCTCAGCAGCCTAACTTTATTTCCTTTGTGTGTGTACCTAGCTGTGGGGGCCCAGGATAACTCTAAATCTTTCTCTTGTTGATTTACTTCGAGGACTTTCCGCACACTTTGCGTAAGAACTATACTAGTTTACATTCCTACCCCGGGACTGTACCTTTTGACCACACCCTAGCTGGTATGTGTGTTGGGGCATCGTTTCTTGGATTTTTGCCACATTGCCAATAGCCGGCATAACTGGGACGGGGTGGTATTTCAAGATGGTTTTTTTTTTTTTTATCTTAAGAGAGTATAGAACACATTTAAAAAGTGACGAATCCAGCTGACATATCAGGCCCCTCGTCCATTCTAGGTTTGCATGAACAAAGAATGTGTAGAAGCTACAGTCTTGGATTATGATTGCACCCCGACAGACTGCAACAACCATGGTGTAAGTGGCAGCCCCGAGAGTGAGAAAGGCAAGCCCTCCAAACTGCTCAGGAGAGCCAGGGCTGAGTCCCCCCATCATGTCCCTCCCCGCCCCGCCTGCTGCCCTCCGTCCCAATAAGAAGCCACACAGGAAAATGGACATTGTCTGACATAAACGCTAGTTTGCATATTTCCTGGCGTAAATGAACCCGGCTGCCGGTCTTAGCCTGTGACTTTATGCTGTTTTCAGGTATGCAATAACAAGAAACATTGCCACTGTACGGCCACATACTTACCTCCAGATTGTGTGAACACAGAGGATGAGTGGCCTGGTGGGAGCATTGACAGTGGCAACCAACAACGAGCTGAGTCGATCCCTGGTAAGTCTTCCTAAGGAGTAGAAAACGTAATTAAAACATTGTGGGACAGGGGAAGTAAATGCTTGACTTACAAACGTGAGGACTGGAGTTTTGTCCCAAGAACTCACATAAAAACGCTGTGGTGGCACAAACTTGGAGTTCTGCCACTTGGGAGGCAGAGACAGGAGCCAATCTAGATCAATTGGTAACCTTTGGGCTAGTGAGAGACATAGAAGTTAAGGAGTTGAGAAACTGAGGAAGACACTTACCACCCACCTTTGGAACACACACACACACACACACACACAACTAAGAATGTTAAGTAAGTCAGTCTACAGTGACCACAGCAAGGTTCAAAACAGAGAAAAGTCGGCCAAAGAGACCCATAGTTGTGGCCTTAGTGGATTATTTTTTTAATCCAACACTCAGGAACTCACATTGAAAGAATCCTGTCTTGTGAACTTGACATGGTGAGAAGAAGTATGTAAGTTCTGGGTTCATGTCTACGACCAGGAAGAAACAGGCTGGCAAAGCCACCAGGTGTGACAAGGAACTGTCAACCAAAGGGTAGAACCAAGAAAAGTTCTCTGAGAATTTGGAGGTTATGGTTAAGAAACTGTAGCACTAATAATAAAAACCTAGAGACAGATATTGGGGTTCAACCTGAAGGTCAGAAAAAGCAAAGCAGCCAGCCACTGGCTCTTACCTCTACCTCAGACTGAAATGGTGATCCTGCCACCATGAATCCTCAGACTGAGACTGAGTGAGACCTGTCTCCTTCTGGTTTATATTCCTCTCTAGTTCTGGGATTAAAGGAGTGCACTACCACTGCCTGGCCTCTGTGGCTAGCTAGTGTGGCTGCTGGGATTGAAGGTGTGAGCCACCACTCCCTGGCCTGTATGGCTGACTAGTGTGGCTGCTTTGCACTGACCTTCAGGCAAGCTTTATTTATTAAAACACAAATAATACAGCACTATAAGAAACCCACCACAAAAAAAAAAAAAATAATCAGAAGGTAGGCCCAGATGCTTTCCAAGATGAATTGGGATATTTTTTGCAAAGAAAAAATAGCACTGAGGAAAACATAACCCTGATAACAAATTCAGATGCACAAACCAGCAATGACAACAAAATCACAATCGAGCATCCTTGGTCGCTGCACATGTGAAAATCTTCAACATGAAGCTAGCTCACAGTGTATAGTTACCTGTATTCAAAGTTAAAATTCCAGACCAGGCCTAGGGATAGATTATCATGGTAGAAAACTTAGATAGCCCATATAAGACCCCGAGTTCAATACCCAGGTACCACCATGAAGGGAAAAAAAAATCCATACCAATGGGTGTCTACTGTAACACTGTCAACCAGTGCCGTTCACTATAGCAACAAAACTCAAGTTGGCAAAAGACAAAAATGGCGCTCTTTACAAGGTATTTAGCCCTAACTCCTGAGGATTTTGTTGTTATTGTTGTTATTTGTTTTGAGAGACTCTTTAAGGTAAAGCCAGAAGAATCAAGTTTGAGCAAGGCATGACTTCCAAATGGCCTGCGTTTCCTGTGAAAAGCATGGTATCTTTTCCAACAAACTTCATGCTCGTGATAGTTGTACAGCAGAGCTCCATTTCAGCTTTCCCATCTTGTTCTTCAGTTGGTTTAGAGCAGGTCCAACAACCAGCCATGTTCCCCTGTGAGTTCTCAGATGGAGAAGCATGACTGCCTGTGTGTGGGGGTTTGTATAGGTATGACCCCATAGACTCAGGTGTTTTAGTGTTTGGCCTAGAAGGAGTGGCACTTTTGGGAGGTGTGGCCTTGTTGGTGGAGGTGTGGCCTTACTGGAGAAAATAGGTCACTGTGAAAGCAGACTTTGAGGACTCGGAAGCTCACTCAGTCTCCTTCTACTGCCTTCAGATCAAGAATGCAGAACTCTCCACTCCTCCAGCACCATGTCTGCCTGCACACTGCCGTGCTTCAAGCCATGATGATCATGGACTAAATCTCTGAACTGTAAGCCAGTCCCAATGAAATGTCTCCCTTTATAAGAGTGCTGTGGTCACGGTGTCTCTTCACAGCAATAGAAACCTTAACTAAGACACTGTGCTTTCTGGAATGACTCAAACTCTCTCAAAAGCGAAACTTCTTGTCCTGCTGCTGTCATGGAGTTATATGTAGACCAACAGACTTGGAGAGGTTTCTGAAAGTGTCCAAAGCCACCTTTAAAAGGACGCAGCACCATGCAACCATACATGGATCACCTGAAGGTACTGTGAAGGAAACACTATAATGTAATCACACACCTTTAAGACCAAATTGTCTCCCAGGAAAGCTAATCATCTAATGAGGGTTATCATGCTATGATAGTCTTTTAATAACAATTGCGTGATTTAACATAGGAAGGCTTCCCCCTCTAACCATATCAACCTAGCCTGGAGACACCAGCAGAGTCACTGCACTCACGATGGCCTCCTGACAGCAGGTGCCAGCCTTTTGCATGAGGCACAAGGAAGCACAGGATCCCACAACCTTTCATCATTTTAAGTTACGTTACCCCTTCAACAGCACCCTGTTATGGACTCTCTCAGCAATGTCCTTTGGTCACAGACCCCAGCCTCTCAAACGAAGAACCCCTATCAGCAACAAGGATTCTCCAAAGAAGGTTAGCGTCCTCCCTGGCGCACAGAGTGTTGGACCAACAACAAAGACTTGAGCGATTTGCCTCCTCGAGGGCAATGGCCACGGATTCTGCCCAAGTTCAGGTGCCCAGAGTCACAGGTGGACCAGGAGGAGTCAGAATCCCTGGTCGTGCAGACAGTTTGTACCATTGCACAGGCCTTGAGGAGACGATGAGCAGTAAGACCCCACGAAGAAGCCGAGATGGGACAAGGAAAGAAAAGGACCTTAGCTTTGGAGGTCCCTGAGAGCAAGAACAGAGAAGAACAGGTTCGCTACCTCCCAGCCAGTCATCAGAAAAGGAATGGCTTCACCCTCTGTGGCCAGACTTGGAAAGGGGAAAAGAAACATGAAGATGTCTATCCTGGAAGAGTGTGTGACTTACTTGGAACTCCCAGTCTCCTCTGCCTTCTACAGCTGCATTACAGATGTTCACCACTGTCCACCCGACCACGAGATGTCTTAAAACAGCGACTAGTACAATCCTTGGTGCTGCAGAATAAGAGAGAGAGAGAGAGAGAGAGAGAGAGAGAGAGAGAGAGAGAGAGAGAGAGAGAGAGAGACAGAGAGAGAGAGAGAGAGAGAGAGACTGATATTGAGACTCCTCACCTGCCACAGAGCAGCGAAGAGACTGTAGACAATGATCTGGTCAGGTTGATAAAGGGTACTAGAAAATTGAAACCAACACATTTTATAATTAGCAATATTTATCTTTTCATAAAATTAGTAGCAAACACTAAAGTCCGCTCTCACAATACATATTCAGTATGTTTCCTATGTCATAGGCCTTAAACTTAGGAAAGAACAAGAAAGGAACAAAAAGACTAGAAAAGATGATGGGATGTTGCTTTTATGTGTGAGATACAATTAACCACAGAGAAAATCATAACAGATTTGAAGAAGTAAAAAGCACTTCTCAAAGGTCTCACTGTGTAGCCCTGACTGGCCTAGAACTCACAATGTGGCCATGTTGGCCTTGAACTCACAGAGATCCTCCCGCCTCTGCTTACCAAGTGTTGCAATTAAGGCATGCAGCACCATACCTGGTATATATATATATATATATATATATATATATATATATCTTCAAAGCAACTTGCTTTTATTGTTTTTTTTTTTAATTCTGTGGATGTGTGTATGCTGGGGCAGGGATTACATGCATGTGAGTCCAGGTGTTTTCAGAGACCAGAGGTATTGAATCCCCTGGCTGTTGTGAGCCAACCAATATTGATGTATTGATGCTCTATGAAGTGGACAGTTTATCTAAATATGAGAACTAAACCTTTAAATATTCTGGAAAAACAGTCTGTGAGAAAGGACATGAAAATATGATGAGGTAAAAAAAAACAAAATAAAACATAATTTAGACCTAAAATATATGTACAGCATTTTTTTTTTTTACCAGAAATAAGAGTTTGAGAATTCCTCACTGGTAACTTAGATCATACTTCAATTCCTTTGATCAGAGACTGGCTGGAATAGGAGAGTCTCCAAGGCAAAGCAAGGATTGTGGATGGGGGAGATGGCTCCATTGTTAGCTTCTCTTCTAGAGAACTCGAGTTTGGTCCCTAGAACCTACATGGTGGCTCACAACCATCTGTAATTCCAACACCCTCTTCTGGCCTTCTCAGCCACCAGTCACACACATGGTACACATGCATACATAGAGATAAACACTTAAGCACAAGAAATTTTAAAAATCCTTTAAAAAGATACATGCAAAAAGAAAAGCAAGGGACAGGACTTTTACACAAAGATTTGGAGAGTTTGAAGGTGGAGCTTCTGGTGCCATTATGTTATTTACATTATATACAGTTAATTATATGTAATTATAAAGTTTATATATAAAATATATGTAATTATAAAGGTTTTTTTTTTTGTTTTGTTCCTGGTGTTGTTGTTGTTTCAAGACAGGGTTTCTCTGTGTGTAGTCCTGGCTGTCCTGGAACTCGCTTGGTAGATCAGGCTGGCCTCGAACTCACTGAGATCTGCCTGCCTCTGCCTCCCAAGTGCTGGAATTAAAGCCATGCATTACCACCACCTGGCTGAATTACAAACTTTTAAATGGTGTAACATGTTTGTTCCAACGACAGCAGCACACAGCAGCGTTGTTTCAGTCCTGGCATCTGCCTTCTAACCCCTGGTGTTTTCTTTGCCAGCAAGGCACTACATTGCAAGTGCTTACCGCTCCAAGCCTACCCGGTGGCCGTTTTTCTTGATCATCCCCTTCTACATTGTGATCTGTGTCCTGATCGCCATACTGATAAAAATCCATTCCCAAAGGAAAAAATGGAGGACCAGTGACTTCTCAAGCGATGAGTGTGTGGATTTCATACTTGTTTTCTTACTTTCATAATTAGTTGGTATAATGGATTATTAATGGTATCAAGATAGACGTAGCTAGTAACTCGGATTTAACTTTTGTCCTTCGTGTGGAAACTGAGTACTTAATAGATTAATGATTACTAGCATAATAGTCAGATTTTTTAACGATTGGTTTTAATCTTATAAAAAATTAATGGGTATAAAAGTGCCACAGAGATATCTGTTGTTTTTTTTTTTTTGTGCTACTAAGAAAAAAAAGTCAAAAAAAGTCGAAAAAAATCACACACACACACACACACACACACACACACACACTGGCCTCTTTAGGGATAAAAGCAAATGAAAGTTGCTATCTCCCACTTACTAAAATTATTATCATATATGCATTACACATTACTTAATTTTTACTGTTTCTGTATTGTCAAGAGTTCTTATTGCTATTTTGAAAAATTGACCAAAAAAAGTTCAGGAAAATAGTTTTACCTTTTGTTCAGTTTTGACCTTTTTTTAATATACATAAATGGAGAACTAAAGAGCCAAAGAATTATGTAGACTACTATGACTAAAATACATGACACCAGGAGGGTAGCACACGTCTGTGGCAAAAGGATCATGAGTTCAAGGGCTGCCTGGTCTACTTAGTGAGTTCCAGCCTAGCCCTCGACTTCATAGTGAAAAAAACTGCCTCAGAAAGAAAATGCGGGAGGATGGAATGGGCTGGGGAGGTATCTCAGTGTGGTAAGTGCGCACACACAAGCGTGAGAACCTACTTCACCCCCAGCACCTACATAAAAACCGGGCAGACAGCGTGCACCTGACACCCAGCACAGTGGGATATAGACTGGTTCCCTCTCTAGTTCACACAGCCCAAGCTCACCTGCCTAGACATGGTGCTGGGCCCTCCCACGTCAATCAAGACATTCTGGCCGAACGGCCATAGGCCGTTCTTCAAGTGGAATTCCCTCTTCCTAGGTGACTCTAAGTTGTATCAAGTTGATAGTAAAAAACCAAGCAGACCACAGGAAGAGGGCAATAAACTAGTAAATTTACCAGCAGTGAATAAAGGTGATGGTGAATGGCTGCAAGAGCTCCCAGGCAATTGAGCCATTTAAAAATGTTAAGAATCGCCGGGCAGTGGTGGCGCACGCCTTTAATCCCAGCACTCGGGAGGCAGAGGCAGGCGGATCTCTGTGAGTTCGAGGCCAGCCTGGTCTACAAGAGCTAGTTCCAGGACAGGCTCGAGAAACTACAGGGAAACCCTGTCTCGAAAAACCAAAAAAAAAAAAAAAGTTAAGAATCCGAGAGTGGGCTCAACCTAGAAACATTGTATCCCTGTCTCTAAGTGATCGTCTCTGTCTCTAACTCTGTAGGCAATACGAAAGTGAAACCGAAACAAAAGACTAGTCTGGACCGCAAAAAGTTCCACGATGTCATGGTAAGTCTCCAACATTGCAAGGGAGAGAAGGAAGAAGAAAAATGTATTGGGTGTGAAGGGCAATAGTCATATAGTTTGTTCTGTATAACCCAAACAACTAATGACTACTTTGCCGTATTGTAATTTATATCAATAGCATGAGCATGTTATAAATAATATCACAATCGATCACTGAAAAAGATCCTGCAAGCTGGGAAAGTAACTCAAGTCTTGAAGGCACAAGGTCCTGAGTTCTGTAGGCAGAACCCATACTGCAAGCTGGATGTGACAGCACAGCTTGTCACCCCAGCCCTGAGGGGCAGGGATGGACCAGGCAGGCAGATCCCTGAGGCTCATGGCCAAGTCAATCTAGCCGACAAGGTGGACAGCACCTGAGAAACATGTGGAAGTTGATCTCTGGCTTCCACACGCATGTGCACATCTGTGCATATAAATCCACCTGCATATACACACAAGTACACATGCACACAAATACACACACAGGCACACAAGTACACATGAACACATAAAAGTACATATGCACACATACACACACATGCACACAAGTACACATGCACACAAGGACACATGCACACAAGTACACACACACACAAGCAAGAGTCAGGTCTGGTGGTGTCAGCCTGTAATCCCAGCTTTTGGGTGGTAGAGATAGGTTCAAGAGTTCAAGTTCATTCTCTACTACATAGAATTCAAGGCTAATGCTAGCATAGGTTACATCAGACTCTGTCTCTCTGTCTCTCTCTGTCTCTCTGTCTCTCTGTCTCTTTCTGTCTCTGTCTCTCTCTCTGTCTCTCTCTGTCTCTCTCTCTGTCTCTCTCTCTGTCTGTCTCTCTCTCTCTCTCTCTCTCTCTCTCTATATATATATATATATATATATATAATCAATACATTTTCCATTACATCCTTTAGAATTCTGAGTTCAGTCAGGTGGTGGTGGTACATACCTTTACTCCCATAATCCCAGTACTTGGTAGGCAGAGACAGGTGGGTCTCTGTGAGCTCGAGGCCAGCCTGATCCGCAAAGCAAGTTCCAGGACAGCCAGAGATGTTACACAGAGAAACCCTGTCTCAAAAAAGAAAGAAAGAAAGAAAGAAAGAAAGAAAGAAAGAAAGAAAGAAAGAAAAAGAAAGAAAGAAAGAAAGAAAGAAAGAAAGAAAAGAAAGAGAAGGAAAGAAAGAAAGGAAGGGAGGGAGGGAGTGAGGGAGGGAGGGAGGGAGGGAGGGAGGGAAAGGGAAAGGGAAGGAAAGGAAAGAAAAGAAAAGAAAAGAAAAGAAAAGAAAAGAAAAGAAAAGAAAAGAAATCGTTTTTATAGGGCTGGAGAGATGGCCCAGCTGTTTAGAGCACTGACTGCTCTTCCAGAGGTCCTGAGTTCAATTCCAGCAACCCTATGGTGGCTCACAACCATCTGTAATGAGATCTGGTGCCCTCTCCTGGCCTGCAGACACACATGCAGGCAGTACACTATAGCGTATTTGCTGCACGGTTTAACCGGGCTAGCTCTGTGCATGACTCTTCTCCTGTATGTGTTCTTTCAGTGGGCAGATGACAAGTGGAAAAGAAAAAATAAGCATTATCTGATTGCCTGGAAGTCAAGCCTGCATATCGTGGTTTCTATCTGACCAAAAATCATATCTCTCCATACACATGTATGATACATATATGTGTATATAATTCCAAAAATGATTTGCCTGTAAGGAATGTAAGATTATGAACTTTGTATTATATTGGAATTTTACCCTACTTCTTCTGGTGCCCGGTAGGGATAAGTCATATTATCTAGTAGGCATGTTACAGGGAAGGCTCTAATAAAATAAATGTGGTACCCTGACTCAAGCGTGCCTGCCCTGCGTTGAGAGTGCAGTGGAAATGCTGCCGTGCTGTAGTCTGAGGGTCCATAGCAGCCCAAAGACGATGCTCAGCAGACACTCTGACAGGTGGTGTGTATAAACGCTACCTGCGGAAGTACGTGCCGCTTCAAAGGGAGGGAAGAAAACACACACAGACAGGAGTCTACCCAAGGAAGAGGGTCTTGAACCCTGAGGGCCTTTGTGGAGACAAAGGACAAAAACATCAGAGGTCAAAGGGTCAGTTTAAGAGGAAAATAAAATAATAAAATGTCTATTTTCCAACTGTTCCTGAAATCCTGGGAACGGAACCCAAGGCTTATCACATGCCAGGCAAATACTGTGCCACCCAGCCCCTATGAGATTTAATGCACCTTCACCATACATGAAACAACCTTTAGCCCAGACAGTTAGAAAAATCATCAAATTTAGTAAGAAATTCAAATAATGTAATTAACAAAAGTAGTCTACTTGACCTATGGGACTCCGACAACAGGAAAATCTGTACTACTGAGGTATGCATGCATGCATGTATGTGTGTATGTATGTGTGTGTATGTGTGTATGTATGTGTGTATGTGTGTATGTGTGTATGTATGTGTATGCATGCGTGTATATATGTATGTGTATGCATGTGTGTGTTGTGCACGCATTGTGTATGCATACATGTATTGCATGTACAAGTGTGTATGCATGCGTGTATTAGGTGTGTTGTGCATGTATGTGTATATGCATTTACGTATGTGTGTGCATGCATGTATGTATACATATATGCGCATGTGTAGTATGGATGTATTACAAAGAAGTAAAGTTTGATCTATCATGTGGAATATTCTAGATCATGTTTTTTGACTAAACTTAAGGTAAATTCATGGGGATGCCATCATCTGGTAGGAACTGGTCTAGCATGCTCTTGTGATTCACCCCTGGCACAGAAATAACTGAAGACAGGGAGGGAGAGGCAGGAGGATTAGGAGCTCACAGTCGTTTTTTGATGAGTTTGAGACTAGCCTGTGCTACATGAGATCCTGCCCCCCACACACACAAAAAAAAAGAAAAAAGAGATAAATTTCAGATAAATATATGATACAATGCTTAAATCCCCTAAGTATTTAAGACAAACAATACATTCATAAATCTATGAATTAAGAACAACATTTAGTGGGACTTTAAGTGCATTTTGAATTGTGTCTTTTTAAATATTATTGAAAATGTGTGATGTAGCTTAGAAGGTATCTAAGCTATTTGAATGTATCTAAGGAATTGAAAAGGAAACTTTTAAAGAATTTACTCTTGTGTACATATAAAAGTGTGCAATATACACCCATATATGTATGTGCGTTTACCTGTGTGAACACGTGTGTTCAGGTGCACATATATGCACAAATGTGTACATGTGTATGGAAGCCAGAGACTGACCCAGGTAGGTGTTGTTATGATTTTTGGTGGCGTGGGTGACCCTGGCAGGTCCCACTGCCATGGGAGAGGCCGCGGCAGGTAGGAGACAGATGGATAAACCATGCAGAGAGAGCTTGGGTATAGAGTTTATTTAGTGGGTATTGGGCAGAAAAAGAGAGGAAAGAGGAAAGGGGGAGAAGGAGAAGACAGAGGCTGCCTCTTGAGAAGAATGGATAGAGAGAGATAGAGGAAGAGAACTGACCTGCCAGAGCAGTTTGCCTAGGTGGGGTGGGGTGGGGGGGAAGAGTTTGGGAATGGGCGGAGCTTGTCTCTTAAAGGGACAGGATACATAGGTGACAGGGCAGGCCAGCATAATTATAAAGGTGTCTTCCTTGATCACTTTCTGCTTTATTTTTGAGGCGGTGTCTCTCACCTAACCTTGGACTAGTCTGACCCCTGAGTGCTGGGTTTACAGGTGAGTTATCATGCCTACCTGGCTTTTATGACTGCTGGGGATCCAAATTCTGGTCTGCATGCTTACATGGCAAGCCCCTTTAATGGGGAACCTCCTTCAGCCAATGGCCTTTGAGAGGCTGAACCAGGTTGGGCGTGGCTTTTGGGTACCCACCCTGCTCAGTCTCTTCTTCGTGTGAGCCACACCTGAATGTCCAACCCCAATCCTGTTTCCTCGCTATGATTCGTGAGTTCCCTTTTAATAAAGACAAACCTTAAAATACTCTATTTGGAGTTATCTTGGAATTATTTGTTTCGCGTGTCCCACCCCCCCCCCAGACACATTCTGCATCTTGCTTTATCCACTGAAACTCATTCCCAGTCCCTAGTCAACTACTTATTTTTCTTCAGAAAACAATGTAGAACTGACAACAAAATTGAACAAGAAACAAAGAAAGGCGGGGCAGTAGTGGTGCACACTTGGGAGGCAGAAGCAGGCAGATTTCTGTGAGTTCAAGGCCGGCTTGGTCTGAAAAACAAACAAACAAACAAAAAGTTAAAATATTGAAAGTAAAGCCAAACAGTTTATTTAAAAAGGTGAAATTTATAACCCTGTTCTGAAAATCAAGGAAAATTTCAAATGCAGATATCAGCATTATGCAGAATAAGATATGCAATCAGGTCAAAACTGCATTTCTTAGGTGAAATAGAAATCTATTAAAAATAACACTTTGCAAAACTGATCAAAACAGAATTTTAATATCTGCAGAAGGCTATCATCATATTTTTCAAAGCAATCATAACAAAAAGAAGCATGAAGTTTCGGATCTGGACAGCTCCCTTAGAAGCTTCATGTATCCTGGTTGCTTTCAGGAGGTCAGCAAACACTGAAAACCAAAGTTGGCGAGAATCGGTCAATCTGTGGAATACTCTTTTCAGCAGAACCAACAGGCTCTGGGCTACGTGACCAAAGGCAGGCATGTGACTGAGTCAGGGCATTGACCCAAGCTTATTTGTCTCCAAAGCCCACACGATCCAGTCAAGTCAGGCTAAGAGGAAGTATGAACTTAATTCTGAGCACCTCCACGGAGAAAATGGAGGCAGGCAAGACAAGCTCCCAGCCCTGTCTGGAAAGTGACCTTAGAAGGGAGATGCTTACCTATTCCTGGCCTGGGCAGGACAAAGGTTCTGTCTTGGAGGTTGTTACAGTTGATGTGAAAATATCAGAGTGTCTGTTGTTCTGGTGCAGCAGCTGCGCTTTATCTGTACTGAGAGCTGAGAGAAGGCTTTGTTCTCAAGCATAATGCTTCCTGGCAGGGGCTTCGCTAGACACTCAAAGGAGTGACCTGATCATAGCAGGAGACTGGGCTGAGTTCATGCCCCAGCAGAGGGCGGCCCTGGTGGGCTCAGAACGGGGCTGGGGAAGGCCCACCCACAAGGCTTACTGCTGGTCTGCCCACTCCGTAGCACTGCCAAAACCAAAGGGTAAAGAAGACTGCTTATTCCCAACTCTGTTTCCTTACTGCAAAAGGTTGATGTCCCAAGATCGTTTTAAGCAGGTGATAAGAGACAACTAACCCCTCCTTCCAGCCGGGTCCCCTCTGAACAAGACGAGTTGTTCTGAGATGCCTCACTGCCCTCCAGTCTCGAGGGCAGTCTCCATCTGCATGACCTGCTGCCATTTGCTGGGACAAGGGGAAGATCAGGCTGGAGTCCGACACTGGAGAATTGTAGGCTTGGCCTGCAAATTTGCTTCATCTGATAAACATAAAAACGAGACTGCTTTTCTTCTCAAAAAGAGAAAAACAAACTTTTTGCTCATACAGTGTCAGGTGGGGAAGCAGCAGGGTCTCTGGCTGCAAAGCAAGGAGAATGTCTGTGTCACGTTTAGCATAGCAAGTTCCATCGCTTAAGTGTTAGGATGCTGAATGCCCTTGCTTAGACTGGTGCTAGATCCGATTAAGCCCCTTAGAAACCTGCCCTCTTCTACCTCTTCTACATTCTCCATGCTTTGCAGCCAGAAACCCTGCTGCTTCCCCACCTGACACTGTATGAGCAAAAAGTTTGTTTTTCTCTTTTTGAGAAGAAAAGCAGTCCCGTTTTTATGTTTATCAGATGAAGCGAATTTGCAGGCCACGCCTACAATTCTCCAGTGTCGGACTCCAGCCTGATCTTCCCCTTGTCCCAGCAAGATCTCCCTCTTGTCCTTCTACCTCTTTACCTGCCAGTAACACTTTGTAGATATGTCTTTTTATTTCTTTGAGGAAGAATGGGTGGAATGTTTGAATGAAAAAAGAAGAAATAAAAAGGAAAGGGCAGGACTGCTTAAAGGAGGGAGTGTATTATAGATCCGTGAGAAAACACAGCCAGAGGCAGGGGCAGGAACATCTGGGAGAGTCCAGAGTAGACCTGACATGGGCCATGTGGGGAGAGGGGGAGGGAAAGGGAGAAAGGGCAGCAGCCAGGAGACCAAAGGGGCAAAAGGGGTAGGTAACCAAAATGTCTGGATTACTTAGGGAAGAGCCTCTGGGCTGGAGAGTTCAGGGTAGGGAGTAAGGGATGCTGGGAGAACTTGGAGGCCAGGTCCATTTGGGTATTAAGGAGGCACCTCAGCCACTTGTCCTGGGTTTGAAACTTAACATCCCAGACTTTTGTTGATAATAAACGATGATAAGGGATGACATAATCATCTATGACTACTTTCTGTTGACACAGGACATTCTTGGGGACCCAAAAGGTTAGAATGCTGGCCAAGTATGGGAAGAGCAGACTGTTTCACTTGCTGTCCACTCTGCAGTACCTTCTGGGGCAAAAAAAAAAAAAAGCGCAGTTTGAAGTCTTTGATTAGAAATCTGCTTAAACATATATATATAAAGAGTAAAGTTAAGGAGTTTAGGGGGAAATCTTTTTCCTAGGTGCAAAATTGATACTTTAGACCCATGGTCCTGGTAGCTGGCAGTCTATTCCCTGAAACTTACAAGAATTTTTTTATTTGTTTGTTTTGTTTTTTTTGGAGACAGGGTTCTCTATGTAACTCTGAAACTCACTCTGTAGACCAGGCTAGACTCAAACTCAGAGATCCACCTGCCTTGGCCTCCAGAATGCTGGGATTAAAGGAGTGTGCCACCACCACTAGGTAACAATTTTAAAGATTACACAAAGAGCTACATTTTAGATATGTTAGCATTGTTGTAAAACAGCACAAGAGAGACCTTGGCGGGTCCCATAGCGGGTAAGGACTTAGTGGGAGAGACAAATACACCTATGAGACAGAGTTTTAGTGCAGAGTGTTAGGAACTGCCGACCCTCAGACCCTGAACTTTCTATGACACCCTGCCTGCTGGAGTAAACAACTTGTTTTCCTATGCTTGCAGCTTCTCTGTGCACGAAACCCTCATGAGTTCCTGATAACAAGGAAGTGGTTTCTGGTGGGCTTGTAGTAGAAAATCCCGAGAGCTAGGGCGTGGCCACTGGTCAAGGAGAGCCCTATATAAGCTGCCTGGGAACATAATAAAATTGGCATTCTTGCTTCAAGAGTGACCGGTGTTTCTGTGTGTTCTTTATTCCCCAGACCCTTGCCCCACTGCAGTTCTGGGTGCTGCAGGTGCCATAGTGGAGTTTGTTTGAAATAAAGGGGATGGGAAGGGAAGAATGGAAAACAGAGAGGGAGAGGGAGAGGGAGGGGGAGGGGAAGAGGGAGGGGGGAGGAGAGGGAGAGGGAGAGGGAGAGGGAGGAGAGGGAGAGGGAGGGAGAGGGAGAGAGGGAGGGAGGGAGAGGGAGAGAGACAGAGAAAAAAAAGAGAAGAAGAAGCAGGAAAAGTCCTATCTGCCCCTTCAGAGGAATAGCGGGAAAGAGACCAAGAGCGAGTGGAGCTTGTCTCTGAAAGGGACTTTTGCACCTACATACAAACTAAGGCCGTGCGTTGGCCAGGGCAGGCCAGGATAAAGCCTGAATCCTGACAGGCATAGCCATTGTTTGTAATCTGTACTGAAATCCATATTATAGAAAAGGCAGTAGACTCGTGCCTTTGAGTCATAGTGTCACAATTCCAGCCACACAGCAGTGGCAGGCACTTCCGGGTTCCAGGGCCACACAAGTGCAGCCAAGCACTCAGGCAAAATACTTAGCCACCCAGGGAATGCTAAAAGGCCCTATGTGACCTACAATGCAGCATAGTTGTACCACGTATGTATGACGCAGTTACGTAAGCCCTTGCACGCATGCATGAGCTCCATCGTCTGCTTATGACATAGTTACATCAAACTCCCTCACACACACACACACCCCACCCCACCCACACACCCCCACCTCCCCACACACCCTTTAAAAGCTGGACACAACATCTTCAAGCTCTTTCTTAACACCAATCTCACCAGGCCTGTACACGTGTCTCAAACTCTTAAGTGGGTTTGTTGTGTGCTTAATTCAAACTCACGCCAGGTAATTCCACATAGCAAAAGCTTGGTAAAATGACTTTGGTTAAAAGGGGGAACACTCTTTTCTCTGTCCAAAAGACTAGCTGTAAATAGATTATAGAACTGTTCTTAGCACAATGAGAAGTGTGCTAAATCTATACTTTTAAATCTATACGTAGAAGACAAGCTGTTGCCAGGCAGTGGTGGCACTAGCCTTTAATCCCAGCACTTGGGAGGCAGAAGCAGGTGGATCTCTGTGCATTCAAGGCCAGCCTGGGCTACAGAGCGAGTTCTAGACAGCCCGGGCTACACAGAGAAACCCTGTCTCAGAAAAAAAAAATTAACTGAAGCTCTTTCAGTATCAAAATAAAACTTGAAATCATAGATAACAGTCCATAAGGAAAACGGTGACTTTACTGATCCTTTTACAGCACAGCATGAGTGATAACGGGCACAAGTAAAGAAATTAAGACAGCCACTCCCCGCTGTCAAGACTGTCTCCTGAGAAATCTAGGAGAGGCAAGGGAAAGATTTCCTGGTTAAATGAGAATGAGGCAGGGGTTGTGAGTTAGGGTGGGGCTTGTGAAAAGGGTCTGGGGGGACCTAGAGACTAGGATTGACCTTGTCAAGTCAATAGACAGTCCTGTGTTAAAGGGAGTGACAAGTTCCTTTGCCAGGGATAAGGAAACCAACTCCCTGTTTTGCAAGCAGGAGCTTTCTTCAAGACCCTGAGGGAATGGGACTTTTGTCCAAATTCCTCACCTTGGGAAAATGACTCTCATAGTAATGAGAGTAATGAGACTCTCATAGTAATGGGGGACCAGACATTACAGGGGTTCATTTGATTGGTTGATTGGTTAGTTGATTGGTTTAGGGTTTTTGGGTTTTTTGGGGGTTTTTTCTTTTTTCTTTTTTGGTTGGTTGATTTTTAAAAAATATTTATTTATTTATTATGTATACAATATTCTGTCTGTGTATGTGCCTGCAGGCCAGAAGAGGGCACCAGACCCCATTACAGATGGTTGTGAGCCACCATGTGGTTGCTGGGAATTGAACTCAGGACCTTTGGAAGAGCAAGCAGTGCTCTTAACCTCTGAGCCAGCTCTCCAGCCCTTGGTTGGTTGATTTTTTTTGTTTTTATTTATTGACTTTTTTGTCTTGGCATGGCTTAATTTTTCCAAAAAACTAAACCTTAAAGTGATCAAAGATGAAGCCAGACAAATATTACTGTGAACCTGAGTAAACCTTAGGAATTTATAAATCTTATCAAATATATCTTATTTATCAAGCAAATTTTTTTCTTATATATATTTTTAATTGATATTTATTGAGCTCTACATTTTTCTCTGCTCCCCTCCCTGCCTCTCCCCTCACCCCTTCATTCCTCCCCCAAGGTCCCCATGCTCCCAATTTACTCAGGAGATCTTGTCTTTTTCTACTTTCTACTTCCCATGTAGATTAGATCTATGTAAGTCTTAGGGTCCTCATTGTTGTCTAAGTTCTCTGGGATTGTTATGTTTAAAAACCACCTATGAGTGAGTACACGTGATAATTGTCTTTCTGTGTCTGGGTTACCTCACTCAAAATAATGGTTTCTAGCTCCACCCATTTTCCTGCAAAATTCAAGCTGTCATTATTTTTTTTTCTGCTGTGTAGTACTCCATTGTGTAAAGGTACCACATTTTTCTAATCCATTCTTCGATCGAGGGACATTTAGGTTGTTTCCAGGTTCTGGCTATGACAAACAAAGCTGCTATGAACATGGTTGAGCACATGTCCTTATGGCATGATTGAGCATCCTTTGGATATATACCCAAAAGTGGTATTATTGGGTCTTGAGGAAGGTTGTTTCCTAATTTTCTGAGAAATCACCACACTGACATCCAAAGGGGTTGCACCAGCTTGCGTTCCCACCAGCAATGTAGGAGTGTTCCCTTTCCCCCAACCACCTCTCCAGCATAAGTTGTCATCAGTGTTTTTGATCTTGGCCATTCTTACAGGTGTAGGATGGAATCTCAGAGTTGTTTTGATTTGCATTTCTCTGATGACTAAGGATGTTGAACATTTCCTTAAGTGTCTTTCAGCCATTTTAGATTCCTCTGTTGAGAGTTCTCTGTTTAGGTCTGTACTCCATTTTTTTATTAGATTATGTGAACTTTTGGTGTTCAAGTTTTTGAGTTCTTTGTATTTTTTGGAGATCAGACCTCTGTCTGATGTGGGGTTAGTGAAGATCTTTTCCCATTCTGTAGGCTGTCCTTTGGTCTTGTTGACCATGTCCTTTGCTTTACAGGAGCTTTTCAGTTTCAGGAGGTCCCATTTATTAATTGTTTCTCTCAGTATCTGTGCTTCTGGGGTTCTATTTAGGAAGTGGTTTCCTGTGCCAATGCGTTCAAGTGCACTTCCCATTTTCTCTTCTATAAGGTTCAGTGTGGCTGGCTTTATGTTGAGGTCTTTGATCCATTTGGACTTGAGTTTTGTGCATGGTGATAGACATGGGTCTATTTTCATTTTTCTACATGTTGATATCCAGTTATGCCAGCACCACTTGTCAAATATGCTCTCTTTTCCATTTGATATTTTTTGCTTCTTTATCAAAGATCAGGTGTTTGAAGATGTGTGGATTGATATCCGGGTCTTCTATTCAGTTCCATTGGTCCTCCTGTCTGTTCTTAAGCCAATACCAGGCTGTTTTCAGTACTGTAGGCAATAACAAAAGAATTTTTACAATCTCAGCCGTGTAGTGGTGGCGCATGCCTTTAATCCCAGCACTCGGGAGGCAGAGGCAGGCAGATCTCTGTGAGTTCGAGGCCAGCCTGGTCTACAAGAGCTAGTTCCAGGACAGGCTCCAAAGCCACAGAGAAACCCTCCTGTCTCGAAAAACCGAAAAAGAATTTTTATAATCTCGAGGTAAAACTCGGATACAAATTGGTTTTTTTTTCAATTTCCATTTACAGAGTTTTTCAGTTAAACTAGCGTTTGTATTTAGTCCATTGCTTTTCCCCGGTACTTCCTGATAGTGTTTACCAAAGCTCTGCACTCCCCTGATACTGCCAGTTTCGCCTAGCAGGGAAGGGTATGGGAAAATGCACAACCAGAAAAATCAGATACAGCCCATCATTTAAAAGTTAACTCAGCTCACATCCACTGTTGATCACGGGTGGGTGGGGTGTTATGTTAGGGCTATTCTCAGTTTGCAGAGTTGACCCTCAGTTTGCAGAGGGATGCTTTGGTCTAGTAAAGTGAGCAGCCAGTTGTAAAGCAGAGTAACCCATTGTTAAAAGTTAATCTTCAAGCTGCTGAGAAAGCTGCTGACAGCCCACTCTCATTCCCTTAGGCTCGCAACTTTGCATTTTTTTATTTGTACGTTCTTATTTCTGGGATCTACATTTCTATATTCTTCTTCTTGGACTCTTCACTGAGTCCTGTATGTAAAAGCAAAGAGCCTTTTTCTTTATTCAAGTTTGAACTCGGACTCTCCCTATGTTCAATGCATTGGCCCAATCAGAGAACCTCAGTTCACAATAAGAGAGTTCAGCTGGGGCAGGGTTTTTATGATAGCAGAGGTTGGGGTGAGACCCCGTAAGGTTCAGAGCCCCTGACTGGCTGCCATTTGTTTAGGGGTGTCTTGGTGAAGGGGGAGGGGTGTGTTGGGCTAAGGGACATCAGGTGATCCTGTGTACAATGGTTGGACCAGTTAGGAATTTCCTTTGGATGATCTGCTCTGGGTGGTGCCTGGGTAGTCTCAGTTTGCGGTCTTTGTTGGCACCAGGTAAACTACTGAGACTCAGGCCTCTATTGAGCTTGTCATGGCTGAGCCCTACAAATCCTGAGATAAAGACTGTTTACAAGAGACTCTTAAAAGATTCTTGAGAGCAGAGTACAGAGAAATCATAGAAATAAAAGATTAAAGAGTGGAAAGTTGTATAAACCTTAGAGATAAGAGTTGCTAGGATCATTTGCTTATGCCAGGGCAGAAGTTGCTGCCATCTGTGAGAATTTGGAACTGTGTCATCTTTGGTCATTGAGCTTTCCTGAGGACAAAACCATTTCAGTAAGATGGCAAGGCATTAAGAAAATCCGAATCAAGAAAGAAATTGAATCTCAGGAAAAAAGGAAGAAGGGTCTAAAAAGCTCTATCACAGGGAGGGTTAGGCAGCCAAGTGACAGAGAACAGCGTGGCCATAAGGGGCAAGGAGGAACAAGGGGGAACTCCACCCGAAAGAGGCTTCCAATAGCACAAAAGCCACGAGGGCATAAAGAACTTTGGGGATTTAAGCAGGCAGCTCATAGGGGAAGGCAAAGCAACTCACAAGATCTGGGCCCAGGAGGGCACAAGGAGAGATACTAAAGAACAGAGAAACATTCTGGTAACGGATGCAGGCATCGGACAAAGGCAAAGTGTAATGCCTGCATTACTCTCCATGGTACAGTTCGCAGATGGCAAGCCACTGTACCATTGGCAAGCCGGGCAAGGGCCTGGAGAATAAAAGAACACACAAGAGACCTGGGTCATTCGTGAGGAGATAATGCTGAATGCCATTTATTCAAGCTAAGGGAAAACCTAATATACCAAGGTGCTGCACAATGGAATTCCCCCCAAGGCAGGTAGGAAATTTTCCCGCACAAGGTGGAGTAAACAATGGCCCTATAGCTAACCACCAGGGAGGCAGAGGGAGCACAGGAACAAACAGGATGTTTAACAGTAAATGCAACAAGATGTCTGGTCAGAAACTGTCTTCAAGATGAACCCCAGGAGGAGGGGTAGACCTGTGGGCCCTATAGGTCCCTCTTTTATATAAATTACATGACTAGGCCTGTCTTAGGTGGCATTGGACGTCAGGCAACACCCCTTATCCGTCATGGGAAAACATCCAGGTCAAAACACATTTCCTGTCTTAGGTTGGGGCAGCCCCCAGAAAACCTTTCCCGTCATTGGCTCACCCCTTACCATGTTCAGCCAGATTTGTTCTGGAAAATCCTCCAGGGCAATAGCTAAGAGGACTTGCAGAGTGGCAACATTGACCTCTAGCTCTGACATCATGAAACCATGAAGAGGATGCTCCAGCACATATAAGCACTCCAAAGGAGGTTGTGCCTGCTCAGTCCTTAATGAGTTTGCCCCCAAGTTGGAACCCTTTAAGTAAGGTCTCAGCGCTGGTGGGAGGAACCTTGGCATTGTTAACTAGAATAATCTCATGAGCCAATTTGTAAATTGTGCACGCCAGGGTCTGTGAATAGCAGCATTGAGCATTTTTACTGTATCTGTTAAGATGCAACCTAGCAGTGGTCTTGAACCAAAACCAATTGCAAATTTAACTGCAATATTCATTTGTGAGTTTAGCTCATTTTGAGTGGCCAAAGCATTTGCAACCTGCCCCATAAGGTATCCATTGTGTTAGCAAAAGCAACTGACTGACTAATGGTAAATCCAACAGCCATAGCTGCTCTGGCAGCCACAGCAATGGCCACCATATGGCTGTTGTAAAGCCAAAATCTCTTCTTGTTCGATGCACGATGAGTTGATCATCATGGGATGGGTTGATAGGTAGAGGAACAATCCTTGATATCCGACCACCACAGCCAGCTCCTCAGGACCCCAGCATCTGGTCTCGAGATACAGAGGCAGTATAAGCTACAGTTTCCAAAGGTGCAAGAATTTTGCTTACATATTGATTGTCAGTAAAAAGGTTAAATAGAATACCAGCATATTTCTCTAGGGCCATTAGTACACCGATCAATTCAGCCACCTGAGCAGATGTAGCATCAGTAGGCTGAATATCAAAATCAGGAGGGGAGGCCACCACAGCTCTCCTGGTGGAAGACCCATCAGTAAACACATTCTGAGCCCCTGCCAGAGGTTGTAAAGAAATAACTTCAGGGAAGCATACCGGATGATTTTTGAAAAAGGTTACCAGCTTATCAGAAGGATAATGATATCAAACTTTCAGGGATTAGTGCATAAAACCAAGGCTCAGTCTTCAGCAAAATTTTCCAGCCAAGTTATTTCTGCCTGGGTATATGGTGTAATAGGCTTATCAGGTAAATTCCAAAGGTTTACAAACTAAGTTTATACCCTTTCTGAATAACACATAGCACAGCAGAAGGATATGAGATAACAATTTTTGCAGGTGACACATGTCCTTGTTGCCAAAAACTCCAGTAGGGCTATGCTGGGAGGGGAAAAAAAATTAAGGCTCCGGTAGGAATTTTCAAACTGGGCCAGACCCAATTGAGATCTCCAAGTACACTGAAAGTAAATTTCCCCTGGGCTGACAACTTGCCCCTTTACCTGCAGGGTAATTTCTTTTGAAATGTCCTGGTTGTCCACGTGGAAAACAAGTCCTTAACCTAGCTCCATCTTGACTCTCCCTAAGGGCAGAAACAATTACCCATCATGTGAGTGCCATCAATGTCCCTGCATAACTGGATATAGTCATTTAAACTCCTATTTCTATGGGAACGTATAGTCTGCTGACAGTGTCCACATCCCCCAAAATACAACCTCCCAGCTGTAACAGGCAGTCAACAAACTCAGGATAAGGTTCTGAGGGTCCTTGAAGGACCTTAGACAGTTGTTCCCCTGCTCCTTTGTTAGGTAAAGCTATCTGAGCATAAACAGCAGGATCATAAGCAATCTGTGCTGCTAAGCCAGTATTTGTGCAATTTTCCTGCATTTCACCTCTCCATAACAAATAATCTCCCCCCAAAAGACAAGCCCTGTAAAGCTGCATCCAGTCACTGGGTATAAGGTTGAGTACCACAATGGATTCCATTAAAGCCACAGTGAAGGGGACATGAGTTCCATAGGCCATAACTGCTTCTTCTAGTTGCTTAATGTCCTTAAAGGCCAGAGGGTTATGCTGCCTGATCCTCTGTCCCTGCGGATCAATAACTTCCACAACAGGATAAATTTGCCTTTCTCTACTTAGATTATTTAGTCTGTGTTGGATCTCTCGGATTCCCGCCTCTAAGTCAATAGGGGCAGAAGCAGCAGCAAAAGGATTTGAGGTGTAAAGGAATGGATTTTGGGGCGGAGGTCTCGTGGAGGCATCTGTTTGCTCCCTTCCTTTCTTTTTCTAACTTCTTTTTTATCAGTGCAATCTCCTTTTTTTAAAAAATTTCTTCTTCCTCTTCTATATCCCTTTTAGTACTTTTAACTTCCCACTCCTCAAAACTCTTAACAGAACTCACAGATTCTTCATCCTGAATCTCCTCAAAGGTTGTGGTCAAATTCTCTAATTGCTTTTTTACTTTTACCTTCTCCCAATCAGAAACATTAAAGCCCCCTGTTTGTAGAAACCAGGGACTAAACTCTCTCTCAAAAAAAAAAAAATTAGGCAATAAACTACCTTACACAAAAGAAAACTGTCTCAATGAACTCTTGTGTTGTCTTAGTTTTAATACCAGTGCCTTGCTTGCTTTGTTTCTCTAAAAGAACTATCAACTGGCCCATCAATCAATTGACCCTTGCTTCTTAAAAAGAACTATCAATAGGGCCACAAATACTGAATTACTAGCACCCATTTTCAATTCGCCCTCACTATCAATTTCTTAACTGTTGGCCAGCCTCTGAGGGCAATCTCTCAGGGGTCCCCTACTTCCCCAGTCTCACTGCTGGGTCTCCAGCTGTAACACCTGCATTACTCTCTATGGTACAGTTCATGCACCACTGGACCATTCGAACTGGGCAAGGGCCTGGGGAATAAAAGAACTCACAAGAGACCTGGGTCATTCGTGAGGAGATAATGCTGAATGCCATTTATTCAAGCTAAGGGAAAACCTTATATACCAAGCTGCGACACAAAGGAATTCCCCCAGGCAGGTGGGAAATTACCAATGAAATAAACAGGTGAAATAAACAATGGCCTTATAGCTAACCACCAGGGAGGCAGAGGGAGCACAGGAACAAACAGGATGTTTAGCCAGAAAAATGCAACAAGAAGTCTGGCCAGAAACTGTCCTCAAGATTAACCCTGGGAGGAGGGGTAGACCCTTGGGCCCTACAGTAAAGCTTCTATCTGACTGAGACGAATGCCTCCTGCCTCAAAGTGTTAAACCTTTCCTAACCTCTGGATCACAACAGCTCCTGCAGGGATAGCTGGATGTTAGAGACAGGGCTTATGGCTTATTTTCTAGAGGTTTTTTTTTTGTTTGTTTGTTTTTTATTTTTTATTATGAAGGAAAGGAGGGAGGGATACAGAGAGAGAGAGAGAGAGAGAGAGAGAGAGAGAGGGAGGGAGGGAGGGAGGGAGGGAGGGAGGGAGAGGCAGAAAGCTTAGCTTCAAAAGGTGAACTCTCTACCCACCCATCTAGAAGCCCCTCAATGCTAGCTGCAAGTAATAGCTGGGTGTTTTCCAGTATTTTCACAAATTTGCTTTTAACTTAATGTGTGTGACAACATGAATGTATACCTGTTGGAGAATATTTTTTTTTGAAGTGTGCTGCATTTGTTTAACTCTGTGAAGCTGTGGGTCTTTGCCTGCCTAAAACACCTGATGGTCTAAAAAGAGCTGAACGGCCAATAGCAAGGCAGGAGAAGGATAGGTGGGACTGGCAGGCAGAGAGAATAAATAGAAGGAGAAATCTGAGAAGAAAGAAGAAGAAGAAGCAAGAGAACAAAGGGAGGAGGACATCAGGGGCCAGACACCCAGCTACACAGCAAACCACGGAGTAAGAGTGACCCCCCCCCCCTGCAAGAGTAAAGAATAAAACAACAGCAACATATACCTCTTTACCTGTAGTGCAAATTGGCTCTCACTTTTCCATTTGATGACTCTCATTCTTTTTAAAGGCTCCCGGCATTTCAGGACAGAGCTGTACCATGGTTTACTGTGCTGATCTTCTGTGGAGGGGCATTTATTCCTATTGCATACACAGCAAACGACATAGTTTTGAAAGTGCTTCTTGGTACCTCCTTAGTCACCAAGCTTTCATTATCCTTATTCTCATCTTTGTAGCTTCATGGAAAAAAACTTTAGCATCTTATTTTAATATTTTTTAAACTGGTACAGTTACATTATGGAGAAAAGAACCAAATGCCATGAGTTTGAAATCCGGCATTTTCACACCCAGTGTTGCCATTTGTAATCCACCCGACCTTGACAGAGGCACTTGACACACCTCGACTTGAGAGGCTTTGCCTGGGAAATGGTCTGGTCAATTCAGTGCTGCTGTGAGGAGCAAGAGGCAGGGCAGCCAGAAATTGGCAGGTGGCAGCTGACACCATGGGTCCTTTCAGAGCCTGAGGCCTACTGTCCATGCCTCTCCCTCCGATTGGCTGAACAGCAGAGAGTCATGATGGCACACAAATACTAAGACCTCCGTTGGATGCTATCTCCTCGGCTGTGCCAGAGGAACCCCAGAAAGGCAGTGCCACAGAGGTGGAAGGGCACATTCATTGTGGGTGGCATCATTCCCTGAGTTAGGGTGCTAGGCTACCTAGGTGTGGAGAAGGCCAGCCAAGCACTAAAGAAAGAAGCATGCGTTTGTTCTCTCTGCTCTCAACTGGCAATTTGACCTCCCTGCAGGAATGGGCTGTGACTGGAATCATGAGCCAAGTAAACTTCCATCCACTCAGCTGCTTTTTTTTAGTGTGTTTTATCACAATAATGGGGGAAAGAACTGGACAGGGCCTTTCCTCCTAGAGTCTGTGATTTCAGATCATGATGAGGGCTGGCTGGAAAGGAAGCTCATCATCCTGATGAATTCTGTTAAGGGTCCCCTTCATGTCACCTCCCTCTGAAGCTGTATAGCTCATTCCTCCAACACCAGAGAACACTTTGAGGTAAAGTCCCAACCATCTTGCATCCCTTCCACCTGCCCCCTGCCCCTCAGGGATGACTTTGGGTACAGCAAAACAGACTTGTTCCATGGGCTTTGTGCCAAAGCTCACCCCCTCGGCTCGTTTCAGAAGCGAATCTGCTGGTCTGGTGGGGATGCGTCCTCATTGTGGGCCGGAAAAACAAAAGTCCCAAGCCGTGTGGTCATTCAGAGGGAGGCCTTACAGTCTTCACCTCCTATTTCTTCCTTCTTTTCTTCCTCTTCCCTTTCTCTTCCCCAGCCATCATCCAGCCTCTGCTGGGTACCTTCTTTTGTGTTGCTTTGTCAGTGGGAGTAAAAATGTAAATGAGATACAGCATGAAATACTTGAGACAGTCACAGGGTAGTGAGGGTATCAGAGCGAACTAGACGATTGTGATTCTGGAAGAACAGCAACACTGATGGTGATAATCGCCAGGTGTTCTCGTGCCTCATGCCAACCGTAACTAGGTAAACCACAATAAGAAACATACAGAAGCCCTTTCAAAGTTGTCAGATGATGAATCAGCCCAGGCCTTGGAGAGCTAAGGTCATGGAATCCAGCCTAGGACTTGAGCCATGTGTGTTAGGTTCTAAGGCTGGGTTCAGGAGCACAGAAGGAACAGTCAGGACACCTGCCGTTGTGAAACGCAGCCTTCCCCTTTGATGGCTTGAATCAGATAACAGCTGGCACACGCCCAGGAGCACAAGCCCTTTACACCCCCTCGCTGTCCTCAGGATGGACTCTCATGTGATTGGGCGGAGCTATTTACCCATGCGAGCTCTCTGAGTCTGACCACCTCTCGGCATCTGTTTACTCTCCTAAGCCCCAGGTCAGAGCTCTGTGGAGTCCTCTGCAGCCCCCCACCCCACACTGAAGTGCGCCCCTGTGCTCATCAACAGCAGCTGCTTCTGGGGTGAGGTCGGCTCTCAATAAATAAGAATCCTGCCCGAGGTCGACTCACAGGCAGGGCAGGCTGTCATCCATCACTGCCGATCTACAGCCTCCCTTTGCTATTTCTTGCCTGGCATCCATCACCTCGCAGAAGGCATCCATCGATTCTCCACTGTAATCGAATCTTACAAACGAGTGGGCTCGTAATTAATAAGCTAACATGGCTTCCATCAGAAATCTCCAACTGCAAATTCAGCATGGAGGGATGATCAATGCCACCACTCTTTCCCTGCTCGCAAGGAACCAAGCCAGAGCTCTCAAGAGGCACAAGGTAGAGAACTGAATGAGATGACCTCTCTAGGTGACCAGGGCTCTAACGTCACCGTACAGCTTTGCAGTGCGTGGCTGTAGCTTGCATCTCCAATGTCCCCACATATGCATTAAAGTCTCAGTCCCTAAGTTGGTATCCTTCGGACATGGTGGGAAATGAAGATGTGGACCTTAATGGAAGGTCCTCTGGTCACAGGACACCTTAATGGCACCCTACTTCTGATACCCTGTGTTGTCACCTCAGACCCAAAGCAAAGGGACCAATTGGTTATGAAGCAGTCATGGCTCACACCCTCCAAAACTGTGTGCTAGAACTACCCTTTCCTCTCTTTCCGTTGATTGATCATCTGATGCATTTGCTAAAGTGGAACACTTTTTAGGATCCCCGCCTCTGTGCCAAGGTCAGCTGCAGATCCTTTCCTTAAAATCCCCTGCCCTCCAATAACACGGTTATTTTTCTCACCCTCCCCCCCATCAGGAGCATGGCTTGGGCATCTATCACAAAGGATAGTCAGAGGAGAGTGTGGCAGGTTAGTTTTACAGACTGTCACTGCAGCGAGGACACCACTGTCTCCTGAAAGAGAGTAAGAGTGCTGTAGGGGCACTGGATCCCCTCATGCCCAGGCAAGAAGGGATCCCTTTCTCCGGGGCTGGTTTAGCCGCCTGAGCTTTTTTCCTGTATTTCTAAGGGTAAAAGGCCCGAACGGTTCATTCTCTAGACTAAGATCTTGTGTCAATGAAACAGAGGTGGAGGTAAGTACAGAATATTAATAGTTTGTTAGGATAGAGCCAAGGCCAGCAGATTACATCATCCTGAGTTTGCTATCTGAGAATTCAGGGCCTCCCCGACCTGTGTATCACTAAGGGCAGACATGCTATCTCTAATGTTCAATGTCTGTCTTTTGGGGGTCCTTTTGCAGTCTATTTGCAAGAGTCCTTCCTTGCCATCCTCTCTCCTTATCATCCATCCTGCCATAAAGGATCATTGTGGGTCTAGCTTTATGTAGATCTGACTATGAGAACAAAGGCTGCCTTGACTGAGTGAATACTTTCACGCCAGGGTCCCACCGTACGGGGGCAAAGGTCATCCAGTTACCCATGCAGAAAGAAGTTATGCCCAATAATTAATACACTGCTGGGCTATCTGGGATGAATCCCACTATGGGAAGGGAGAGCACTATGGTTTCACAAGGGTTTCACAAAAATGACAGCGACTATTCAAATGGGCATGACCCCAAAAAGCCTTGCAAGTTGGCGTTAGTTAGCCTAGAGACTGGCAGCCGTACTCTCTAGAACGCTTGGACCGCAGCAGCTTCTGTGTCTCAGTAAGAGGCAGGGGGAAAGGCAGGCAGGTGAGAGAGGCTTCGTATCTGAGTAGTCCACTGCCCATCAGCTCCAAAGACTCAGCCTGCCAAGGATGGTGATTTGGTGTACTGTGTCCTGAGCCCCAAGAGCAGTAAATGTATTTCCTATTTAACTAAAAATGAATGCCTTGTTTTTAAAGTTACTGGGTTAGGATTCAAGTCCTTTTTCAGAAGGAACTCCATTTCCCTGACACTGCTGGCAAAGCTAGGAGGGCAAAGCAGGCTGGCATCCAGTGAGGCTGCTTGGAACACTCTCAGAATTTCCATGTCAGAAGCAATTCACAAACACACACACACACACAAACCCAACACCAAAAAAACCCACATTTCTTGGAAGACCCATGTGTGTTTGTTACAACTTGTTTCCCTCAAGGGGCGCAGGTGTTCACAGTCTTCATCTGGTGGCCTAGATTTAGATGTAAATCCACCCTGAACGGTACGGAACGGATACTGGAAAAGTCTCCTTCCTACCTCAGCCTGAGATCCTCCAGCTGGGGACCTTACAGCCACTGTAAAGAGGATGAGCTGACGGAGTGGAGCAAGGAAGCAACAATCATACGATGACAGAGTTGTTGAGGCCAAAGCCTCAGCTCTGTCAGACCTAAGAAGCTCGACTCCGCCACTTGTTGAGGCCAATTAAAGAGACAGGTGACTGTAAGAAGCAAGAGAATGCGATTTATTTAATATGGCCACACTGTAACAAAGAGCAAATAAAGAGCAGTAAGCTCCCAGGTTGATTTTCTCGGTACTGTTACAAGGTTTAGGTTTGAATAGAAGGCGAGAAGTGGCATAACTAAGCTGTCCTAGTCAGAGTATAGCCCTGTTCCTTACTGACTCATCAACGGTCTGGTCTTTTCTCGGGTTGTCATGAACACACTGTGCCGGAAGCATACGCAAATATGTGAGTGTCTTTCCACAATGTCAGATCACAGTGAATAACAACAAATTCACAAGGGGCATCAATTTGGTAATTGTTTTTCTCACTAACTCTCAAGAGTACACATTTCGTATTACATGGCAAATATCTGTATCTACATATACACATGTTCTGACTATGGAGGGCTAAAGAGGTTCTAGCATAGCCCCCGGAGTCTCAAAGGGGCCTGAGATGCAGAAACTCATAGGGATGCCCAGAGAATAACCTCAAGAATAAGGTAACAAACCAAGCTTCGGGTCTGTGGCTGTTGCTGCTGCTGCAGAGCCATAGAACCAGGCTGCAAGGTCAGAGCTGACCTGCAGGAGCAATGTGTGCTGGAGGCGATAGAGGTGACAGGCAGTATTGGGGCCAGGTGAATGAATGTGCGCAGCAAAATAACAGGCCATATCTTGGTGGGCTTTCTGCCTGTTGTCTAGGAGCTGTCTGCCTGCTGTTGTCTAGGAGCTGTCTGCCTGTTGTTTAGGAGCTGTCTGCCTGTTGTTGTCTAGGAGCTATCTGCCTGTTGTCTAGGAGCTGTCTGCCTGTTGTTTAGGAGCTGTCTGCCTGTTGTTGTCTAGGAGCTGTCTGACTGCTGTTGTCTAGGAGCTGTCTGCCTGCTGTTGTCTAGGAGCTGTCTGCCTCTTGTTGTCTAGGAGCTGTCTGCCTGCTGTTGTCTAGGAGCTGTCTGCCTGCTGTTGTTTAGGAGCTGTCTGCCTGTTGTCTAGGAGCTGTCTGCCTGTTGTCTAGGAGCTGTCTGCCTGTTGTCTAGGAGCTGTCTGCCTGTTGTTGTCTAGGGGCTGTCTACCTGTTGTTGTCTAGGAGCTGTCTGCCTCTTGTTGTCTAGGAGCTGTCTACCTGTTGTCCAGGAGCTGTCTGCCTGTTGTCTAGGAGCTTTTGGCCTGATGTTGTCTAGGAGCTGTCTGCCTGTTGTCTAGGAGCTGTCTGCCTGTTGGGCTCCTGATGCATGCATTGGATGGTTTAATGAAGTCAATGGGTTTGTCCTGTCTTGGTGTTAAATGTCCAGCTCTTCATGGGGTCTGGGGAAGCTGTACCCTGTTCTCAGTCTGGTGTTCAAGAGGTTCTCAGGCTTGGCTTTATTAATATGAATTTAATAGACCCACGTACTCATCATGTGGTCCCAGTCCACTTGGATAAATGTATAAGATGGCAGCATTCCTGCTTTTAGGAGTTCAGTCACCAGTTTCTGATGCTCGGCCAGGGACCCACGGTGTTGTTCATACATCCATCACAGTGTAGCCATCCTCCATGCTCAAAACGGAGCCAGCCATTACTTACAAGACAGAGTCACTGAGGGCAAGGCGTAACCTGAAAACTGTACCAGACCATATGGAGTAGCAACCTTATTTCAAGAAAGGCCGACTGACAAGCTGGCAGGGCTCATCCTAGGAGAAAACATCCTCTCTGGTGGACACCTGACATTCAGCCCTTCCCATCCCCCATCATGGGATTCCTGGGGGGGAATTCCAGTTCCTTGGGGGTCCATTGTTCCAATACCTGATTGTCAAAGACAAGTGTCTCTCTGTAGAATAGCCTCATTCCTGCCAGGAGTGCTACACCCAGACCCCAAAGCACTACCCTCCCTTCTAAATGTGCACGGTGAAAAAAGCATGACCGTTCCAACGAGATGTGTTCTGTTACAGAGCGCGTGATACGAAAGATTCTGTTCTTCTGGGTTAGCAATCCTGAGAGAGGTCATGACCCCAGCCCTTTGGTGAACTCTGAACCACCGACATCGATTTTCTTGTCAATGAATGTTTGGGGGAAAAGTAAGTTGTAGCAGTTATCTAACAAGCTGAGTCTCTCCTACAGGAAGAAATATTCCATAAACCTTGGCCCTCCATCACACTGAAGACAACACACGTCAAATTAAGTGATGTACACCATTTTTGCTGACTTTTATTTCTTTCAATGCACCTTCATTTTCTTTTCCAATAAAAGAACTTTATACCATTGATGTGACTGGTTTCCATTGGGAAGGGAGCATCACACTGTGGGCCGTTAGCCAGAAAGCTTTTGCACTGGAACTGGTTCAGAAAACCTGGGCAGAGGAGGCAGGGAGCCCACAAACAGATCCAGGCTACGAGATTTCCCAGGCCTGTGCCATGGCACTAGACTCAGAAAGACTCCGTTCATCAAAAAGACGATTTCGACCTAACTCCAGTTGAAAGAGAAATTGTGGAAGAAGCAGCAGGACCAACTTGGCTTGAACTTGGAGGGACTGGGCTTGGTGGGGAGGGGGTAGCAGAGTAACTGATGTAACAGGGGCTTTTAGGAACAAGTCGGCAACCCGGTTTGTCTAGCCACCCTCAGGACTCCCCTTCCTCAGCGGCAGCTTGGATAACTAACAGCAGCAGGGCTTTGCTAACTGGTCAAAGGGTGGAGCATGAGTGTCTCTCTGGTTCTGGGTGGAAACACAACATTCTGAACTGAGATGCCAATCTAGCTAGGGCTTTCCAGTAAATCATAAAGGTGTACCACTGCCTCTGCCCTTAAGAGTTGGTCCAAATGGGGCTATCAATCACCTGGACAGAAAACCATCTCTCAGTAAAGCTGTGTATCCCAGAAATTTTTAGAAATAAATAGCAACTACTTAAATATGACGGTCAGCACAATGGTGCCTTTGGCCACTGTCCATCACCATGAGAGGTAATGGTCCTTTGGCCATTGCCCAATCTCACCCTCAAGAATTCATCGAGTTATTTCTGCCTGTCTTCTGCATTGTGTTCTGTGGATACTGTCTGAATTCACCCAATGGAAATCATGAGGACTGGAGACCCTTAGGCTAGAGTAAGATCCTGGTGTCACGAGGACCCCAAGCCTGTCTTCTGGGTATCCTTGAAAACATATATAGAAGTCTAAAGCTTGTCTTTTGAAATGAAATCATATTTATACTTAGTATGACTACAAATTTAGCTTTGAGCACATTAAAGAGCCTGATCCTTTATAAGGTGACCATTAATTTGCACGTCTTAATTATCTTCAACAGTTTACAACAAGTTAGTGGTTTTTGTAAGATCAGGGTTTACAGTTTTAGACACACATCTCTAAGTTAATTGCTAACCTGAGTATACCTTTACAACCTTTGGAATTTACCATACAAAAATCCATTCTAATCCAAAGTATCTTGGAAACTTGCCATTGTCTCCTTAGTCTAAAAATAAGATAGAAATAATAAACAGAGGGTTCGTTAGGACTAAGAAATTTTACAGGTGCTGCCTTTTACCAATGGCAGCCACAGCTGTTCCCGGCTTGCCTTCCAGGCAGGCTTTCCCTGCTAGCGTTTTCTAGAGACAGAGGTGCCAGAAGTCCAGTATCACTGTCATGTTTCAGTGAGATTGTCTTTATTATTATTATTATTATTATTATTATTATTGCAAGGAAACAGCTGAAGGAACACATAAGCCTCTTTTCTACTTTTGTCTCCTTCCCAGTTTTATCTCCAAACCCTTCATGCCCCATCCGTTCCAACGTCCTGTTAAGTAGACTCCATCCTCAGGAACCTCCTTCAAATGTTTCCTCTCTCTATACCGTTCTACATTTACAATCCTTCTGCAATATTCGTTCTCTCTCAAGCTAGGTCCGTTTCCATTCTCAGTGCATCTCCATCCTTCCTGCGGTAATTTATATCTGAGGTCAGTTAGTGCTGAGCCTCTGCCTCCCTTCAGGATAGCCATTTTGGGTGCAGTGTGCAAACTGGGGGTACAAAGCTACCCATCATGACTGGAAGACGCTGATTCTTCCTTAGTCCATCCAATAGACGAGCATCCAAATTTATATAAACAGCAGAGTCAGGTAAAATAGCCAATGGCTGAGAAACATCTAATAAAAGCTGATTGGCTGTAGCGAGCTTAGATTCTTGAGCTGTATCACCTGGGATGGGTACAATCTTTGTGGGACACGTGGAATTCATATGCAGTGTATATGCTACTTGTCTTTTCAAAGAGTTAGCTACAAAAGCAATCTTTTTTAGAGTGAAAATCCTAAAACTATAGTATTTTTAGATGTAATTTTAGGCAATAACCATGGATTTCTTTTAAAAAAATCTTTTTTCTTTTCTTATTTTTGTTTTTTGTTGTTGTTGTTTGTTTGTTTTTCAAGACAGGGTTTCTCTGTAGCTATGGAGCCAATACTGGAACTTGCTCTATAGACCACGCTGGCCTTGAACTCACAGAGGTCCGCCTGCCTCTGCCTCCCGAGTGCTGGGATTAAAGGCGTGCGCCACCACTGCTTGGCTATCTTTAGAAATTTTAAGAGGGAACACGGTGGCTGTTCTTGGTTGCCAACTTGACTATATCCGAAATGAGCTAAAATTCAGAAATGGAGGGCCTACCTGGAATCCGGATCTTGAGGTGAAAAGACAAAATGCCTTTGATCTGAATCTTGAGGCTGGGGGAACACACCTTTGGGCTGGATCTTGTCATGGGGAAACACACCCCTTTAATCCAGACCTTGAGGCTGGAAGGCCACACCTTCTGCTGAAAGTCTGCATAAGAACAGTGGCAGAAGGAAGGGCTCATTCTTCGCCTGCCTGCCCTCATCTGTAATCCAACCATCACTGGCATTGGGTGGACTTCTTCCGGATTCCAGCATATAGAGAAGACCAGCTGAGACACCCAGCCTCGCGGGACTGAGCAACTGCTAAGACCTTCCCATTCACAGCCAGCCATTGTTGGGTTAGTAAGTCATTCCCATGAATTCCCCTTTCATATATAGATGGAGAGAGAAAGAGATCCATTCTGTAATATCTGTGAATCTAGAGAACCCTGATTAATACAGGAAGTATTTTGGATAATTATCTGTAAATCCCAAGTAGTTTGATAACACAACCTGCCAATTAATTGTCAGTATGAAACCAATAATGGTCTTTACCAGTAAGGAATTATTTCTATGAGTTATTGCTTTAGCAACTGCATTATTTAATAAATTAATAACTCACTCCACTTTAGATGTTACCTTTGTTGCAGAATTTAACTGAGAATTTCCAGAAAGCAACTTAAAGAGCAGAGCCAACTCCTTAGGAGTGATAAGCAGATAAGAACAAACCCAATGGTGATCTAAAATTTTAGAGTTAAGCCTTTAAGCATTTAGATAAGCAGGAGAAAAGAATATCTTCCATATAATGATGGCTAATACCTCTAGAAATTTAAACAGCGTTGGCTGACTACGTTATGCCTGATCATGATTGCTTTTTTGTTTGTTTGTTTGTTTTTGTTTGTTTTATTTTGTTTTGTTTTTTTGAGACAGGGTTTCTCTGTAGCTTTAGAGCCTGTCCTGGAACTTGCTCTTGTAGATCAGGCTGGCCTCAAGCTCACAGAGATCCACCTGCCCCTCATGATTGCTTTCTGTCCTAGGAGTTAAGCTTGTTTTCAGGTTTTTCCCATGAAAAGACCATACTGAGTTATTCCTGCTATGGGCAAAAACCAAAAACATTTAATCAAAAAATTAAGCAAACAAATACAAATTCTAAGTTCTGAGGTAACCAAGCTAGCTCATGTTTTGATGCTACAGTCCCACGGGCCATTCCTTGGAATTCACTCTGCTCCTCCAGACCTCAGAGGCCAAAAAAAGGCTGCAGGAGGCCCGAGAGTTCCCGTCAGTTCACCCAGAAGGGCGACAGCCCCACTGTGGCTCTGTGACCACTGACAAGGCTGGTCACCATTTGGCCCATCCTGCCAAGACCTGCCAAGATGTGTGGCAGAAAATTTCCTCTCTCCTTTTTCTTCCCTCTTTTTCTTCCTGGGAGGTTCCAAGCAAAACATTACTGTACTCCAGTTTGCAAAATAATTACAAGGAATTTTTATCTTCCCTTGGATGGGCTATCCTTATAACATTGCAGAGCTATAGCGCTGAGTATTTTGCTCCTTTGGATCTTAATGAATATCTCAATAATTGCACAACAGGCTTTGTTTCAAAGGACTGAGCAGAACCACATCAGTTTTCACCCTCGCTTCGGTCTCGACCCTTTGGGTGAAAGGACCGAGTTTCCTAAACCTCATTTCTATTTGAAGGAAATTTTTCGTACCTTCTCCCAGGGTCATGTATCCCATGTTGAGGTGCCCGCTGTGGTGATTCCCCTGTAGGCTTTACAGCAGGCAGGGGAAAAAAAACAATTAGGGTTAGGTAAGAAACTTGGCTCAGCCCGTCTGGCCCAGATTTTACTTTAGCCTTTAGCAAAGCAAAATTTTGGAAAAGCAATATTCAGATAACAATTAACTCAGTCCCAAGTACACAACTATGGAAGACATGTTTGTTTTTGTTTGGGGTTTTTTTGGTTTGGTTTGTTTTGTTTGTTTTTCCAGACAGGATTTCTCTGTGTAGCTTTGGAGCCTAGAACTCTCTCTGTAGAACAGGCTGGCCTCGACTCCCGAATGCTGGGAATAAAGGCGAGCACCACTGCCCAGTTTGAGGACATGTTTACATTGAAACTCTTTGCAAAGTACAGGTGGCTTCATCTGTATAATGGGTTCCTGTGGCCTGAGAAACAATGCTCAGGGTAAGGGACTAGGGAGTGTGACTGAAGTAGACACAACACCCGTGGTGTCAGGATTAGCCTGGCCCTAAGATAACACAGAAGTCCCCAAGGCTGTTGTAACACAAGTGACATCACTCCTAAGAGTGGGTTTTATTGCCTAAAAGCAAGGTTCTGGATTTAGGGGGATGGGCCGGAGAGATGGCTCAGTGGTTAAGAGCTTTGGTTGCTCTTCTAGAGGACCTGGATTCAATTCCCAGCACCCACATGGCAGCTCACAATTGTCTATAACTCCAGTGCCAGGGGATCCAACACCCTCCTCACGCAGATGTACATGCAGATGAAACACCAAGGCATAGAAAACAAAAATAATAAATAAATAAATAATTTAAAAATATTTAGGGGGGTAAGGGTCAGGGATAAGTAAAACCATAAATTCTGGGAGATTCAGCAAAGCCTGTCTCATTTTCCAGAAAGGATCCCCAGGTTGTGAACTACGCCATTCCTGGCATCCCGGGAGGAGCTGCAGAGCCCCTCATTCCCATGCAGAGGCAAACTGTGGTTTGACCTCCTGCCTCCTCCAGTGCTTATCTGTGTGCACGAGGCATTTTTGCCCTCCACACCAGACGTGAGTTCTGCAGACATGAGTCCTTGGGTTCCAGGGCACAGCCTCACCTTCAGGGATACGGGCCCTAATTTGGAGGGTGGTCTGTGCTGTGAGGTGGTGCTGTTCTTAGAATCCAAGGTAGCTGCACGCGGTGGTGCACGCCTTTAATCCCAGCACCTGAGGCAGAGGCAGGCAGATCTCTGAGTTCAAGGCCAGCTTGGTCTACAGAGTGACTTCCAGGACAGAACACACAGAGAAATCCTGTCTCCAAAAACAACCAAAGTAAACGAAAAGAATCCACGGTGGCAGTGACTCTAAGGACAATGACTTATCTCCACGTCTTCGGAAAAGGAGAGACACAACGAGGGCAGAGGAGTCAGGCTCCCGTCCTGCCTTTAGTTACCTTGTGGGTCCAAGTGAGGGATCTGTGAATTTTAACCCAAACAGCCTTTAAGGGTCTGCTTCAGTAGGATGCCAGTTACTGACTCTAAACGCCACTAGACTACCATTCAGCAATCTCCTCCCACAACCATCATAGGTCAGCATGGAAGCGGGGAGCAGTTTCAGAGGTGCTCAGTACCAGGGCTGCATAGGGACCTGACTTTGAAGGGCCCGTTAGACAGGCTGTGTCAAAGCCAGATGCCTAGGCAGTCAGTCTTGTTCTGAGCCTGGGAACGGGGGCTGGTGTCTTTGGCTCTGAACCCCCAAGGCTGGGTTCAGAACTCAGGCCGTGGGTTTTAGGAGCACAGCAGCTGCGGTTGAATGTCTATCTTTCAGCCTTCCTGGGAGCATCCAGGCAGGGGGCAGGGCCTAGATGCTATTTACAGGGATTGCCTGGATTTTGCAGGGGGAGGAGCCCGTTCGACACCGTTTACCTGCCTCGGCCCAAACCACCAGTTCCATTCTGCCTGAGATAACCCAGAGCTGAGGTTGCCTGACCGCTGCCCCTACTGCCTAAAGGCTTTGTTAGACTTTCCTTGGGAACGCTTCAAATCGTCTGACACCACAGACTACTGGAATCATGGTAGGAATGGTGGGGGCCCATGATGCAGCTAGTAGATCAGCTCAGCTGTGTCCAGGCAGCACCTGTGTGAGCCAGCTGTATCCAGGCAGCACCTGTGGGAGTCAGGTGTAGGAGAGTGCACCTGTGAGGCAGGTGCGGGATGGCAAGGTCAGGCTGAGGCTGGAGTCATGGGAGGGGCCATGGGGATCCTCCAAGTGCTCTTGGGGGGACTGTTGGGGCATTAAAAGAGATAGAAAGCCTAGGTTGGACTCTTAACGCCTTCAATTGGGTCTCTGCAAGCTTGGGGAAGACTCTTTCACCTCTCTGAGCCTTGATTTTCTTGGCAGCTGAAAGAGGACTAATATCCTCTATTTGGTGACATTATTATAAGATCTAATAAGAGATGACACATAGAAGACCCAGCTCTACAGTGTCTGACTGGCTATACAAAGGTGTGCTACAGGATTCTGATTCCCAGGCTGGAGGTCAAGAAGATGATATTGCCATTTAGCCCCTGAGACGCACCCTGCTAGAGAAGCCACGTCCCAGCCCTTGTCTCCCGGGCCACCTCTTCCAGCTCTTTCCCTGCAGCCCGCTGGCCTCCAGCACTCTTATCCGCTGAGCCATCAACATGCCTGGAGTAGGGAATGGTCTGAGTTCTGGTTTATCAGGTTCCGTTGTTGTTTGACCCAATCCATCCCCTTGGCCTCAGAACTGGCCGAATTCCCTTCTGTCTGATCAGGAGGGAATCACAAGATAACATTAGGAAGCCCTGTGTGGGACGCCAGCTTCAGAGCAGCCGCCGCCCGTTTGATCTTCCTAAGTGGCCCTGACCTAAGAACCTTGGCAACCATAGGGAACCGGGGCTCTGTGCTGTGGCTGCGTCCTCCCCTCTTTGTGTGTGGGATGTGGGGTTGGTGAGGTGACAGCCTACAATTAGGGCAGAGTGGCTGCTCACTAGCTGAGACCTGGCTTTCTTCCTGGTACAGGTCCATGGATGCAAAGGGTTCCAGTTCCAAAACTGGGCAAAGACCTACAGCTGCTGCCCAGAGATGTACTACCAGCCCACATCAGTGGAGGAGGTCAGAGAGGTGGGTCCATCAACACCACATGGGCTGCCCAGTCTGCAGCCACAGTTCTGGCCCTGGAACAGAGGTCAGTGGGGGGCTTCCTGGTCTAAGCCCACCACAGTCCCTAACTGCTGTCCCGGTTAGGTATACACAAAGCTCCTCTTCCTGCTTCCCCCAGCTTCAGGTCTGCCCAGCAGCCGGCTGTAATTTCCATGCCCACCTCAAGGTGTACACAGGGATGTGCCAAAAGCAGCCATGTCTGTACTCCCATCTCAGACTTCTGCAATGAACTCCATGCAAAGACTTGTGCACATGCATGCGCACACATGTGTACATATTCATGCATGCTGGTACAGATAGATGCATATGCATACAGACCTATGTATATGCACATGCATGTATACATTCATATGCATATGCACATACAGGCCTATGTGCATGCAACTGTACAAAAGCACACACACATACATACATCTATACACAGACACACAAACAGACCTGTGCATAGATACCTGTTACAAATGCACATTTATGCATATATATGCATGTAGCCTTGTGCATACATACATACATAAACACATCTATGCACATGCGTGCACACACACACATGTATATACATGGGTTTGTATACCTGTACATATATGCATGAGTGCTTGTGCACATACATAAACACACATGCATAGACACACACTCACACTCACATCTGAGATGACTTTCTGAGAAGAATCAGGGTTGCTGGGGAAGGACACTAGTGTAGGGATTGAGGGCTGTACTCTAAGAGACAAGAAAGAAACACCAGGAATGGGTGAGAAGCTGAAAAGCAAACTGACTTTGGTGGCAATTAAGGGATGAGGGAGGGAGCCAGGAGCGTGCTTTTGGCATAGCTACCTAAGACGACGGTTCCTGAGAGGTACTAGTCCATGTGATCTTGTGGCACTAACAGGGTAAGTGGGAGTGTTTCCACAGAGGACCAGCAAAACCCAGTGGAAATGAAAATAGGTGTGTGACCAAGCAGCTCCAGGACTGTGGTGTGACATAATGTCTTTGCTCAGCCTCAGCCTAAAATATACCGTGCAGGTGGTAGGGCCAGCATTTCTCAGTGGATTTCTGGTTGCCAATGGAACACTTTGTAATATGACTTGCGGGTCCCAAGGCACCTGGATGGGTGTGTTTGAGTAGAGGCATGAGGAAGGAAGCGGATTCACTGAAGTGGCATTGTGGCACATTTATTCAGCCAAATACCTCCAGACACTATCTACCTGTGCCAGCCCTGGGATGGGTCCCAGTCACCATTCTCTAGGGGCCTTTACTGAGGTGTGGGTGTAGACTAAGGGTCCTGGAAGCCATGTTGAGGCGCTTGGGTCCTATCCTTTTGCTAGGATACCTTTGGAAGGTTTTTTATTGTTGAGAAAAAGCTTTAAGCTGGGGTTGGAGATCCAGCCCAGCTAGTAGAGTGCCTGCCTGACATGCACGAAGCCCTGGGTTCCATCCGCTGCACTTACTGGGCTGGTGCTGTATGCTGTGGTCCCAGCACTGAAGGAGGCAGGAAGATCAGGAGTTCAAGGCCAGCTTTGGCTACGTAGGTCTCAAAAGGGAGGGTTCCTCAAACTGGCCCATATGGTAGCTCTGTAATTCCACCATTAGAGAGGCAGGAAGATCACCAGCTAGAGGAAAGACTGGTCTACATAGCAAGATCTTGTCTAGAAACAAAACATAAAGAAGGCTTGGGGCTGCAGTTGGAGGAACAAGAGTCCCAGACTAGAAGGACTGTGGTTCTCTGTCCCAGTTTCCCTCGAAGCCCATCTCTCTGGCTTTCTGGAACCAGGCCGGGTCGATCCACTAATGCCAAAGGCTCACTCTTCAACTTCTCCCCACCCGCTGCAGACTACAGCTGGCCCTGAGGGGCCCCTGGCTTCCTCTCTGAGCAGATCCTGACTGACTGATGTTGTCTTGGCAGGTGCTGGCCCTGGCTCGGCAGCAGAACAAGAGAGTGAAGGTGGTGGGCGGTGGCCACTCCCCTTCAGACATCGCCTGCACTGATGGCTTCATGATCCACATGGGCAAGATGAACCGGGTTCTGCGGGTACGGGGGCCCATGGCTCTCCTCCCCAGCTGTTCCTAAGCTGATAGCTTCAGCCTGTGTCCCAGACTCCATATGTGCCCGTCTTTGCCTCAGTCCTTAGCCTCTTCCTGCTCTGGGTCCCCAGAGTGACACCCTGATCCCTGGCCTTCGCCTGAACAACTGTCACCTGAGCCCTCCCTGGGCTTGCTCAGGCCACTTGTCAGGTCTGCCTGGCCTGGCCACAGAGAAGACGTCCATCCCTTCTCTTCCATTCCACCTCTTTCAAAGAGGCGTGGAGAAACAGACTCTCAAAGAGAATCACGGTGACTACTCCACAAGACATGAAGATCAGAGACAGGCAGTCACTTGCCTGTGGTCACACAGCAAACAACAGCAAAGATGGACCCAGACTCAGAACTGCCACTAGCTTCCTATTGGAATACTGTCTGTGCAGCTTGCCTACTAGGGACATGGGATCCCAGAAACATGTGCATAGGATTTCAGTCCTCTCCTTCCCCGAGCCTGGCTCCACTGAGCTGAATTCCACGGAATTCTCCCCCTTCCCCGCAGCCAGCTAACAATGACCTAGGTTTCTATACTGTGCCCGTATTTGCTCAGACTGGCAGGCTCTGTCTCTTAGCGAACATCAGTCATGGCAGTAATTAACTCTGATTGCTAATTAGTGAGGACTGGACTTCAGCAATTGATTTTCCAAGCTCTGGACCCTGGGTGGCTGGATGAGCAAGCGCTTGGTGGGTGGGCTGATGTGGATACTCGTCCCAGCTCTGCCACCAACGTTTCTGTTTGCATGACCTTGGATCTTGGTATAGCCCCCGGCTGCGGTCGGATCTCAGGATCCCACAGTTAGCCATTGCCCAGGTCTTCGGGGTGAGAGCAGCCTGAGACTTTGTCCTCCAAATAGCATGACCAGGCCCTGTGGCAACACACCCTGTCCACACCTTCCCAGTGTGGACAAGGTGAGGAGCGTGGGTGTGGCCCAGCCCCCATCCTAGCCCAAGAGTCCCAGGACAAAGCTCTTTACTTCTCTGCCTCTCGTTCCCTTTGCCTGTGAAAAGTGCAGTTGCACGGACATCCCTGAAGGCCTAAAGGGAGGCTCAGTCAAGAGTGTTTGCCCAGCATGTGCAAAGGCCCGGGGTTCCATTTACAATACTAAATAAAGAGCTGACTTTATGAGACCAGAACCAAGGGATTGAGGCGTGCATCTGTAATCCCTCTGCTTGGAGGTCGGTACAAGAGGATTGCACCTTTGAGGCCAACCGGGACTCCATAATAAGATTCAGTTTCAAAGACAAACTTTTCCCCCAGTGTCCCAGCGTTCTTGGGCTCAGTACCCCTATTCAGACTGAAAAGTGGCTCAAGCTGACCACAGGCTAGGATAGCTATACTCACATTCCAGAAGGGTCTGACTAGGGACCAAGGGCCCGAATGTGGCCTAGCTCCTCCCAGCCTGTGCTGTCTCTGGCAGGTGGACACGAAGAAGAAGCAGGTGAAGGTAGAAGCTGGTATCCTCCTGGCTGACCTGCATCTACAGCTGGACAAGCATGGCTTGGCCATGTCCAAGTAAGAGCCCCTCCTCTGGCCCCCACTGGGCCAGAGCTGCCTCTCCCCTCCTTGCTCTGGGCCCCCATACTCAAGGATCTGGCAGTGAGACAGTCACACTTCTTGGGGAGTAACCCTTCCTCAGAGCTCTGCCTTTCCCACTTGGCACCGGTGGCTTTACTCGTCATGCCCGATAGGTTAAGAGGGGGAAAGGTCCAAGTTTAGTAGAGTTTTGAACAATCGTCAGTGGTCTTGAACCAGGATGAGGCAACTGAGGATTAAGTCTCTCCCAAAATTGGCAAAATACAGCTACAGAGCCCAATACACTAAGGCAGCTAAAACCAGCCCTGGAAGGGACAGAAAAACAAGGTGGCCCTTCAGGCCATGGCCTTCTGGTCCTTCTACCCAAATGCCTTTGTCATTGCTCACCTTAGTCCTAGGGGTTACCATTAGCACAGCAGTCAAATGCAGCTAACAGGGTAACTCTGAGAAAGTACCGCCAGATGTCTGAACAGTGGTGTAGAAATCTCACTGCAACTGGAATTAACTCCGTGGAAATCCTGGGGTTGACCTTCAAGTGTTGGGGTCGGCTCACCTCACCTTCCTAGCACAGATCCCACAAATCTACACTATGGAAACCATTGTCCCCGCCCCTCTCCCAAGGTCAGGATGGCTAGGATATTTATAGGGCGATCGCCATGTATAGACCATGTTTAGGCTCTGGAGAAGTAACAACAAAGGAAACCCAGACCCCACCTAACAGGAGCTCCAGCACGGGGCGGGTAGATACAGAAACTGGCCAGTACTGTAGAGGAAGGAGGTTCAACAGCAGTGTTGAGGGGACCGAAAGACTTCAGGGGACCCTAAGTTCAGCATGACTCATTCTGGGCCTGGACCTTGAGTCTCAGGAGCTTAGTTTTCTCCTAGAGCCCCGAGGAAGTTGTGTGGGTTTCCAAGTAGGACGGGTGGGAGGCTCACCTACCCAGACCTGCTGGGATAGCTGTGTGTTTAGAACCAGGGAGGCACCCAAGCCTTGGTGCGTTGGGAGCGGAGGAGACTCAGCAGAACATGTGGCTGTGTCTGCTTAGAGAAGATGCCTTTGGTAGGAAGCAAAAGGGGCCTGTTAGGCTTCAGAGACCTCAAAGGCTAAAGAGCTGGGTGTTCCCTGCAAACCAGCCCATGCCCCAACCTGCTCATCTGCTCATCATGGAGGTCAGGGAGCTGAGGTCTGAAGAGATGGGCTGATCACAAGCTAGGCCGTCGAAGAGGAAGGGGGGATTCTCAGGGAGGAAGAGGGTCTTCTGTCCCACAGAGCTTGGATTCATCTGGGGCTCCCATTGCCCTGAGAAGTCTGACTGCTCTCTGTCTCTCTTGCTCCACCTGCTGAGCCCAGTCTAGGAGCAGTGTCCGATGTGACGGTTGCCGGCGTCATTGGGTCTGGCACACATAACACGGGGATCAAGCATGGTATCCTGGCCACCCAGGTGAGTCTCCGGTGTCCGTGGCTACCCAGGTGAGTCACCTAGGTCCATGACCATCTCCGGATGGGTCTGAGACACTTGAAAGTGCCCCCAGAAACACCACTTCCTTCCCCAAGCCTTACCAGGTCTGAAGGAGCCCCAGGTTTGTTATTGCTTTAGCTGTCCCAAGGGACACTCTCAGCCCCACCCCTGCACATCCTCATAGGCAGCACAGGGCAAGGGCACCAATTCTTTTGGAAGTTATAACCAGGAGCCAGGTGGGGGATGGGACTACCCAGGGTAGCAGTGGAGGCAGGGCCTGGAACAGCATAGGGGTAACCTGTGGCAGAGTCTGTCTGTCCTTCATTTAAAAAAAAACATATTTTAATCCATCTCTCCCTGGGTCTGTGCACACTGGTAGGGTCCCTAGCTTCAGGGTACATTGCTGTCAAAATCCTCAGCTAAAATGAGGATAGCCCAACCCACAGGGAGAGGACACAATGAGTTAGCACTCACTGAACGGTGTCTGGCCAAATGGCAGTTCAGAGCTACCTGCCTCAGGAATGACCTTTCTGAAACCAAACACTTTCAACTTTCCATACTATCAACTTGGAGTCCTTCATGGCCATTGCCTTTTCAAAGCTGGGCTTCCTGCCCCAGGGGCTCAGTGGTCCCTGGGGATATAGGTAGCACTCTCAAGAGATGAGCCCAGTGCATTACTGTCTAGGACCCATGTCAAGATGGTCATGTCAGGTGCTATGTGCTGGTCGTCAGGGTGTAAAACTAACTTAAGGGGGTCACTCATTAAAATGCACATAGGATTTATTGGTTACTTTTCTTTGGAAGCCCCACTGAGCAGGCCTGGAACCAAAGAGGTGGGGCTTGTCCTGTATTACAGTCATGCAGATGACAACGATATTGGTCACTTTTTGATACTGTAACAAAGTGTCTGAGGAAAATTAGCTTCAAGAAGGAAAGGTATATTTTTGCTCAGTGGGTTTAGAGGACCGGTAAGACCCAGACAGGAAAGCTGTTTACTACACAGCAGCTAGGAACCCGGGACAGCAAAAGAAGGGATCGAGGGCAGGAGAAGGTCCTTCCAGGGCACACCCCCAGCAGTATATTTCTTCCAGTTAGACCCAACTCTTGATTTTTTCACAACCTCCATCAAACTAATAGTCAACCTGTGGATCACTGAGGTTAAATCTGTCATGATTTAATGGCTTCCCCCAGACCCATCAACTGGCAACCAAGACTTTAACATATGCACCTGTGGGGGACATTTCAGATTCAAGATAAAGGGGTGGCCAGCTCTCGCATTGCATCGGCTTACAATGGGAGGTTAGTCCCAGGCTTCACACTTGATCCTCCTACCTTCCTAGGTAGTGACAGCTGTCACCTGTTGAGGTCACAGGAGTGACTAATTCAGAGCCCCACCCTGCACAGGCCTTCAGATGCTCGTGAAGCCTCTCTCACAGGCCTGCTCTCCTCAAGGCTCCGAATCTCCAACAGTGCAACAAATACCCAGCTGCCACCCTGTCCCCACAGCTGGCCATGGTGTCCCATTTCTGTCAGTTCCTCTCTCTGCTCTCGGGTCACTGTTAATCAGGATTAGTTCAGCTGTAGCTGTCCTCTCTCCCTGAGCAACCAACCACCAACTGCACGTGTCAGAAGCAATTTCCATCCAAATGAGCAGGTAGCGGAGTACAGAGAAGGACCTTAATAGCCATGAGAGAAAGCCCTTCTGGAAGTGGGGACCTCGGGGACCTCCCTCAGTTTGCAACCAAAGGCCTCAACACTCACAGAAACCCAAACTTTCTAGTCAGGTGAGGCTAAGCAGGAGAATGCATTTCCTAAGGTGGGAGGAGTCCTCTATTGATGAGGAAGACTCCACTTGGCCTTGTCAAGCATCTGTCCTGGGGATCTGTGTCTCTAGGCAGCAGAGCATCACCAGGCAGTGGAGGTTAGCTGCTTCTTGACTGTGAGGTCACAGAATGATGGAAGAGAGGCCAAGCCAGCGGGGGGGGGGGGGGGGGGGGGGGGCATGTGACGTCACGTGACAATGAACTCCACACTCCTCAGAGTTGATCGCTGATGCCAGGTTCAGCTTTCCTCTCACCCACTTCTCCCCCCCGCTCCCAGAATGCCCTCTCAGGTAGTATAAGACACCTAGCTAGGAAGTTGTGTGGCTGGCCTCCTAGGAATAAGTGCTACCTGATCTCTGTTGTACAAGTCCGAAAGCTGGGTGGTTCTGAGTGGGCTATTAAGAGTGACATCTCTCCCTCTGCCAGGTGGTGGCCTTGACCCTGATGACGGCTGATGGGACAGTTCTGGAATGCTCCGAGTCAAGCAACGTGGATGTGTTCCAGGCTGCACGGGTGCACCTGGGCTGTCTGGGCATCATCCTCACCGTGACTCTGCAGTGCGTGCCACAGTTCCACCTGCAGGAGACCTCCTTCCCTTCAACCCTCAAGGAGGTACTAGCCTTCTGCTCTCCTGCTCTCCACTTCCCGGCCTCAGAAAACAAATGGAGGTCCCAACCAGGGGTCCTCGCCCTCAGACAGTTCCTGTGGACCTCTGGTGTCCTGAGGGAAAGGGGTTTTCATTTCACACACACCCCCTTTCTTTCTTGGCCCAAGAGAGACTGGTCAGAAACATGGTGAACTTTAAGACCCAGAAGAGCCTCAGGGTTTACTGACCTGTAGATGGGGAAGGGGTTTGAGTAGAGATCTGCCCCAGGAAAACATGAGGACTAGCTGTTCTTAGGCACTGACTGGGACCTGTCCTGTGGGGGACATGCCAGCACTCCCTTACTATGGAAGACACCACAGGCTGAGATCTGGGCCCAATCTCTAAACATGGTCACATCCTAAGGAGCAGAGGTCAGTTAGGGAGTCAGCGTAGGAATCTAGTAGACACAGGTCAGGCAGTGGCAGAGAACGTCAACCCCTGAGAAACTGATCAATGAGAGGGTCCACCACCCCTCAAAAGGGGGCTTTTGTGAAAGAGGAGCCTTTGAAGGCAGCACATTTGACTGACGAGAGAGCCCAGAGGGGTTAGCTAGGCAGGAATGGAGATGGTGAGAAAAGGTGGGGTTCCCAAAGCAGCAGGGAATGGGTGTCCACAGCATGCTGCAGGGAATGGGTGTCCACAGCATGCTGCAGGGAATGGGTGTCCAAAGCATGCTGCAGGGAATGGGTGTCCACAGCATGCTGCAGGGAATCGGTCAGATCCATCCCAGGAGGCCATCGCTGACCTCCATGAGAACAGCTGCAGAGGGGCTCCTACAGGTGAAGGAGAAAAGGACCATCGCATGCTGGGAAGGGATGTGTATGTAGCTAGGACCATGGTCCAGCAGAAAGAGGTTGTAATCTTGCATGCTACATTGTTAAATCTTTTGTCCTGCCTCCAAGTCCAGCTAGAATGTACTGATGCCTAGGCCCGGACTTGGGTTTATTGACTTCTCTCTGTGACTGAGAGCCTTTCCCTGTACCAGTTTCTTTTGCATGGTGGTCACCAATGTGTGATAGGCACATGTTAAAGGAGGAGGGGTTCCTTTGAGCTTACAGTTTCAGGACGTTCTGCCCATCACAGCAGGGAGAGCACAGTAGACAGCAGGAAGCAGAGGAAGTGGGGTACGAGGAAGGACCAGAGTTATGCCTTAGCTCTGATCCATTACCTTCCTATAATATCTTCATAGTATGAGTCCATCAATAGCTTGGCTTGGGCAGGTGGTGGTGGCAGCCCCTCACACCTTTAATCCCAGCACTCAGGAGGCAGAAGCAGGCAGATCTCTGAATTTGAGGCCAGCCTGGTCTACAAGGCAAATTATAGAACAGCCAGAATTATTAACACAGAGAAACCCTGTCTCAAAAAACTAAAAACCAGAAAAGAGCCTGACTCATTGATTTAGTCTGCATGATCTAATCATCTCTGGAGCCACTCGCCTAGACCCACTCAGAGGGCTTCACTAATCCAGGTGTTTCTCAATCAAATCAAGTTGACAGTCAAGATCATCTCTCCTACTTCCCTCTTGTGCCAGGTCCTGGACAACCTAGACAGCCACCTGAAGAAGTCAGAGTACTTCCGCTTCCTCTGGTTTCCCCACAGTGAGAATGTCAGCGTCATCTACCAAGACCACACCAATAAGGTAACCTGGCCCAGCAATCTGGAGCAGGGGGCTGCTGGTTACTAGCATGCTCACTGTCCATCCTCACCACATTCTGCGCACCCTCCCTATCCCAGAGTAGCTGACATTTGTTCTCCTGATGCCTAGGGAAATGGACTTGTCATTGAACATGAAGAGAGGAAGAGACAGGCGAAGGTGGGAAGGAAGGTGGCTAAGATGGGGTCCAGCATGTCAAAACCTAGATGTGGGAGAGAGACACAGGGAACAGAAGTACATGGAGGAGCAGTCAGGATGGATGAGTGTGAGACAGCTGGCCTGGCCCACAGGATCCTTCCCTCTCTAACACTTCCACTCTTCTACTTCAGTTGAAGAAAAATCATATTTTGTCCCCTTTAGTCACAGCCTTGCAAATAAGGGGCTTCTTAGCAGAAGGAAAGAAATGTAGCAGGCTTTCTTTAGGGCCACCAACCAGCTCCCAAATCATGACTCGGAGACTTATTATTCATTATGAATGTTCACATCTTATGCTTGTCCCACTAACTCTTATTAAAAACTGAAACTAACCTGTTTCTCCTCTTCTACATTTTGCCTCAGATTTTACTTTCCCTTCATTCTGTATGTCCTACTCCATGACTGACTAGCCCCGGGCTTCTCCTCCTTTGTCTTCCTGTTCTTCTTCTCCACTCGAGTCTAGCTTCCTCCTCCTACTTTTTCTCTCTGCCTGCCAGCCCCATCTATCCCTCTACTGCCTAGCTATTGGCTGTTCAGCTTAATATTAGACCAATCAGGTGCCTTAGGCAAGCAAGGCAAAACAGAAACACATCTTTACATAAATAAACAAATGCAGCATAAACAAATGTAATACACCTTTACATAGTTAAATGTCTGTAACGTAAACAAATATAACACATCTTTACCTAGTTAAAGTAATATTCTATTCCACAACAAACAAAGCCATCATTTACCAGCTGAGGTGTTGTTGGTTCAGTTGATAAAGTGCTTGCCATGCAAGCATGAGGACCCATGTTTGATTCCCAGCATCCAGAAAGAATAAATATAGAGGCTTTGGGTGGTAGTATCTCTACTGGGGAAGTAGAGACGGGAGGAATCCTGGGACTCAGTGGCCAGTCAGTCTAGCTACTGGGTAAGCTCCAGGTTCAATGTGAGACTGTCTCAAAAAATTAAGATGGAGAGACTAAAGAAGAAGATGCTCAGTATTGGCTTCTGGCCTCCACAGGTGCACAGGTACACATATAAGCATGCACAAAACGAACCTTTAAAATGCCATAATTTAAAAATGAATGTCAGTGGTGTCCAAATCCTCCTGTGTGTAGGGGACAGTATGGGGTTTGTGGAGGTGACTGCTGGACACAGGATCACAGGATCTCTAGAACAGACAGCGACTGTTAAGCCTGACCTGATGACCTGAGTTCATATTCCTGGGACCCACATGGTGGAAATTAACTTTGCCATGGAGAAAAAAGGCTTCCAGTTGTCCTGGTGGCTGGGTCATCTCACTTTCCTCCCTCCTCCTCTAGCATTAAGCCCTCCTGGGACATGTCTTCTACAGTTTGGTTGTTTCTCACTCTTCTTACTCTTTGCTCTTATGGGGTGGGGGCTGCGACCCAGCTCCCAAATAAATCACAAGGAGGGAGGCTCATTCTTTCTTATGAATGCCCGGCCTAAGCTTGGCTTGTTTCTAGCCAGTTTTTCTTAATTTAAATTATCCCATCTACCTCTTGACCAGGCTTTTTCCTTTTCTTCTGTATATCTTACTCCATGTCTGGCTGGGCGGCTGGCCCAGTGTCCCGGTGTCCTCTCCTCTCTCTCTCTCTCTCTCTCTCTCTCTCTCTCTCTCTCTCTCTCTCTCTCTCTCTCTCTCTCTCTCTCTCTCGTTTTTGGTTTTTTGAGACAGGGTTTCTCTCTGTAACATTCCCGGCTGTACTGGAACTCACTTTGTGGATCAGACTGGCCGTGAATGCACTGAGATCTGCCTGCCTCTGCCTCCCAAGTGCTAGCATTAAAGGCGTGCCCTGCCTGGCGTCTCCTTCTTTCCCTTGTTCCTTTATCTTTTCTTCCCAAATTTCGCCTCCTATTTATTCTCTCTGCCTGCCATCCTCACCAATCCTTGGTCTTGCCTACCTATTGGCTGTTCAGCTCTCTATTAGACCAATACAGTGTTTTAGACAGGCAATTAACACAGCTTCACAGAATTAAACAAATGTAGCATAAAAGACTGCAAGATATCTTCGCATCATTGAACAAATATTCCACGGCATAAACGAATGTAACACATCTTAAAATAATATTCCACAACAGTCTTCTAATGGGACATCATGATAAACAAGTCAGAAGTTGAGCCCCTGCTGCCTAACTCTAATACTTAACCTTCCAGCCCCCCTACTCAGCATCTAGCTGGTTTTGGGACTGTGCCATCGGACTCTACCTATTGGAATTCTTGCTCTGGATCAGGTAGGAATGCCATGGGACTTCTATGCTATCTTTTGTATGCTGTGGAGGACACAGTCCATGAGAAGAGCCCCTGCCTTTACACCTGTAAACTGGTCTGCCTCCTGGGTCTAGAGCCATGGTTTCAGCCCTGGCCACACACTGGAATCACATGGAGAGTTTGGGTGCATTCTAAGGCCAATGAAAGTCATGAGGATTTGAAAGAGAGTAAGGTACCCTGGGAGCTGGGAACCTGTGGACTGAGAAAGGCAAGGGGAATATGGGACTGGGGAGAGGGTTGAGTCCACATGAGCAGTGCCTGTAACAAGTCAGCAGGAGTAGAGGAAAAGTGAGACCAACACCATACTGGCCCAAACCTGTATACAGCCACTAGGAGAGTGGAAGTGAGGAGTGAGGGCCTGGTGTGAAAAGAACTCAGTGCACAGCTGACACACGTAATTGCACACACACACACACACACAACACACACACACAAACCGCCTCTCTGCCCTGTCACCTCCAGCACCTATTTGCCATCCCTGGTGGGCTGGATCAACCGCTTCTTCTTCTGGCTGCTGTTCAGCCACAAGAAGAAGAGCAGCAACCTCAGCCACAAGATCTTCACCTACGAGTGTCGCTTCAAGCAGCACGTCCAAGACTGGGCCATTCCCAGGTAGTGCACGCCCCCAGGCCTACTATGAAAAGCAGGACCCTCTAGAGCTTGGGAGTCCCTGTTGCCTGGGCTGAGGTTCCCTGGGAGCCCTGTACGGAGCCATGGAGGAGGACTGGGGCAGTGCCTTCTTACTCTGTGGTCTCTCCTGGGCAGGGAGAAGACCAAGGAGGCCCTGCTGGAGCTGAAGGCCATGCTGGAGGCCCACCCCCATGTGGTAGCCCACTTCCCCGTGGAGGTGCGCTTCACCCGAGGTGATGAGATCCTGCTGAGCCCCTGCTTCCAGAGAGACAGCTGCTACATGAACATCATCATGTACAGGTGACAGTGCCCTGCAGGGCGTGGGGTATAGGGAGTTGTCCCCTCGTGTAAGGGAATCCTCTCCTCCCTCAGTCTTCTCATGCCCGTTTCTGAGGCCACCTTCACTACCGGGAGATTGCAGTGATTTTAGTCGCAGGAAATGGCGTCCCACTCCTTTGAGTTCTTTTACTACTCCCTCCCTGTAGACACTTGTGCCATGTACTACTTCCAGCCTATGCTTCACCCCTGTATTCTAGCATCAACAGTGAGTTAATATTAATGAGGAACACTTACCATTTATGAAGACTATATAATGGAAAAGAGCAATCCATCCCAGCTCAGGTGCCCAAGTCGGTAAGCGTTCTGCTGGCCTGGAAGCCGTGCTATACTGAGACCAGTTCTGAAGCTGGTTTAAGTTCAGTGGGGGAGACATTAACCTGATGTCGGGATGTATCTGTCAATCGCAGTGACTGAATCCAAGCCCACGGATGACCTCTCTTTTCAGCCAACAGGAGACATGTGAAGGAGTTTGTCCTTTCTGGTTCCTTGCTAAGATGTGTTCCTCATCTGCCACCCACCCACCTCCTGCCCTGCTTCATGCCTCCACAGGCCTTCACTGGCTTTGCCAAAGAGTGGCCACCTGATCTCTCTAGGTGTTCCTTCCCCATGTAGAAGGCTCCAAATTATTGAAAAGCCAGGGACAGCTGTCATCACAGTTCTTAGGGAGCCACAAGAGCTTCTGAATGACACACTGAAGGAACGGTAGTCTAGTTCAGAGAGGACATGGCTATGGTGATGCTCATGGGAGGCTCTTGCTGTCTGTATGTCTCCTTTCCTCGCTCCTTGAGTTCAAACACAGAAGTGAGAGTTACCAGGGGATGCATCTGAAGGTGCGTGTTCGGTGCTAGCATGGAAGTCAGCTTTGGGGACCAGTCACTTTGGGGCTGAGTAGCTAGGTAGGGGTAGGAGGACCAACTAGGTAGGAGACATTCATTAGGTTACATGGCCATGCTTTCCAGACATGAATGAGGTCATCCAGGGATTCCAAAGTACTAGCTGTGTGTGTGTGTGTGTGTGTGTGTGTGTGTGTGTGTGTGTGTGTATGGGTATTGTATATGACTAGTATGTATGGGTGCTGCACGAAGATCATGTGAATTATGTATGTAAATCATGTGTGAATACTAGCTATGTGACTACCATGTGTGTTTAAGTATTGTGTGTAAGTATTGCAGGTGTGAATACTATATGTTTGCGACACCATTAGCAATTTTGTCACAATGAATGTCACCCTGTGCAAACCTAGCTGGCATGCCCTTCTGCACACCCCTGCTGTTGTCAGACTCTCTGCCTGTGCATTACACTGTATCTGTTTACACTATGGTAGCTAACCTGTGTAAAGCAAAGGCCAGGCAGGACGTGAGAAATTTTTCAGCTCCATTACCTTAGGGTCTCCGGCCAAGATTAAACTCACAGTCATGTCCAGGTACCAAGTGATGAATACACAAAGAGGACAAAGTCTTGGGGATCCCTTGGGGATGCGCCATGAGCACAGGTGCTTGTCCTGTCTGTGCTGTCCTGCAGGGAGGGCCAGTCCGATCTCCAGTCACCTGCCTGATTAGGGCAGGCCACTGGGAATGCACCCGAGGGGCAGGAGGGGCACATCATGAGACAGGGAAGACCGGCTAACCACCTTTTCTCTGCCCTAGGCCCTATGGCAAGGATGTGCCTCGGCTGGACTACTGGCAGGCTTATGAGACCATCATGAAGAAGTTTGGAGGCAGGCCTCACTGGGCAAAGGTAACTCTTTGGCACCCGTCGCCACGGGGCTGCTGCTATGCGTTTTGCTTCCACCAGAGGGTGCCGCTCCTCCATTACTCTGAGCTAGTAAAAGGCCTGGAAGTTGCTAGGCCCTTGGGGATCTTCATAGAAACTTACTTCACTTTATCCGATTTTCCTATGGTGCTTGTGAGCAGAATAAGGCAGGTATCTGTGTATCCATTTAACAGATAGGAAAGTGAAGGCCTGTGTGGTGGTGGGACCAGAGCCAGGACATCCATGGTATTTTGGGATGTGGGGACCAGTGATGAATTCTAAATTCCTGCAGCCTTCCCTTCCAGACCTCTTTCTTTCTGTCTGGGAGTCTGTACTGTGTATAGAAAGGGAAGCAGTGTCATAATGCAGGCTCGGAGACGTTGGGTCCTGGCCTGTAGTGTAGCCTGCCAGCTCTGTTAAGATGAAGTCTACTGTGTCTGCTTGCTTCCACAGGCCCACAATTGCACCAGGAAGGACTTTGAGAAAATGTACCCCGCCTTTCGAAAGTTCTGTGACATCCGCGAGAAGCTGGACCCCACTGGAATGTTCTTGAATTCGTACCTGGAGAAGGTGTTCTACTAAAGCAAGAGTAGCAAAAGCCACCCCCACCCCTCAGGGTCCTGCGGCCCTTGTGGGGGATGGAACAGGGTCCCACAGGCACAGTGGGGGCCGACCTCCTCTCCTGACCACACAAAAGGGCTAGGCTCTGGGTGGAGCTTCTCTGCTCCTTTCTCCACCACCTTCAAAGCACCCCAGGCAAGAGGCAGCCTCTCACTCAAGTTCCTGTTTGCATTCCCATGAATCCCACACACATTGCAATCATCCAGACTAGGGATTTGGTCATTCCTAGGCTCTGTCAGCCAGGTGCAGTGAGTTTCCTGAGGCCTGAAGTTCCACAGCCCTCTTCAGAAGGAATCCCTTGGTGAGAGTTTTAGCACAGGGCTGGCATGGAGCATGCTCTGCCTTCTTTTATCTTTAAAAGTTCTGGATGCCCAGAGACTGTCTGGTCCTGGACAAGCCATCTTCCAGACGGGTCCCACTGGCCTGCCGTGGCCTGGCCTTCACAGTGCCTCTTTTCAGAGTGGACCACACCTCTTCTGTGTGTTTCTCTCCCATCACCTCAGAGACAGGTCTTAAAAGCAGGGGTCTCACCATGTTTTTTCCCTGGGTACCGTTCTCACCTTCCCTTCACAAGAGTGATTTCAGTTTGCTCTGTGACCTTTCTAGAGCGTTCCCTTGGAGAACCAAGATTCTCCAGCTGCTTTGTAAAAATTAAAAGACTCTGAAGATATTGCTCTGCCTTGAGAGATTTATATTAATTCTTTATCTCGTAAAGAGCTAAAGTGCAAAACATACTTACCAGCGGAACCGGCAGATCAGCGAAGGGGCAAAGGACACGGTAGACGTTTCTCTACAGCAAATGCACACAGGCCACCGAACGCGTAAAAAGTCGTTCAGCATCCCTGTCAAAGGAAAATGCAAATGGAGGCCAGGGCCTGACACTCTTAGTATCAACAATAACACATAGTTTAATGTAGAAGCTTACTTAAAATACTATAGTTTGAAATTATTTTTTAATTTTTTTTTTAATTCCATTTTACATTTCAACCACAGTTCTCCCCACTCCTCCTCCCTCCCTGCCTCCTCCCTCCCTCCCAGTCCACCCTCCATTTACTCCTCACAACAGGTAAGGGCTTTGATGGGGAGTCAACAGAGCCTGGCACATTAAGTTGGGGCAGGACCAAGCCCCTCCTCCCTGCATTAAGGCTGAGCAAGGCATCCCACCACAGGGAATGAGCTCCAACAAGCTAGCTCATACACCAGGGATAGCTCCTGGACCTACTGCCAGGGGCCCCTCTGGTAGTCCAAGCTTCGATTTTTTAACTTGATTGCCTATTTCTCATGTGTGAGTTTCGTAGATGATAGTGCCATGTTGACCAGCCAAAAGGTTAAACAGGCCTATTAGGGGAAACTTGTGGGCCGTAGAGTCCACTCTAGCTCTAGCTAGAGTTTTCAGCCCTCAGAGTTGCCTTGACTGCTGAGATCACGGGCACCTAAGCCCAACATTGCTATTGAGGTATCTACTGGTTGGTTTTCTCTCGAGGCATCTGGAAAGGATTGGAGTGACCAACAAGAGTAAATGTGGGATTGGAGAGATGACTCAAGAATTTAAAAGCATGTGCTGCTCTTATGGTGGACCCAAGTTTAATCCCCAGCACATGGTCAAGAGATTTATGACCACCAATAGCTCTAGCTCCCTCTTCTGGACTCTGTGGGTAACTGCATGCATGTGCATAAACGGACACATGTATACATACAAGTAAAAATGTTTTTAGAAAAAAATATCAAACTAAGCTCTGAGGCATTGGAAATAACCAGGCCTAAATCACCCCTACCCTGCCCTTCCACAAAAGAGGAGGCTCAGGGAAGAGAAGAAACATCAGTATCTCAGAGCAAGTTGCAAAAGACAGTGTCTTTAAACTCTTCAGCTAAAGTGACAGGGGACAGACTGCCTAGGCATGGATGAAAAGGCCAACCGCTTGTTACATAAAGAAAAAACAACAACAACTGTCTGATAGTGAAACATCCTGTATCGCTCAATCAATGAATAACACAACCCAAACCCAGCTGGGTCAGCATGACTGAGCAACGCGCTCACTGACCGTCCTTGGCTCTGCTATAATGGCAGCTTGCCCTCGCTGGTCTGGCACGATTGTCCCCCCATTATTCATCTGATGTCATAACTCATCTGGAAAACCCCACAACGGACCAAAAAAGTGAACCCCATTCTGGGAAAATCCACACATAGAATCCCCCACCCACCCCACTTTAATTCATAAATAATTGCCCTTCCATTAAGTTTGTTTATAAAGGGGCTATCCAAAATCTCAATGACTCCAATCCCTTGAGAAGCCCTCACTTCCTCAAATGTCCTTCCCTTAAGTGTGTCTGTGTGTCTGTCTCCATGCCCACACTTAAAGTCTGCATTGTCTTCTTACCAATCCAGAACTTTCCTTCTGACTCGACTCCAACTTCGCTCCATGCTGACTCATCCTAAAAACAATTTCTTCACCAGAAGGCTGCACCCAAGTAGCAGCCTAGGGCAAGCATCCCCTGTTGCTGGAGACGGGAGCACCCTTTACAGTGTGTATTTTAGAGCGTTTACATTCAACCCTTAAACTCTATGGGTTGAGCAGTCTATTCCAGACACAGAGGCAGTGAGGGAAGGACTCAGTCCAGTGACTTAGACCTGAAACCTCCAAGTTCCTTAATTCTTCAATTCCCAGCTTGCTCAGTCAACCCAGTGTTCTGGAAGTACACGTTCTCGTTGCCGGAACACCTGCGTATCCTTAGGGGCTTTGGCCTCTGATCAATGTAATCTCTTCCTTCTTTGAGCTGGTGCCTTCTGACTCCTGCAGGGTATCCATTCAGAAGACCACCATGGCGCCATCCTTTTGACACTGAGGGATGTCGGGCTCCCAAGGGCATTGCTGATCTAGATCCCCCTTTCCTCCCTCCTTCCATCTTTCTTTTGTTTCTTCTGGTCCAAGTTCCCATTGGCTGAATCCTGTCTGCAGCTGCCTCCCCATCATCTGAACCCCAATCACGAAGCAGCTCATCCATGCCCCAAGGGACAAAGGCTAACCTCCTCTCTGGATGTGGGAACTCATGGGTACTGAGGTGTGGGCCTGTTCCTGTCTGCTGAGCCTGGACTCTAACAAGTGGGCAGTAATCACTAGAGCATGCAAGAAATTAAAATCAAGTTGGACGATGAGGACCAGTGCCCTCCTGGGGTGGGAGCGGGAATTAGGATCACACAGCACAGCGGCAGCTCTCCAAGCTGAATCTGGGGAGAGGTGAACAACCACCTCTCCACTTGTCTCCACACTCCTCAGGTATGCGGCTGAGGAAAAGAGGGGCCCTGGTGAGCTCTGGGGCTCCCATGGGATGCAGCCACCAGCTCATTATTCTGAGGTTCTTGTCAAACCCGAATACACTTAAAGGATACAGACAAGTGGCTCTTATGCCCTGGGGTCTCTGACTCAGGAAAGGACAAACTTAGACAAGTTGGCCAGGCCACCGACATGGTGACCCAAATGTCCAATGCCCCCACAGGCTCCCATGTCTGAGCACTTGGTCTCCAGCTGGTGGGGATATTTGGGGATGGTTTTGGAACTGTTCAGAGATGAAGCTTCCCTGGGCTTTGTCTGGAACTGGCAGTTCTTTCTCGGGTTGCTGCTCTTGGGATATTTTTCTCACAGAAATAGAAAGTAACTAATACTGGAGACTGGATCAACTCTGTCACCTTGGAATCTTAGATAAGACACTGTGACCTGTCAGGAAAGCAGACTGGCAGCGCTGGCTGGGGAGGGCCATCAAAGCACACCAACTGAGGGAACACACAGCTCATGAAGGGACCGCTCTGGTCATTCCATGGTAGCCTCTTGTAGGTCTCTGAACTGAGTCTGAAGCTATACCAGTGACTGTCCCCAGGAGAAAATCTAAACCTAATGTGTGTGCCTGCCATGGCCCAAACAAAAAGCTAACCTTGAATGTCTCAGAAAGGAACAGACACAGAGCTCTGCAAATCGTAGCTGGCTTCAGATTTAGAAGTGAGGTTTCCTGGTCTCCGTAAGGAAGGCCCCTGCCTAAGGTCTTTTCCAAGAAAGATTCTATCACAAGAATAGTAGAGTGGAAGCCAGAAAAATCCTTCTAAAGAGCATAACCACACAGGCCAAGGAGATTTTGGAATGGGAATCTACAAAGAGGGGCAAAATGACCAGACAATGTGGAGCAAAGGTCACTAAACATCCGGGCTGTTGATATAAGCCTTGTCTTGATATCGTCTCCATGAGACAGGACCTTTCAGAGGTCAAGAGAAGCCCAGACATTTCCAGAAAATTCCAAAAGGGAGTCATCTATGTTTGTTGGCTTCATGTTCTTGACATGTGTTTCTAGACACAGGATGTCTTCACACAGCCAGTATCATGTTGTGTTCACGGCTGTCAAGGTCATCACGCGCCAGTTTCAAAGAACTAGCTAGCTCCTGTCTTTAGGTCCTTTTATCTGCTGATGTGAAAAACATGCCCATTCCTGGGACGGTGTCAGCATGTCCCTGCGGCCTTACACATACAACATCATTGGCAAAGATGTCACATTTGCCAATGTCATCATTGGCAAAGATTGGAAAGGGGACCCTCCAGTCACCCGCATCCTGTGATGGGCCTTAGGATACCTAGAGAGACTGAGGCAAGAGTTTCCAGAGTGGTTCTGGTGCCATCTCAAGACATGGTCGTTACTCCCCTGGGTGCCAGTATAAGCGAGGGCAGGCTGATCATGGTATCCCAACCTGTGACAACCCCATCCCAAGCCTGATGAACCCTCATCCACTTACAGGTGGACCAGAGGTGGACTGTAAGTCACTGAGCTTGGGCAGGAAAAATAGTACAGGCACTCACGCTGCCGAGCCATCATGAAGCCATGTCAGCCAGTGAGGGATACAGCCGGGATATTGGGGTCAGAGGTGAAACTGGGTCAGAGTGGGTAAAGCTCAGAGGCAAACGTTCATTGTGAACCTTGTGAGACTGCTTGGCATGGTGTGCCGATCGCTGTCTCACCAGCAGGGTCAGTGCTGAAATCTGATGATCCAACCCCTTTCTGCACGTTCTCTCTCCATCTTTGTGCATCCTGGATTGACCGAGTTCTTCCAGAAAACACCTAGCCAGGCTAGGTCTGCACAGGACCCTGAGCTAGAAGCCTCGGCATCCATAAGACCACAGCGAAGCCCCTTGGTCTCTGAACCTGTCGCTTCTACAGTGTTTCTCCCAATGGCCCAAGAAACTGGCAAAGTAACTGACAGACTGGATGTGCACAGTGGAGATGCAGACGATAGCTCATCAGCATCACCTGCCGGCACCACCTGCCGGTACCATCTGGTACTGCAGCTGACCTACAACTCGGCCCAAACTGTGGGGGAATGAATTTAAAACCACCAGAGCGGAGAAAGAAACACCCAATAAAGAGGCAAAGAGTGTATGGAGAGGCAGTGATCAGAGACCACCATGGTCCCGAAGGTGTCCCAGGGTTCCAAATTCTTACAAATAAAAAGAAAACTGCCTCTTCGTTTGGCCTCCACAGCCACACCTTAAAGCACCTGTGTGTCCTATGGGCAGCTCTTTTTGCCTTGATTTTCAGTGCATTCTCTGGGAGACTGCCCCGGCCCTGTCAGGACACAGGAACAGTGCTGTAAGGGGAACAAAGTTTCCGGCTTCAGGAATTTGCCTCAGTGGCTCATTAGAATGTGCCTCTCCCGTTCAAAGCCAGAAGTCTCCCACCCCCAAATGCCATGCTGAGTATTCTTTACTCTCCGCTGTCTGGTGGGTCCTTTACAATCTCAGGTGTTGCTCCTCCACTCTCTTCCTACCCATGTGTTTGAGACAAGATCTCTCACTGAGACCTGCCACTCACTGAGCAGGGGAAACTGGCCCACCAGCAAGTTCCAGGCCCTCTTGACCACACTGAGGTTACAAGTGAGTGCCATCACAACCATGCCAGACTTTACCAAACTCATGTCTGTGTGCGCACTTTACCAACTGACCCATCTGTTTCTTTGTTCCTTCCCCATACCCAACCAAGGCGCGCAGCTGGCAGGAAAATCAAGTACGGAAACAGGCTGGGCAACAGATCACAAGGCGGCTTTATTGGATTAGTTGCGTGGGGGAGTTCATCCCAGGAGCAGCAAGTGCAGGCATTAGAGTGCAGAACCCAGAGGAAGGCTGCTGGGATTGAGGCCGACTCATGTGGAGATGTGCGGAGCTTGCGAGGGATCTGTGGCAACCTCAGGGAGTTGAGGGGGTTTCACTCCTAGAGGCCCCACATATGGGAAAGCAATGATTCTGTCTCATTCCGCTCTGGAAGGAAAAGGAGTGGAGAAGGGAATTAACCCCCCCCCCAAGAAGCAGCTACCAGCACCCACAGTCTTACCTCCAAGGAAAAATACTTCCCAGAGCAAAAGAAAGGAAAATCCCCAGGGTTTTCCTAGCTTACCCATGGGCTCCCGCCACAGGGATAGGCACTGTGCCCAGAATGTACACTCTGCTCCTTGTCTGGACTCCTGAGGACTTTCCAGCCTCCCAGGGTCTCAGAGACATTTGTTTATCAGCCCCTGGGGTCACAGAAAGGCTACCTACTTACCGGCTTTTCTTGCGGTATTCCTGCAGCGCTTTCTCTGCCACCGTGTCCATAAACTTGGGGTTATCCCTAGAGACCTCTTCTGGCAACACCACTGTGATGGGGTCAGAGTCAAAGAGCTTCACCACCACCTCAGTGACACGGGAGGGGACGTCTGAGTCAGAGGAGTGGGTTGTCACCTAGTCAGGGAAAGACAAGTGAGACACCCGCTACACGATGGCTAGCGTGCGCCCTTCTTTGCCGAAGGATATGGATCGTCTCTTTGCCCCTTCAACCAAATACAGGTCTTCTGCTATCTGCCCCTAGTCAAGATGTCTAGGCAATTCAGAGCAAAAATATCCCAATCTGAAAGGTCAGATGCCATTTGAAAACGACCAACTGAGCAGGCACTCCAGAAACTTAATTTTCAAAATGTTTTCTTGTTATCTTGTCTTTTTTCTTAGTTTTGCTCTGAGACGGGGGTCTCACTCCGTAGTCCAGCCTGTCCTCAGGCTCGCCACCCTTCTAGCTCAATTTCCTCAGTGCTGGCTGACAGCACGCCTGGCCCCAACATTTGCTTGTACAAATGTTAGCCAGTCTGTGGTCAAAACGGGGAGACGGGGTCTCCTAGCACTAAAGGAAGCTATTCTTACTGGCTGACAATGAGCCAATTCATGTGCTACTTAACACAGCCCAGGGTAAGGAAGCCGCTCTGCAGTCAGGCTGATGGGTCAGTGACCCAGGGAAATTGTCCAAAGTTCCCCATTTTTAGTAAGCCACGGTATCTCACTTTCCTTTCCTTGGAAATCGGACTTGGATATTTCGCCCTCAGAGAGTGAAGGCATTTCAGTGCTAAAGTATGCCTGGGATTTCCCTAGTCCCTGCCAGTGGAAATCAGAGGCACTCTCGTATGGTACCTTTGTCCCATTCCACCTCTGAGAGGCACACGTCATCTCTAGACCACACGTGGGCCCTAGCCTGGGCACGTGGACCCAACTCACTGTGGAGACGCGGAGGTAGGACTCGTCTCCGCCCTGTGTGAGGTTAGCCAGCTGGGACACCCAGTTGAACTGCTCATTCAGCTGCTCCAGCAGGGACGAGGTGTTGAGCATCTTGGTCTGGAGCGAATGAAGCAGCTCGTTGTACCGCTGGGTCAACCTCTCGGCCAGCTGAAGGGAGTCGTTCAGCTCCTGGCGCAGGTGAGCCTGTGCGGGGTTGTTGGCCGAACAGTCTGTCCAGGGGAGAGAGGAACAGAGGCATGAAGCGAAAGTCAAAGGACCGTGAAAATGTCACTGGGAACCGGCTGCTGCAGCTGGAACCTGAAGCAGGCAGAGCTCCTGCTGAGTAGAGGGGCCACGAACCAGTAACCGCTCCCCCAAAATGGGCATCAAGGCCCTGTTCCCTTCGTGTTTTGGGAGGCAGTGTTGGCAGTGCCAAGCTGTGTTGGAGCAGCATAACCGAGTCCTCTCTGGGTGGCGATTTGTCCCTGAGCTGCTGACCACGCTCTGGGCAGCACCAATGTCCGCTCTCTGTATTTTCAGACCTGGAGGCTACCCTCGCTGCCTTAGTTCCTCCCAGGAGTCATTTCCAAACAAAAGGAAGCTGCTGTGCACTGGACACTTCATAGAGTGCACCTGCTGTGTGCCAGACACACATCAGGTGTGCCGTGTCCTTTTCTCTCAAAGGACGCTTGGGGTGGCCTAAGCATCCAAATTCTGGTTTTACCAGTAACGAAACAGGCTCCCAGAAGTAAGAAAATGGCCCGAATCTATAGGAGAAACAATTCGTGGAGCTAGGATTGAACCCACATCTTCAACTCCTCAACCTAGGCTCTTCCTCCTCTGAAACTATGGTTCGAGAACATTCGCCAAGCTTATTTTTGAGAGATTTGGAAATTCTGGTTCCCAAGCTTTACAAGAGCCAGTTAGACCCATAAGCTACAAAACACAGATGTTTGTTGCCTGGGGGTCGGTCCTTGCCTGCCCTTGTCCACCCACAGCTGGCCAGGGGGCTCCTGCAGAGAAGAGAAAAATTTCCATCTTCCTTTCTGGTCCTTGAGTGTCCTGCAGATGTCAGGCTTCTAGGACCTAGAAATTGCCCGTGTTATCTGAAAACCAGTTTTTCCCCCACCCCTTCACTATTTTTAAAACATCTAAGAGTGACCCTGTGAAAATGAAGTCAGACAAGAAGAAAACCTCCTGGGCCCTGTGTGCAGCTGCCATCATTAATAGTGAACTAAGATAAAATGTGTGGGGGCAAGAAACAGGATTAGAGACAGGAAGCCAGGTTGAGAAGAAAGTTTTGAGGAATAACCGAATGTTCTTACTACTAAATATCTCAAACAAGGAAAAGTCCTCAAGGGGCTACACAGTGTCGAATAGCGGTTCTCAACCTGGTGCCCTGCTACCGACCAGGGGGCACTCTGGAAGTTCTGAAGACATTTCTGATTGTCACAGCAGAGGGAGGGTGGCTGCTGGCACCTGGCAGGTGGAAGCCAAAGAGGCTGTTAAACACTGGGTATTGCAAAGGTCCGCCCCACAGGGCTGAATCAAGACGTCCCAGGCTACAGGTCCCGGTAGAACCTATCCATATAATTGTAAGCACCATGAATAAGCTAAGGGATGGCAGAGTGTGGTCTAGGATCGCTAAGTCTGATGTCAGAGAGCCAGTCTATAAGGTAACTGGCTTCTTTGTGGTCAGGCTCTCTGCCATTCAACTATCCTGACAGTTTACGGGGGAAAGTCTGCAAGGGTGGGCCAGATATCTGTCTAAAATTTCACACCATAACCTTTGAGAAACTCTAATGTTTGTTTGCATGGGCTTCTGACATCGCAGGAGGGAGGCTAGGAATATTTAACCAGACTTTGAAGGCCTGTCCTGGCTAACCACAGGTTTGAAGTAATGGGAAAAACGACGGGGTTGATAAGGAAGATTAACCCTTTGTGATCTGAGCAGGGTGTCCTGCAAAAACAGGGGACCACTGTAAAGAGTGGGCTCAGAGCAGGGGCATGTGATGGACAGCCAGACCCGACAAAAATGAGAGAAACAGTTTTGGTTTTGCTTATGTTTTGTTTTGTTTTCTTTGAGACACAATCTCACTATGTAGCCAAGACTGGCCTTGAACTCACCATTGTCCTACCTCAGCCTCCTAAGTGCTGGAATTATTGGGTGAGGGTGTACCGCCATACCCAGGTTGCCATACCCAGGTTGCCTAGGGAACTACTGAAGGAACATACTCCCTCTTCTGAGGGTCTCATCCACCAAAAAGAATATGGCCAGGATTCCAAGGACGACTGTCACATAGCTCAGGGTACCCAGGGAGAAACCCCAGGGTTAGGTTCACAAGCACAGCCTAAGGGAGATGTCTTGTGTCTCCTAATCTTAGGCAAGTCACTTAGCCATTCTGCAAGATAGAAGGAGCTCACAAGGTCACTCTGAACAAGCATCTGCGAAGTGTTTACAACAGTGCTCGTGAAACAAAACTGCATGTCATCTAAGATTTCACAATATGAAGTGAAAAAAAAAAACAAGGTCTACTAGGCTTGGCACTGTGGACAAAGCAACCAGGAGAATGAGCTGTGGATTGCTGATAGCTATAGTCAAATTCCACGGCAACACCCACCGTGGACTGCAGGTTTCCCATAGGCCGCCAAGGCGGTGAGCGCCTCAGATGTAACTCATCTATGTTAGAACAATCTGCTTCTGATCATGATTCAAAGTACAGTGGGCGTGGCTCGGCGGTAGAGCACTTGCCTATCAGGCATGAGGTACTGGGTTCTGCGCCAGCTTCCAAATAACAAACCTAACTCTCGACATGAGGACAGCGGGCTGTGCACCAGGGCGAGGACTCTCCCCAGGACCACCGCTCACAGAGAGCTAGTCTCTGAGAAAGGACAGCACCAGTGAGTCAGTCACTAGTGACCCAAAGTCAGATGACCACAGCGCCGAATCAGAGACCAGTCATCCACTCACCCACGGACAAGATCTCCTGGCATTTCTCACACTGGCCCTTCATCTTCAGGCATCCTGTGGAGTTGTGGCGGATCTCCTTGCACACTGCACGGTCATCTTCACCTTCTGGACGTACATGAGGGGAGAAAGAGGCAAGCTGAGGCACACAGCACTTTGGAAGGGAGCCCACCTGACATAACACTCCTCCGCACCTCTGCTCAGCCCTGTGGTCGAAGAAGATACAGGTGACTGTCTACATATATGGACTGTCTACCTATATGGACTTCCCCATGGCTCCTCAGCAGGTACAGCTTGCACTCCCACCGTCTCCATCTGAGGAGCTCTCTCCTGCCACGTTCCCTCAGCTGCGTGCCTTCGGCATCACAGGCCACTCTGTTCTGCATCTTCCTTGGCTGGTGGTTCTCCCTAACCGGCCATCAAGCCCCCCAGTGCAAACCACATAATGGTGTCAGGACACAGAGCCCTGATGAAGAATATTGTTCCTCAGACACTGGCTTCTTGTGTCCATGTTACATTTCATCCTTGCGGACATTGCATGCTAAGGTCACAGCCACGAGCCTCTTCTATAAGGGTGATCAAGGCTGTGATACAGTTCATTGCACGGAAGGGCAGGCTTCCCACACCACACCTCAAGAGCTCCTAAGAAAGAAGCTGAGGTCCCGCAGGAGGCACAGCCCAGGTCACACCCTCAGTTGGCTACAAAGAACACAGTCTCCAACCTCTGCAGTGCTAAATTGAACTGGACGCCACTATGTCGTCTACATTCCCTTACCCCCGTCTTAGCTTCTTTACCATGTAAATGGAGAGAATGCCAGCCTAGGGGGCTTCTAGTAACATAAATATGGCCCATGCCAAGCCCCGGAAGACCCTTAACATCTGGAAGGTTCCCACTCCTGCTGGGAAAGTGAGCAAGCATTTTCTGACCTCTTAAGAGATCCATGTCCGGGAACTGGAAGGCTGGGCTGTGGAACTGGATATCCATGGCCTGCTGAGCCTGGTGGATCATATCGAAGAAAGGCTGGAACATGTCGTGGAAGCTCAGGGGCCCAAAGTGGGAGAGAGGCAGGAGGCTTCGGACTAAGCGGGACTTGGGGTATAGGAAATAAGGTCTCCTGTGTGAGGGGAAGCCAAAGGGTGAGAGGTAGTGGCTGTCCTGCGGCTCGTGGGTGAAGAAGCGGTCCTGGAAAAGCATGTCCATGATGCCAGATGCCCTGGTAAAGCTGTCCTGCATGGCGTCTAGGGCTTGGGTCTGCTGCCGGTCACTCTCCATGAGGGAGTCAATGCGGTCGCCGTTCATCCAGAAGTAGAAGGGTGAGCTCTGATTCAGAAACTCCTCCAGCTGGGACCCAGAGAAGCCCAGTAAGGAGGTGTGGCCTCCAGCCTGCGTTCTGATCACGCAGCAGGTGACCCAGCTCCCCACTCTTCTGCTTTCTGGATATCCTGACAACTGGAGTCTCTGCATCTCACCGCGACACTCAGAGACTCACCCGTCTTGTCACTTCAAGAGAGCCCCCTGTCATCTTGGACCCTAGGGGACAGGCCCTCCCGCTTAGCTGGTCAAATGTCAGGAAACGGTGCCTTTTAAAGTCCCAACCTTGGGAAGCTCACAGGTAGGGATAGAATCAACGCGAATATACTAAATATTCTTAATTCCTTCTTCCTAGTTGAACACAGGATTCTGCCATACTGTAAGGCCATTTTACCCAGCTCGTTAAAGGTCTCCTGGGAGACGGTACCTGGCAACCACACCTGTGATGGGTTTTATTTTAACATCTGCACTCATGTCAGACATCACCATTCAACCACATACTGTAAGGCCATTTTACCCAACTCGTTAAAGGTCTCCTGGGAGACGGTACCTGGCAATCACACCTGTGATTTTTTTTTTTTTTTTAACATCTGCACTCATGTCAGACATCACCAATCAACCATGACACTAGCGAGGCAAGTCGTCAAGCAGTGCTAATCACCTGTATCCGGCACACGGAATGATGCCTGTTTCAGGGATTCCCCACTTGCCCCATTCAGAACCCAGGCCAGGCCCATGTCTCCTCACCTGGCGGCCGACGAGACCAGAGCCGCTTCTGCAGACACGTGCATAGAACTTCATGCAGGTCTGCTTCAGGCAGGGCTTACACTCTTCCCAGAGGGCCATCATGGTCTCGTTGCACACTTCCGGGAAGGCCTTCAGCTTCATTTCAGAATCCCTGGTCTCATCTAGAGCATCCTTCAAGAAGAGAACAAGGCCAGGTGAGGCACACAGAGACCCGGCAGGTCTCCCTGGGCTGTGTTCAATGTGCTACTGCAGTTCTCCTCTTCTCTCTGGCCCTGGTGCCCTCATCTTTGCTCTGGCCCTGCAGCTCCCATCTTCTCTCTGGTCCTGCAGCCCCCATCTTCTCTCTGGGCCCCCATCTTCTCTCTGGTCCTGGTGCCCTCCTCTTCGCTCTGGCCCTGCAGCCCCCATCTTCTCTCTAGCCCACCTGTTGCTGCCCCCACCAGGCTCTCAGCAGCCACTTATCCCTCAAGACCCAGCTGCTCCCTAGGCTTTCCCCGACATCTCTGACTCACTGCTCTGAAAGACTCTTCCTCAGGACCCACCTCTCCCTTACACCTCACTTCCTCTTCTCAGCTCCCCAAAGGCACCTGTCTCATCTTTCTGTTATGGCGGCAGCCCCTGGCATGCAAACCGAAGCCATGGAAACAGAAGTCGCATCAGCTATCGAGAACTCATTACCATGCCCCTGGCCCAGTTACTGGCTCCAGGGATGGCCAAAATAAAAATTTTAAATCCTGTGCCTGAAGAGATATTAGTTTCCAGAAAATGTGTACGTCTACATATAGATATGGGAAATAATTATGTGTGAATGATGGAGGTGTGAACAAATTCTACCATATGTGTGTGTGTGTACACCAGAGCCAACCAAGATGCTCAAGTGGAGAAGACAAGTTCAACCAATGGTAACACACAGCCCCAATTATCATCCGTGGTCTTATCTACCCATGGTCAACCACACTCTAAAAATAGTATCAAGGACCGTGAAGAATGAAGATATTTTGAGAGCGAGAGCAATACATCTGCATGACTTTCTCTTCAGTTTAAGATTATAATTGTTCTATTTCGTAGTTGTTGCTCATATATTATTCGCTGTAATTTATAAATTGGCACTATCATGGGCAGGTACACAAAGACATATCTAGAGGGCCTGGTTCTCTCCACAACTTCAGGCTTCCCCCCTGCGGCTAAGTGGGAATGGAGGTATGTCTAAGGATAAATGAGGAGGCCTTTGCAGTAATTTTAAAATATTCCAATAAGCACTCTCACGTTAAAAGTAATTTTGAATACAGAAGAAAGGAGTAGCGTGGAGTAGCCAGACACTGCCGTGATTCACCACCCCCCAACCCAGGCCTGCGCCTTTCCCTACCCTTAACAAGGATTAGACAAATCTATTGAAATGAATCTGGGGCAGGCCCTGGGCTGGACATGCAAGGAAACCAGATCCAAGACCTCAGCTTTCACAAGCAAATGTGCCTTCCCTGTTTCCTCGGTCTAGCCCAGCTTCAGCAAAACCCTGCTAGGACTGTGCTAGGGTACCATGGCAACCCCTCGACATCTGCCCACCACCACCCCTACCTCTCCTCCAACAGGGAAAGCCAGGGCCCCATCAAGGTTTGTCCCTCCCCTCCAGCAGGGAGAGCCAGGCCCCGTCAAGGCTTGTCCCTACCTCCTTCCTCTTCTTGGCTTCCTCTAAACTGCTGAGCAGTGACTTGCGCTCCGCATTGGTTTTTTCTATGAGGGTCTTTATCTCCTTTACTCCCTGGACGGCATTTTGAATTTCCTTATTGATGTACTTACTCCCTTGAGTGGACATTTCTGTGAGAGGCAAGAAGGTAGTAGGAGTTGAGAGGAAGAAATGACTGGAGGAATACCCTGGGAGCCAGTGGGACTGTGAGGAAGGCCTGCTCTGATGGTGATGGCTAAAATACCATCACCAACACCCCAAGCTCCAAGCCAGTGGCAGCTGCTATGGTCTGTGTCCTGCTTCTATGTCTCATCACAGGACTCATAGCAGATGTCACCCCACAGCTCAGAAACACAAACCACAGCCACCCTGGGGAGCCAACGGTCACAGAGGATATTTCAAGGAAAAGAGAGAAAAAGTGATAGTTAACCTCTTAAGCATCAAAATATAATAAAAGTCTGTTGTTTTGGATATAGCTGTTTCTGGAGTTCAGGTTAACACAGGCTTTGTCCTTTTTCCAATGCACAGTGACAGGTGATGGGGACAGGAAGACGGATGAAATGGCAAGGGACAGCATGGATACAGGAAGATAAATGACGAGCTGCATTCACCATGGAGACTGTAACCAAGGCACAGCACCGGGTGACGCAGGCAATGACACATCGTGACACAGCGACACCACTCACTGGATCCGTATCCTGTGTCAAGCACCATTTCCTACACCTCAGATGGGTCCTACCCACCACTCCTGATGCCATTGTCAAAGGCATCCAATGAGAAGGGGAAGTGGGGCGGCGGGGCAGGGGTGTTGAGCCAAGGGCATGGAGTCTCAATCATGCAGCGTGAGTCCAGAGATCAACGGTCCGAGCGGTGCTCGTGGTTAATGATGCTGTGTTCTACCCTTTGTAGGGCACTAAGAGTGTCTGAACCCCAACAGTGAGGTGAGATGATGGGTACCTAACAGTTTGACAATGGCAGTCATTTCACCATGCGTATCAACATCAGAGCATCAGGTTATGTTCTGTAATACATCGTTTTGATGTGTCAATCATATCTCAGTAGAGCTGGAGTTTAGAAGCAGAGCAATGCGCTCAAGCCCGAGGTTTACAGTTAGAACAGTGGTTCTCAACCTTGAGCCACAACTCCTTTGGGGGTGGGGGTCGCATATCAGATCTGCTGCATGTCAGGTATTTACAGTACGATTTGTGACAGAGGCAAAATTACAGTTATGAAGTAGTAGTGAACATAATTTTACAGTTGGGGGTTACCACAGCATAAGACAGGAATTGTACTAATGGGTGCCAGCACCAGGAGGTTTGAGAACCACGGAATTAGAGCAGATAGGGAAAACTTACTCCCAGGTCTGATCCAAATATCTGGGGTTTTCTTGTTTTTGTTTTTTAGTGAAAACCCCCACAGAACTGGCCAGCTGGTGAACAAGAGGTTGTGAGGGAAGGAAGGAGAAAAGGTAGATTTCTGGAGGAGCTTTGGAAGATGGGGGGAAGGGTGGGAGATAGAGAAGAGGGGGTGGGAGGTGAGGAAGAAAGGGGTGATCTCAGATGACTGTTTTGTGTTGAATTGTACCTGGTTAACAACACTGATGGAACCAGGTTTCCAGGGGGATGGGTTTGGGGACACATGGGAAAGAACTCAGGATATCACACAAAGTAGAGACCGACGGAGTTTAAAATGATCCGGGAACAGCTTTGAGAGAAAAATAAGAAGGCCAGGTGACGGGACCAGGAAGGAATGAAGGAGTGGCTTGGAACATAGGGGCCACTGTCTGGACGGCACCTGACCACAGAACACTAAGCAGGAGCTTCGAGACTGAGAGAGAACAGAGCACAGGGAAAGGTACAGACCCGGGGTGCGGGATGACAACAGCCCTAGGCACTTGGGGACTGAGCTTGGAAAGGTGGCCCTGCCCTAGGCCCCGCCACCTCCCCTGAGTCTACTTGCCTTGGAGTTCATTATCGGAGATCTCCTGCTCTCCCAGGACCACGTCTTCGTCCCAGGTCAGCAGCAATGCCACGCAAAGCAGGAGAATCTTCATGGCGGGGTCTCCTCTGGGTCAGGAGTCCTAGCAGGTCTGCTTGGAAAGAAAGAACAGAACAACATGGTAAGAGGAAGGCAGCTTATGGGTTTCCTGCAACCTGCTTCAGCTCCCAGAGAAAGGAGGTGGAGTGGGATTGGACCTGGGGCCCTCGTCTCTCCGTTACTGTTACTGCAGTTTATCCCCGAGCAACATGGGATAAAACACATCTTTTCCTATCCCCTTCAATGGGACCACACCCTTACCCCCAGCCCAGCCTTGCTCTCCCCTCAGAGCCCCCAGGGCTGTCTAAGTGTGCTTTTCCGGAGTCAGAGGTAGCATTCACCCCCTTCAGTCAGCACCGCAAATTCAATCCATTTGACTCTCTCCGGGTGAGGTGCCTGCCAGGATGAACATGGATTCCAGTGGGGGGCGGGGCAAAGAAGCAGACTGAGGAGGGAAGGACTGGTTAGGAAGCTGAGAAAGCAGAGCTAGGGAAGGGGAAGACAAAGGCGGGGATTAGCAAGGAGCCCCCCGCAAAAGTCCTTCAGGAGGACAGGCACATTGGTTCCAGCAAATCTCTTTCACACGCTTGTTCCCTCTAAGCCTGAACCAGCCTGCTCTGCCAAGGTGCCCCTGCCACCACTGGGCTGGCTGCCCTGAGCCAGGGGACACAGGCTGAAGCCCCAGTATTACACAATGGATCCTTTCCCAGAAGCTGGATTGGTTGCATAAAAAGACACAAACACAAACGCACATGCAGGCTTGTGCATACACACACACACACACACACACACACACACACACACACACACACACGCTTTGCATCTCCAACGCTGCCCAGAATGGCTTATCTGGGCTCACCAACTTCCCATTGCCACAGGAACAGAGAAGGGGGAGCCATCTTTCTTACTGAAATGGCTCACTCTGAAACAGGCTCTCAGCTGGACAGGCCCATCGGCACACTGGGTAAATCATTAACAGGGAAGGCCTCTCCTGAGGCGTAATTGTGGACATGGGCAGAGGAGCTACATGGGAGAAGAGATGGGCACTTTCCCAATGGTGGTGGATGGGCAGCTGGACCAGCCTGGTTTCAGATCCACTTGGAAGGTCCTGATCCCATAGGCCTCCTAGATGCTCGCCCAAGGCCTGAAATGCCTCAGACAGGGACAGATCCTTTCCCACATCAGATATGAGACCATAGAAAAGCCTGTAGGTGAGAGAAACCTCAAGTGTGACTTTGGGAAACTCCATTCAAATGGGTTCTAACCAGAGGATAGTAATGTGCCCAGAAGCAGGGCAGGATAGCCAAGGAAGACCAATGAATGGGAGGTGAGGCAGGATCAAGATGAGCCACAGTGGGCCTGGGACCTGCCAAAGGAGACCCAGGGCCTGGAGAGCTACCAAGCTCCCAGATAAGAAAAGGGCGGGGGGGGGGGTCACTCTTCTACCTCTAACCTCTGCACTTCTACAAGAGGGCCAAGGCCTAGAGACTAGTGAGGTTCCCAAGACACACTGTAAGCCAGCTGCCACCCAGGATAAGAGTCCAGCTCTCCAGAACCTCCTTTTAGTATTCTTTCCTTGGCATCCTAAGTCTTAAATCTCCCTGCCTCGGTTTCTTTCTCCATAAAATGGAGCTGATACAGACCTCAAAGACGCGATCGATGAATCCTCTGCTCTGTGAATCTCCTAACAACAGACTCCCCTGAGGCCTGGTGGCAATGCTGACTCTGGATCAGAATCTGCTTGTCTCGCAAGCTTCCAGGTACTGCGGTGCCGTTGGTCCAAGGACAATGCCACACAGCCCGGCGCCCTCCCTCCACACTGACTCACTTCCTCTCATCATTTGGAGGCTGGCCTACTGCCTGACTGCCGGCTGCCCAGAGTGGATGAGCCCCACCAGGGCCAAGGATCTCCTTATCTAAGAGGACAACACCGCCCTCATTTTGGTCAATGCATTTTTATAAACCATCCCTCTATAGGTCCTGCTTTCAAATGTGCTTTAAAGTCACACATTTGTGGTTTTCTAATATTCCACGGGCTAACGTTTATTATTCTCACAAGGTTGGGCAACTAGATTGTACTCTAATGTGCTTCCTGTTACAGACCCTGCATAGACTCTCGAATTCCTAACTCTTTCCTTTAAAACAGCAGTAGCAGCAGCAGCAGCAGCAGCAGCAGCAGCTTTTAAAATTGGGTCCAGAAATTCTGGAAAGCCAGCAGGCGTCTGTTATCATTAGTATAAGGTTGGAGGCTGAACCTCTAATCCTCTCCAGGCCTCAGATTACCATCTATAAAATGATCCGGTGGGATCAGGCCCTGGTGGAGCGTTTCTCTGAAGTACTGGGTGCATTCAGCCCGGTGTTAAGCTGGACTGGATGGCTGAAGTGTGTCCTTAAATACACATCTTATTTATTATGTGCTGTCCCGGGAGCTGGAAGGGAGGCGCTAACACGGTGACTCATGCATGTAAGACATCAGCCACCACAAAGATCTGCACCTGCATGCAGCGCGCAGCCACTTGCGCCCCTGCGCCTTCCGTAGCGCAGCACAACGCAACGCAACGCAGGCTTCAACCCTCAGTTTCCCTATTTTTGCAAAAGGAAGATCTTTGCATGCGTCCTGTTGAACAGCCTTGAAATTGTGATCCGGGCTAATGAACCTTGAAATTGTCATCAGGGCTTATGAACACAGGGACTCCCGAGTCTGAGCCGGCGAGCAGCCCCTGTACAGTTCGACCAGGCTCGGCAATCTGGTGATGGGACTCTGGCCTCCTCCCACTTCCCCACGGCTGCGCCATCTCTCCACCTGGATGCCGCCCCTATCCTCCCATTCCTCCCGATGTGGCTTCAACCCTGGGATGGGAAAGGTGGGGACGTCTCACCGGTCTGCGGCGTCGCTCCAGTGCGCTTCTCCTGGTGACGCTGGTGGTGAGAACCAGGGAAGCGTCCTATTTATAGTGCTCTGCTCAAGTACACCCCCTTCGGGGCTGGCTGCAAACCTGCATGACTCACGCCCAGAGAATGCTGGGGAATGCACCAGGAGCTTTCTGGAAGTCTGGCGGTGGGGGTGGGAGGTGCAGCACTCTGCGGGGGGCACCGGGGGGCGCATGGGTATCACAAATGACCCTGCCAGTGCCAGAAGGACCGTAGATTGGTGACTACCCTCTTCCCTGCCTGCTGCAGAAGGCCTCCCAGCCAGGCCCTAACAGAAGAGCTTTAGGGGAAAAGGAGTCACATCCTCAAACAGGCGCAGGATTCCACCACCGGACACCCACCCTACTGTAGTCCGTCCATCTTCCACGTTACCCCATTAACCGCTCTTCCTTTCTTTTCTCCCATTTAAATGGGGGAGTATCAGAAACACTGAAGATAACACAGGCATTGTGAAGAGAAGAGTGCACACTTAGGGCACTTGGCTCCCTAAGCCCTCCCAATGGGCTGCCGGTCCCTTGGCAGACAGATGGAGGAAACAGAACCGGGTTAAGAAAGAGCAAATCATACACCAGGGACCCAGAAGCCCTCCCCTGTCTCTGGGATCCCTAGAACTTCAGCATTGTTCCCACGTCCATGGGACCCAGTCAAGCAGGGTGGGCTTCGCTGGCCCTGGGCCTAAGAACCCCATACCTGTTCTCAAGTGCACTATCCCACTTTCTGCAGTGGTCCAGCCACTGGCAAGGGGCCCGTGGTTCTATGAATAGCTTCCTTCTCCATGATCCTATCAGCAGCCCTAGTGAAACTCACGAGGGAGAGAAAGAAAAGAGAAGAGACTATGGGAGGGGGAAGAGAACAAGAAAGAGTAAATGGGAGGATATTACTAAGGTCAAAATGCATTCATTACACTATACATGTCATTATTAAACTTATTATTATGTATAATTAATATATGACTCATAAAAAATGGCTTGTCGTTCCCATTGGTTTCTGAAGAAGGACCCTATCTACCATGGACCTTCTCTACTGGGCCCTGCTGGCTTAGTAGCTGGGTCTGCATGCAGAGGTGCCCAGAGGTTCCCCAGCTGTTTTCTGCTGAGAGCAAGAACATCTGTTACAGGGATCTCTGGAAAGGAGGAGCAGCCTAGAAACCTCTACCATGTTGCTACTTCTTGGAGGAGGAGCCAAGCTTCCCACTCTGGACCCTGGAACATGTGTGTGTCAACAGATGGGGCAAGGGTCTGGTATTCCTCTCAAGTCAGTGAGGAACCAGTGCAGGCATGCGGTTTGGGAGACAGGCCTTCAAAACCGTGTAAAAGAGAAAGGTCTTGAAGGAGAGGTGAGTGGTCAGGGCCTACGTGTCCCTTTCGTGTCTATAAAAGAACAGCCAGGAGGTCAGATTTCCATTTCCCCAAGGCCGGAGGCTGTGCTTCTCTGGACCTTTCCCAGAAGGCAGCCTACAGGAACTGTCTAGGTTTCGGCAGAAGTGGGGGCTAGGGCTGGCCACGGTCCCAATTGTGCCTCGAGGCACCTGGTGTCTTTGGATGAACCACATTGCCCTTGGGCCTTCTTTTCTTCCGTCTGGGAAGAATGAACCTGAAATGGGTCCTCTCTAAGGCCTCCTTTAGCCTAACCTGATCCAATGCCAAGTCTGAAAAGATAACTAACCAAAGAATAGAGTCAACAGAAACTTGGGGGAATTTTTTCTCCACCAGAAACTTCTCTTTGTGTTCCTTATAAAGAAAAAAATAAGAATTATCAGAAATAGCTACATTTTCCATGGACACTGGTGACCTTGTAACTTTTTTGTTCTGCAACCCCCTCTCTGTTGGATGTAGCGGGCACAGACTACAATAGCTATGCCTGTGAGGAATGTTCTTTGGAGGTCAGACAGGAAGATCTGCCTTAGTCAGCTGATGTAGGGGACCCAGGGAGAGGGCGATGATAAGGATTCCCCAGCCATGATTGCGGGTGGTCGCTTTTTTCTCCAGTTCCCAAGTACACATGGTTTGGAAATTCAACTTTGAGAAAACTGGCACAAATCTGGAATGCGTCCGCGTGTTTATGGACATACTCATGTGTGCAGATGTATACATGTGCATTCGTGAGACCATGGGACAACGTCAGGTGTCCCTTCTCAGGTGCCGTCCAACTGCTGTTTGTACTTTAGACGGGATCTGTCGCTGGCATAGAACTCGCCAGGTAGGCTAGGCCAGCAGCTGCCCAGGGAGCCTTAGGACCCTCCTGTCTTTATCTCCCCAGCTCTGAGGTTACGAGTATGGACCACTTTTGACACAGGACCAGGGGGCTTCATCTCCCCAGACCTGGATTTTCAGGATCCTAGGAAAATTGCAGAAGACAACTGGTTCGACCCTCACACAAGTTCCTCTTCCTACTCAGCATCCCTACCAGTTGCCTCTCCCCCACCTCACTCCCCATACTTCTATTTGATGCCTCCAGCCTTAGAACAGGCTACCTCCCTTACAAGCAATTTGTTCTTTAGGAAAGCCATTGATACTTAAGGTGCCTTGGCTAGAGCCCATTGGCTCCTGTAAGGGCTGACTCTAAGCTCAGTTCTGTCCTCAGAACCACACAAAGAAATCCTACTTATGTTTCCCAAAGGCCATCTGATGGTTGAGAGCAACTCAGTCTGCTTCCCTCAGAGGCCTGGAGCTGGAAGCCCCGTGCTTGTCATCGTTTGCAGGACCCTTCCAGGCTTTGACCTTCTGACTTTGCCACTCTTGAAACCCAGTTCTGGGCCTGCCAGTGCC